>NC_132907.1:75255139-75572282 GCF_047675955.1 Chlorocebus sabaeus | reverse complement strand
ACTGACTGGTGTCTTTTGCTTATTTATTTATTTTTAGGAAAAATAAGCTAATTTGTTTTTTTATTTTTTATTTTTTGTTAGCATAATAGTTTTAAATTTTTTCATAAGTTATTGGGGTACAGGTGGTATTTGGTTACATGAGTAGGTTCTTTAGTGGTGATTGGTGAGATCCTGGTGCACCCATCACCTGAGCAGTATACACTGAACTGTATTTGTTGTCTTTTATCCCTCACTCCCCTCCTGCTCTTCTCTTCATGTCCCCAAAGTCCACTGTATCATTCTTATGTCTTTGTGTCCTCATAGCTTAGCTCCCACATATCAGTGAGAACATACGATGTTTAGTTTTTCCATTTCTGAGTTACTTCACTTAGAATAATGGTCTCCAATCTCATCAGCCAACAAACATATGAAAAAAATGCTCAACATCACTAATGATCAGGGAAATGCAAATTAAAACAACTCGTTTCTTAGGAAAGGTGATGATAGATTCCTTTGCTTGATGGGAATAGGCGAAATGTCACATGGAAAAGAGCATGGAACGAAGGATCTTCAGGGCAGTCAGACTATTCTCCATGCTACTATAATGATGGATACATGTCATTATGCATTCACAAAATCCATAAGAATTACAACATTAAGAGTGAGCCCTATGTAAATTATGAGCTTTGGTGATAGCATTGTGCTAATATTGGCTCACTGATTACAACAAATGTAACACTTTGATGTGGAAGGTTGATGTTGGGGGAGACTGTATGTGTGTGTCAGGTGGAATTATGTGCTTTCTGCTCAGTATTGCTGTAAACTTAAAATTGTTCTGAAAAATAAAGTCTATGTTAAAAAAATGGATGCTTTGGGGAATCAGTGTTATAAAAATGTTTGCAATCTACCATAGGGATTTCCAAGGGAAGTATTCTGTCACATTGGATCAATGCACATTTTCTAGAACTTTGTATTAATGGAATCAAGCAATATGCAATACTTTTTGTCTGACTGTCTTTCACATAGCATAGCTATTTTGAGATTTAGCTCCTTGCTGAATAGTATTCCATTGTATGAAAATGTCAATACTTAGTTAACTATTTACCTGTTGATGAATATTTGTGTTGCCTATAGCTATTGGTTAATACACATAATACTCATAACATTTGTGTTCTGTTTTATTTCTCTATAGTACTAAGAGGTGAAATGGCTATATCATATGTTAAGTGCATATTTACATTCTTAATAAAGCAAATATTTTTCTCTAAATTGATTATGTCATTGTATATGTTTCTCAGCAGTGTGTAAGATTTGCGGTTGTTCCACAAATTTGTCAGCACTTGGTATGGTCTGTCATTTTAGTTTAGCCATTCATATGTGTGTATATTGGCATCTCATTTTGGTTTTTATTTGCATTTCCCTAACGATTTATAATGTGGAATACTTTTCTGCACTTGCATTTGCTACTTGTTTTGGTGAAGTGTACTGTTTTCTCAAATCTTTAACTGTGAGAGGTGTATTTGTTTTCTGAGTTTTGAGAGTCTGTTATTTATATCTATTCTAGATACAAATCTTTTACCAGATTTCTTTACACTATGAATTTCTTGTATTTGGTTTGCATCCACATTTTAACATTTAGTTGTCCTGACCAGAAAGTGGAAAAATGCAGCAATTTCCCAGGAAGTCAAGCCCACCCATTTCAGAGGCTGTTAACACAAAGTTATTTCTCAATCCCTTCAGAGGAAGGTGAGAAGCATCAAAACCAAAGTGTGTCCAAATACAAGGTTTTATTGCTCCAGTTGTCAGGCTCAAAATTAGACCCAATGGATTGCACAGATGACCAAGTGAGAATCCTGTTTAAAACGTCTTCAATTTTTAAGAGCTAAAGCAATTACAGAAAAAGGAAACAATTCAGAGGGATCATGTGTGCTTACAAGTGTTTTATGAGACCTTTCTCCAAGTTTAATCACCAAAGACTCTAAGAGCTGTCAGGACTGACTAATCCTGGTCACTGTTCTTTTCAACTTTTCAGAACTTGAGCTAAGAAAACCACACCAACTGATGATGACAGCAGAGGGTGGCAGGGCTGAGGACACAATACTTATTTTCTAGTCTTGTGGAAAGTGAATAAACGTGTCTTTAAAATTAAATGAAGGAGATCAGAGACTCTTTCCAACCTTACCTGATGGCTTCTGGCAGTAGTAAGGAAGTGTCATGGAAAATGTTGGGTGTGACAGTGAAAAAAGAGACTTGAAGAGGAGAGAGGAAAAATGAAGCATCCCTTAATACAGGTGGAGGAGAGAATATATGGGGAAAGCCCTGAATTCCTCACCAAAGTCCAATCTCTGAGGGTTGCAGGGGTGTTACAATCTGTGCTTTCTCTAAGGAGAGGGGTGGAGTAGTAGAGGAACAGGATGATGTCTTAGAAAGGGGGGATCACTTCAGGCTTAAAGAAAGAAATCAGGAGTGCAGGCAAAATACGCCACAGAGTCAATAGTCCTCCCACAGGTTGCACCCAACTTGAAACCTTCACATCTGATCTAACAAGACTCTCAAGCCGACAGCTGTTACAGGGAATATGGAAGAAGGGGTGAGAGAAGAGGGGGAAAGAAGAGACCCAGGCCATGGAATCAGTAGCAGGGTGAATTGTGTGATGTGTCTTTTCATAGCTGAGTTAGATGTTCTCCACCAGTTACTATGGGAATTAATTTAAATATACTTTCTCGCTCCCAGAAGTTTAACTATGTGTACAGTGGTTACACTTGACAAGATGATATGTTATAGCACAACTTACACCCTTTGAGTGGACAAAAAATATATTATTTACAGTATCTTAAAATAAATTTAAAAAAATAAATAAATAAATAAAAAAAACCTTTGAATGATAGCTTCCTTTCTAGTATTTTGTGGTCTGCAAGATGTATCTGGAAAATTTACCACTGTGGAAGATGAAGATTGTTTTAATCAAATGGGGTAGAAAGAGAAGTGCCTTTCAACGCTTCTCTTATTATAAAGGAAGAAATGTTTTTCTTTTTTATTGTTCTTCAGACAGCTGGAGAAGCTTCATATTTTATTTAGACATCATTAGGTGCCAAAGCTGTTGTAGAACAAATTAGAAGCTATATGAATTCTACTTTTTTGCTAGCACTGATATAGCTTTTGGGTCCACCACTACATTAGAACTATTAACTCCACTTATATTAATTTTTGTTATAAATCTTAAAAGAGGTGAAATTTCTGGATATTTAGGCCCACGTTCTAGATTGAGGCCATACATTTAGTTTTCATAAATTGTCTGAGCCCATGATGGCTGCCATCTTGTGCCACTTCCTTTATCATATTTTTGATTTGAAAACACTTTCTCTCGGTTTGTGGCTTGAATTTTCATTCTACTAATATTGTTCATCTGAGACATAGTAGCATGAGAAAAAAATTGTTCTTCAAACAGTTACAGTTATTAATGTTGATGAATTCTAATTTATGATTTTATAATGGAGACAAAATTTTCTTTGGTGTTTTAATTTTGATTTTGTATTTATTAAATCTTTGCTTCAACACAATGCCAGAAAGACTTTTCTTCTTTTGGAAGAGTTATAATTTTACATTTTAAATTTTGGTCTGTGATATATTTTGAAGTTCTTTATTTTGGTGCTGCAAGATTTGCATAAAAATTGTCTTTAATGTGAATATGCAGTTGTTGCAGCATCATTCAAAGATCTCGTCTCACTGAATTCCCTTTGCACTTTTGGGTACCTCTATTTTGACATAAGTGTTATATCTATAGATCTATGTGTCTATTCATCTGCCAATACCATACAATATTGATTACTGTAACTATACAATGTCAGCCTAGATAGTATAAGTTCTCTGTATTACTCTGTTCTCACACTGCTATAAAGAACTGCACAAGACTGGGTAATTTATAAAGAAAAGATATTTAATGGACTCACAGTTTCATATGGCTGGGGAGGCCTCAGGAAACATACAATCTTGGTGGAAGGTGAAGTAGGCACATCTTAACATGGCGAAAGGTGAGAGAGAGAGTGTGCGTAGGAAGCAAGTGGGGAAGAGCTGCTTATAAAACCATCAGACCTCTCAGAACTCATTCACTATCATGAGGACAGCATGGGGGAGACCACCCCTCTAATTCAATCACCTCCCTCCTTCAACATGTGGGGATTACACTTTGAGATGAAGTTTGGGTGGGGACACAGAGTCAAACCATATCATTTCGCCCCTGGCTTCTCCCAAATATCTAGTCCTTTTCATGTTTTAAAACCAATCATGCCTTCTCAACACCCAAAGTCTTAACTCATTCCATTATTAACCCAAAAGTCCAAGTCCAAAGTCTGATCTGAGACAAGGCAAGTCCCTTCTATCAGTCTGTAAAATAAAAAACAAGTTAGTTATTTTCAAGATACAATGAGGGTATAGGTAGTAGGTAAATGTTCCCATTCTAAATTGGGAGAAATTGGCCAAAATAAAGGGGCTACAGGTTCCATGCAAGTCCAAAATCCAGCAGAGCAGTCATTAAATCTTGAAGCTCCAAAATGATCTCCTTTGACACCATGTCTCATACCTAGAGCACACTGATGCACAAGGTGGGATCCCAGGGCCATGGACAGCTCTGCCCCTGTGGATTTGCAGGGGTCAGCCCCCACAGCTGCTCTTATGGGTTGCCATTGAGTGCTTGTGGCTTTTCCAGGCACCCGGTACAAGATGTTGGTGGATCTTTCATTCTGGAGTCCGGAGGATGGTAGCCCTCTTCTCATACCTCCTCTAGGCAGTGCCCTAGTGCAGACATTTTGTGGGGGCTCCAACCCCACATTTCCTTTCTTCACTGCCCTACCAGATGGTCTTCATGAGGACTCAGCCCCTGCAGCAGACTTCTGCCTGAACATCTAGACATACATCCTCTGAAATCCATACATCTGAGATCCATACATCCTCTGAAATCTAGGCAGAAGTTCCCAAATGTCAACTCTTGACCTCTGTGCACTCGCTGGCCCCAAACCAAGTGTAAGCCACAGAAGCTTGCACCCTCTGAAGCAATGAATGGTCTGAGCTGTACCATGGCCTATTTTAGCCCAAACACAGGCTGAAGTAGCTAGGACACATGGCACCAAATCCCAAGGCTGCACAGAGCAGAGAGTCCTTGTGGCTGACTTAAGAAACCAAATTTCCCTCCTAGGCTCCTGGGCCTGTGATGGGAGGAGCTGCCACCAAGACCTCTAACATGTCCTGGGGATATTTTTCCCATTATGTTGATGATTAACATTTGGATCCTCGTTACTAAATGCAAATTTCTTCAACTAGATTGAATTTCTTTCCAGAAAATAAGTTTTTCTTTTCTATTTCATTGTCAGGCTGCAAATTTTCCAAACTTTTATTCTCTGCTTCCCTTTTAAACATAAGTTCCCGTTTCAGATAATCTCTCTCAAGTTCAAAGTTCCACAGATATCTAGGGCAGTGCCAAAATGCCACCAGTCTCTTTGCTAAAGCATAGTAAGAGTGACTTCTGCTCCATTTCCCAAGAAGTTCCTCATTTGCAGTGAAGACCACCTCAGCCTGGACTTCATTGTCCATATCACTATCAGCATTTTAGTCAAAACCATTCAACAAGTCCCTAGGAAATTCCAAACTTTCCCTCATCTTCCTGTCTTCTTCTGACCTCTTCAAACTGTTCCTTCTTCTCTGCTGTTACCAAGTTTCAAAGTCCTTCCACATTTTCAAATATCTTTACAGCAGTACCCCACTCTCTGCAGTACCAATTTAATGTATTAGTTCATTCTCACACTGCTATAAAGAGCTACCTGACTGGTAATTTATAAAGAAAGGAGGTATAACTGACTAACAATTCAATATGGCTGGGGAGACCTCAGGAAACTTACAACCATGGCAGAAGGGGAAGGAGGCACGTCTTACATGGAAGCTGGTGAGAGAACATGTGAAAAAAGCAAATTGGGGAAAAGTCCCTTATAAAACCATCAGATTATTTGACTTCCTCTCTTCCTATTTGAATTTGCTTTATTTCTTTCCCTTGCTTGATTGCCCAGAATTTCCAATACTATGTTGAATAAGAGTGGTGAAGGAGGGCATCCTTGTCTTGCAGCAGTTTTCAAAGGGATTGCTTCCAGCTTTCACCCATTCAAAATGATATTGTCTGTGGGTTTATCATTTTGAAATATGTTCCATCAATACCTAGTTTATCGAGAATTTTTAACATGAAGGGATGTTGAATTTTATCAAAGGCCTTTTCTACAACTACTGAGATAATCATGTTGTTTTTGTCTTTGGTTCTGTTTATGCAATCAATTACGTTTATTGACTTGAGTATGTTGAATCAGTCTTGCATCCCAGGTATGAAGTCAACTTGGTGGTGGTGGATGAGTTTTTGATTTGCTGCTGGATTTGGTTTGCCAGTATTTTATTGAGGATTTTTGCATCGATGTTCATCAGGTATATTGGCCTGAAGTTTTCTTTTTTGGTTGTGTGTATTCCTGGTTTTGGTATCAGGATGATGCTAGCTTCATAAAATGAGTTAGGGAGAAGTCCCTGCTTTTCAATTGTTGAAATAGTGTCAGAATGAATAGTCCCATCTCCTCTTTGTATTTCTGATATTGTCTCTGTTTGCAGACGACATGATTTTATATTTAGAAAACCCCATCATCTCAGTCCCAAAACTCCTTAAACTAATATGCAACTTCAGCAGTCTCAGGACACAAAATCAATGTGCAAAAATCACAGGCATTCCTATAAATCAAAAACAGACAAGTAGGGAGCTAAATTATGAATGAACTCCAATTCACAATTGCTACAAAGATGATAAAATACCTAGGAATACAGATAGCAAGGGATGTGAAGGACCTTTTCAAGGAGAATTACAAACCACTGATCAAGGAAATAAGAGAGGACACAAATGAATAAAACATTCCATCCTCCTGGATAGGAAAAATCAATATTGTGAAAATGACCATACTGCCCAAAGTAATTTATAGATTCAATGCTATTCCTTTCAAACCACCATGGACATTCTTCACAGAATTAGAAAAATAACTACTTTAAATTTCATATAAAATCAAAGAAGACCCCGTATAGTGAATACAATCCTAAGCAAAAAGAACAAAGCTGGAGATATCATGCTACCTGACTTCAAACTATACCACAAGGCTACAGTAACCAAACAGCATGGTACTGGTACCAAAACAGACATATAAACCAATGAATCATAACAGATACCTCAGAAATAACGCCACACATCTCCAACCATCTGGTCTTCCACAAACCTGACGAAAACAAGCAATGGGGAATGGATCTCCTATTCAATAAATAGTGCTGTTAAAACTGGCTAGCCCTGTACAAAAAACTGAAACTGGACCCCTTCCTTATACCTTATACAAAAATTAACTCAAGATGGATTAAAGACTTAAATGTAAAACCCAAATCTATAAAAACCCTAGAAGAAAACATAGGCAATACCATTCAGGAATGGTGTGAGCAAAGAATACATGACAAAAAAGCTAATAGCAATTGCAACAAACACCAAAATTGACAAATAGGATGTAATTAAACTAAAGTGCTTCACCACAGAAAAATAAACTATCAGAGTGAGCACGCAACCTACAGAATAGCAGATAACTTTTGTAATATTGTAATCTAAGCATCTGACAAAGGTCTGATATCAAAAATTCACAAGGAACTTAAACAGATTTACAACAAACAAACAAACCCATCAAAAGGTGAGCAAAGCATATGAACAGACCCTTCTCAAAAGAAGACATTTACACGGCCAACAAACCTATGAACAAAAGCTCAACATCACTGATAATCAGAGAAATGAAAATCAAAACCACAACGAGATACCATCTCATGCCAGTTTGAATGGCAATTATTAAAAAGTCAAGAAACAATGCTGGTAAGACTGGGGAGAAATAGCAATGCCTTTACACTGTTGATGGGAATGTAAATTAGTTCAACCATTTTGAAAGATAGTATGGTGATTACTGAAGGATCTAGAACCATAAATACCATTGACTGAGCAATCCCATTACTGGGTATTTACCCAAAGTAATATAAATACTTCTAATATAAAGACACATGCACACATATGTTTATTGCAGCACTATTTACAATAGCAAAGACATGGAACCAACCCAAATGCTCATTAATGATAGACTAGATGAAGAAAATGTGGTACATATACACCATGGAATGCCATGCAGACATAAAAAGGAAAGAGGTCATGTCCTTTGTAGGGAGGGACAAGGATGAAACTGGAAGCCATCATCCTCAGCAAACTAACCCAGGAACAGAAAACCAAACACCACATGTTCTAACTCATAAATGGGAGTTGAACAATGAGAACACATGGACACAGAGAGGGGAACTACACACAACAGGGCCTGCTGGGTTTGGGGGGCCAAGGGAGGAAACCTAGGTCACAGATCAATAGGTACAGAAAGCCACCATGGCACACGTATATCTATGTAACAAACCTGCACGTTCTACACATGTATCCCAATTATTTTTTAGAAGAAATAAAGAAAATTAAAACAAAAATAAAAATAAATAAAACCATCAGATCTCATGAGAACTTACTCACTACAACAGGAACAGCATGGGAGGAACTGCCTCTATGATCCATTCACCTCCTTCCCTCGACATGCAGGGATTACAATTCAAGATGAGATTTGGGTGGGGATACAGAGCCAAATCATATCATCCTTCAACTCTGATCATTATTTTAGAAATCATTTTTGTTTATTTGCATTTCTATAGAGATTTTAGAGTCAGCTAATCAGTATCTATATTTTGGGGGGAATCTGAATATATAGTTTAGAAAAATTAATATTAACAAAACTAGGTTTTTAATCCACTCACATGGAACATTTCTCCATTTATTTAAAAAGTCCTTAGAATTTCTTAGGTTAATTTAAGACAGTATTACCTCTTCCAATCAGGGAGTTTCCTGAGCTCCTTTTGGAATCCCCATCCCTGAGGTGCGACTTGGGAATTCCCTGTGGGCAGTGAGCTGGCGCAATCAGGACTCCTTTGTTTTCCTGCTGTGAACACTGTCTTACATGACCTGATGTTCAATGCCTTGAAAATCATTGTTTCATATACATGGGCTGATTTACATTTTTCAAATAGTAGCTTTATTTTAATCAATCCCTACTGTTTCATGTTGGTCTAGGGCAGACCTCTTGCAAACAATTTTCCATACATGTGAGTCTCCCAAGCAATAAATCTCACTGAGGTATAGAAAATACTGTAAGAAGCTTTCAAACTTTCTCAATCTTTATTTTGTAAGTCAAACTGCAAATGTATTGGAATTTTAGTTTTTGTAGTTACAATAAATAATATTGAACTTAAACATTTGGTTTTATAAATATAGCTTGACAGAATCAGAAAAGATCCTTTGATTGGGAAAGTACTTAGTGTTTAGGCATAACCAGAAAAAAAATCAAAAAGTCAGTTATGTAAAAAAACAAAATTTCTCACTTTCTATTTTGTACTCTATTTTTTTATAAAAGAAAGAAAATGTTATGTATATTTATGAGTACAAAATGGAAAACATTTTGACAGTGAAAGGCTATTTCCTGACAATATCTGTCTATATAATTTGACTGACGTTTATGACTGAAATTTTGAATATTTTACACATGTTAATACTGAAAGATAGAGTATTATAAGTAAAAATACCATTTTGTAGGAGACTTGAGGCATCCACTTACTAATTGTAATGCTAAGATGGCATTCATACTTCCTGTCGTAAGCCTTCATGTTAACTTTGTCACATTTATGGATTTAAAGATAAAACAAAATGCTCTTATAGGGGAAAGTAAGAATCTGAAATAAACAATATTTTGTTTTGTAAGTAATTCTGTAAGGTTTTCAAATGATAAGCCTTTTCCCTGTTTTCCTATCTGTAAAAGTAGGTATCTCAGTTTTGATTTCAATTTAAGTGCTTAAAGGGCATTCTGAAAATTCATTCCTATGTAATTCGACATGATAATGAAACCTTCAGGGTTCATACGATGCACATAGTGCAACATGCTATTTCTTAGACCGCACCTTGAACAAAGCCAGTGTTCTTCCCACCAAAATTTATTTTTGTCTATGATTTTCTGTCAAACCTCCAAATCCCAGTAGTCCTGTTGGTTTTTATGCCTTTCATTGTCTCTCCATTCTGCATTCTGAATATGCTTTTGATTTATTCTTCTGCGAAATATTTTCACATTTATTATCATGAAGACACTTCATAATTTCTCTTTAAGCTTTCATATTCATTGAAGAGATTCAGTGGGAAACTGCCCTTGCCCAGGGGCCATGCCTGGAAGGTCTTGGTCCTAAGATTTATGGCTGTGGACATGATGGTGGCGACTCAATATTTTTAAATCTTAATAATTAACAGACTATCAAGGATTAACACATAACTAGGTAAAACTTTGATAGCCTGGATTATAAAATCTAAAATATGTATTTTTAAGAAGTCGGTTAAGAAAAAGAAAAGAGAAAAAATAAATTAATAAATTTAAAATAATGGAAAGAAGTATGGAAGTAATACAAGTAAAGGCATAGGAAAGACTTAAAGATTAAAACTACAACTATAAAAAATACAACAGTATGAAAAAAGTAGAAGTTTTGGAGAAATCTGTAAATTTCCCAAAACGCAGAATCAAGTGACCAAGATTAAAGTGTTGAAAAGATAAGAGCCCTAGATAATCAATCAAAGTTGACATTTCAACAACTGCATTACATGTATTATAGAAAGATAGAAATCTAAAAATTGAAGAGAAGAAAATCAGCACCACAATTCTACTGTATTACCTAGAATTGCAATATCCTCAGACGGAAAAGTCTCAGTTATTGCTCAGCAGAGTGAGTTTTAAAGGCTCTTTCCCAAAACCATTGTGAAAATCTGTAATAATAAGGACAAAAAAAAAAAAAAAAAGACTGAAAACTTTCAATGTTAGGCTACAACAAAAGTAAGCAAACAAACAAAAAGGCCATTTGGTTGAACTAGTTTACAGTCCCACCAACAGTATAAAAGTGTTCCTGTTTCTCCATATCCTCTCCAGCACCTGTTGTTTCCTGATTTTTTAATGATTGCCATTCTAACTGGTGTGAGATGGTACCTCATTGTGGTTTTCATTTGCATTTCTCTGATGGCGAGTGATGATGAACATTGTAAATGATGAGTTAATGGGTGCAGCACACCAACATGGCACATGTATACATATGTAACAAACTTGCACGTTGTGCACATGTACCCTGGAACTTAAATTATAATAGTAAAAATAAATAAATAAATAAACTAATCCTAAAAAGCTTAAAAAAAAAAAAAGGCCATTTGGAAAATAATGAGAATTAAATTGTCCTATACCTCCTAATATGAGTCAAAATTGAATAAATGTCTGCCACCATTTATTATGAGCTGTTTTAGATTGGCGACTTTTTAATTGTTTATGATCGCCAGGTTCAAAATGATTCACACTATTTCTAAAACAAAATATGCCATTAGTAAAAGTTTAGTTTAGTCTAAAATACAGAGTGTATGAAATGAATTTTCTAAGTGAGAATGCAGTCCAGGTGTAAGAATCATTTTAAGCAGAATGTATGGCAGATTACATCTTTTAATTATGACTACACCTCTAACTTCCATCCTCCTGCTCTTTGGCATTATAATGTTACTACCTTCTCACTAGGTGTTGGGATCTGTCTTTCCACTCTTTTGAATGTGTGCAAGCTCTGAGAATGCTTTGACCAAAATAATACAGTACAACTGTCAGGTCCAAACATAGCTCTTAACTAACCTGTAGTTTCTGCTGCTTTTCTCTTCAAACTCAGTAGCCCTGCAGTGAGAGCCCATGTCACGTGAAAGGTTTTATGTGGATTCCACAGTAAACAGCATCTATTGAACTTTCAGTCAAAAACCTGCCATGTGAATGAGCCGCCTTGGAATTTTATGTTGAGGTGCTATAACACAAATCTGAATAATTTGACATTGACTTTGAAACCAGGCAATTAGTAGAAGCAAAAATGATATCAGGGAGACTCTGCTGGAAGCTAAAAGGATGCTAAACAAGAGCCCAGAGGGATGATAATGTGTGTTCTCTAGTGGCAGAATGTTTAGCAGAAAAATTGCCTGCAGTAACATGAAAAAGAAAAAATGAACTTTATGAGCATATGAATTGATCTAAAGAGATTTTCCTGGCCAACTAATTTCTTGTAACAGTGTCTGAAAAAGTGAATATATAAAGAAATAAACTAAGGATGAAACCATTTGATAGCTTAGCAAAATTTAGAGGACACATGAGAGACTAGAAGACTCTTCCCACCCACTCAAATGTTCTCAAGGTAAGAATAACCAGAGGAAAACTCAAATCCAGGGTCTACTGGTAAAACATGGCCTTAGAGTAACTTTAAGATTAAGTGTGTAGCTGTGGGAATTCTTGATAAGATGTCAAAATGGCATAAAGTGATTTATTTTTAGACTTTTTTTACTATAGAAATTTTATTTTAAGAATTAATGTTGCTATCCCCTCTCAGATAATTTGACTTCTACATAATCGTAAGGGCATGCCATGTGAATGCATTCCATAAAAATCTTAAAAATCGTTTCAAAGAATCTTGGAAGGTTGTTCCACAGCATCATGGTTCACAGACCAATACAGAGAGGAACCCACCTTACAAAGCTTCCGGAGTTTGACTTTTTGTTTAAAAGAGAAAAAACAAAAGATTAATAGGAAATCCACCATTTTTAAGAGAATTGTACTAACAGAAGCACCATAAGCTTGGACTGTAAAATACAAAGGATGGTCAAAATCAAAAGCAAGTTTGGGAATGACAGCCTTCTATGAGTAAGAAATTGGGAATGCTACTCAGCTACAAATATAGACCATCCTTACTGAAAAGGAAGAGTGCAAAATAAGAGCTCAAAGGGCAAAACCTAAAGCCATAAAGATAATTCTCACAAGGAGGAATCGGGCCATAATCAAGAGAAGCTAGCACCACATGCTGAGCTGGACTTCAGGATTTCTATGAAACAGTGTCTACCATGTTTCTTCCATTTGTTAATGGCTATAAAAATATGGTTAATTAGAAGGAATAAGATCTAGTGTTTAGTTGCACAACAGGCTGACTGTAGTTAATAATAACATTATATATTCCAAAGTAACTAGAAGAGTAGAATTGAAATGTTCCCAACACAAAGTAATGATAAGCAATTGAGGTGATGGGTATCTCAATTACTCAGATTTTTATCATATTATATGCTTGTACCAAAATATTACATGTATACCATAGGTATGTACAAGTACTATGTGTACATGAAAACTAAACACTAAAAAAAAATAAATAAATAAAAAAAATAAAAGGGAGTGTTTACTGAGGTTATTCTTTTCTGATCACACCATGAAATTTTGAGGAGAGCCAGCACCAGTGATAAAAATCAATCTCAGATTCCAGTCTGACGTTTTTTCCCCAATGATCAACCCTTTAACTTCATCCAGTCATTATCCACTTTTGTTCATATTTAAAGGATTCTTCTCCATCACCGTAATACCGATGGTGTCTTTTTCCATAGATACAGGTTTGCTCATGCCATCATCTTAATGAGACTATTTTATTTCATTCAAGGAAATAAAATAAGTAAAATAAAGAATTGTTATCAGAGTTACTAGATCTTCCAAAGTTTGACTGTGTCCTCTTTTAAGTTTTATTTCATTAGTATATAGCTCCAGCAACTTAACAAATTATTTTGGAGTTTCTAAGATTCAGATTTGAAATAATTAGATAAACACTGCTTCAGAGTGTATCATAAAATGAAGTTTTCTGAGTGTCACAACAAAAATATTCATTTAGGGTAACTACTCAATAATTTCTATTTGATTTGAAAGCCACTGACATAGGGAAAGTAGAAGATAAATAAAATTTTAAATGCAAAAAATATGCTCGTTTTTAGACTTCCTGAAAATAAAAAGTAGTAAAAATAAAAAGTTGTAATGTTCAAATTAAAGTAAATAAATGAAGAGCTAGAGTTTCAGAAGAGTGTCATGGCGGTAGATCAATATTTAGAAAATGAAATGCCCCATATGTGTATAAAAATCTTAGAGATGACTTTATGTTCTTTAGGTAAAGATATATATTTTTCCCATCAGCTTGCTTTTCATGTCCAACCTCATTAATATTTTTTAAAAAATGAATGAAAACCTGATTTTTATTTAAGTATGTTTGAAAATACATTTGTACTAAATTATAACACAAAGCTACTACTCTTTCCTAACTATAGATCTCAAAATGCCATGAATCATTTGTAGTTTAAAATAAATTAGTAATTAGAAATGGAAGATTAAAGGCACTACAGCAGAAACTTTTCAGAATACACATTCTTTGCATGGTTTTATAAGCAACAATGACTGCCCCTCCCTGACCCCGCAAAATAAGAGTATAAATAGAAGAGGAACGATTTTTAACTTTGTTTATACTAACAAGCAGACAAAAAGACAAACATTACTTTTGAAATTTACTCATTTTCTGAGAGTCGAGAGAAAAAAAGAGCACCTTGGAGACTAAGTCTTTCCATGTTTGCAGTTACTCACATTTTTAGGTATGGAGTATAGGCAAGGGAAGAGTAACACAGGCTTATGTATTTGTTTTGCTTTATTCACACACAAAAATACATATCTCCACATGCGTGGATGCACATCAGTTTATCATTAATTGAATATTTTGTTAGCTTAATATTTCATAATTAAGGGTTTAAATTTGTGCATTTATTTGCAAACAACATTAGTATGTATATATATTATATCTATTTTTAAATTTCTCAAACAGAATTCATGGTAGTCAAGTATTTGACTGCACAAAAATTCCTAGAAATCAGAAGCTTACTCTGGGATACAAGTTTTGTCTCAATTACCCAAATATATATTTAAGGGAGTGCCTACATAAAAACTAAAAATGTAAGAAGTAATGATTAACTGTAAAAAACTAGATTTTATTATCCAGAAATTGTCCCAAGTTATACAGATAATATTTGGTCAGAAAATCTGAAACATGTAAGAAAAAGACTTTAGAATTTATTTGGTTTAAATCTCAATGATTTTGGTCAAAAAATAAAAATACATTTATATTTCTCACATTCCTTCTCTTTTCATTTTCTTAGCGCTCATATTACTTTGGATACTTTAGTAGTTCATAAAATCTTAATAGATCAATTACTCTGTTTGCTACTTATTTATTACTAGGTCTACTAACAAGAGTGATGTCAACAGAAAGTACAAGCTGTAAGTTTTCAAATTTTCTGCCTTACCTCCTTCATAATGGAATGACAGGTTTCCTAGTACACATTAGAATAAAAGAGAACTGTATATTCTATTCTCAGAAGAATATGTTAAACTTAAATAAACCCAAAAGCATTTAGCTTTTCCATGAAATGAAGATTTTAAAATACTTTAGAAATATTATACACAATTTACAGAAGTAATTAAAAGTTACAATTTGATATTTGTAGATACTATTATTAAGCAAAATTAATATTTGCCTATGTTCCTGATATTTTGACTAATTATATATTTCATTTATGTATATATAAATAAATATAAATAATTAATAAGTATAAATATAAATAATATAAAACATGTAATATTTTAATATATTTATTTATATCTAATATTTATTTATATACATTCAAATCTATTATTATTTTAAAATATTATAGTTTGGGTAAATAGTTAGTGAATGCTGCAGAGTACATGATTACCATCATCGTTAATCAATTTTAGTAATGATTTTTTACTCAAAAGTATGTCATCTATAGCTGCTCTAAAATCTACTTTTATCACATATTCAACATATAAAATTATTTTAGTTTCTAAATGAAATATTCCATGTACATGTTATGCCAGGATTCTCGTTTTTCTCATCATGTCTCTGTATGTGTAAATATGTATGTATTTATCACATTCACAATTCACTTCATTCAAAGGTTGCCAGCCGGGCGTCATGGCTCACGCCTGTAATCCCACCACTCTGGGAGGCCGAGGCAGGCGGATCTCCTGAGGTCAGGAGTTCAAGACCAGCCTGGCCAACAAGGAGAAGCCCTGTCTCTACTAAAAAAATACAAAAATTAGTTGGGTGTGGTGGCACGAGCGTGTAATTCCAGCTACTAAGGAAACTGAGACTGGAGAATCGCTTGAACCCAGGAGCCAGAGGTTGCAGTGAAGTGAGATCATGCCACTGCACTCCAGGCTAGGCGACAAAGTGAGACTCTGTCTCAAAAATAAACAAACAAATAAATAAAAATAACACAATTTTGAAAAGTTGCCTATTTGTATTCACTGTTATTTATCAGAACAATTTACTTTTTTAATATTATTTTTAAATTTTTAAATTTTAGGAGTATATAGTAGGTGTACACATAGTAGGTGTATGCATTTATTGGGTACATAACATACTTTGATACAGGTATGCAATGTGTAATAATCATATCATTGAGAATGGGGTATCCATGCCCTCAGGCATTTATCATTTGTGTTACAAATAATCAAATTATACTCTTTTCATTATTTTAAAATGTAAATTAAATTATTATCAATTATAGCCACTTTGTTGTGCTATCAAAGACTAGGTCTTATCTATATTTTTAACTCTAATTTTCACATGAAAGTTAGAATCACTTTAACTTCATTGACTCCCATTAGGACTTAAATTGCAATTATAACACCCACATATTTTATGATGAGAAGGATTTAATCACCTTTCAGTTTGTTTATCTATCCAAAACCTCCAGCTTAATTTATTCACATATTCCTTGGTTTCATAAAATAAAATAAGTCATCATTTTATATATTTTGTTGTGTTCATATTACTTTTCTAAATAACTGATGCTATTTTAGAAATGGACAATTTCTTTACACATTGTCCTTCATTTTCCGAATTACAAAATAATAATATGGATTATATTTAAAGTTATGTTTTACTTCGTTTTGTTTTGTTTCCTTATTTGTTTCTTGTTCTGTTGCCCAGGCTGGAGTGCAGTGGCGCCATCTTGGCTCACTGCAGCCTCCTCCTCCCGAATTCAAGAGATTCTCCTGCCTCAGTCTCCTGAGTAGCTGGGATTACAGGCGTGCGTCATTGTACCTGGCTAAGCTTTATAATTTTAGTAGAGACCGGGTTTCACCATGTTGACGAGGCTGGTCTGGAACACCTGACCTCTAGTGATCTGCCCGTTTCAGCCTCACAAAGTGCTGGGATTACAGGTGTGAGCCACCATGCCCAGCTTTAATATATACTTTTAAATATTTTAAGAAGTAAATATCTTTATACTTCTTAACAGTTTTTAAGAATTTATACTTTTAAAGAAGTAATTTTTAAATTAATATATTAATATTCTTAATTTATTAATTTAATTTGCATTAATTTAATTCTTTATTTGTGTATTAAATTACACCATTAAATTGCCTACTTGGAATCTCAGACGTATGTAGACTAATAGACAACTCATGGTAAGAAATTAACATATCGTCCAGTTCACTTGTGTCATCAATGTCAACAGGGTCAGAGATGATGTGGAATGTGCCCACCTCTAGCTGAGCCTCCTCCAGACAACTGGTTTCCTTCTCAGCTTTATTCACTATAATAAGTGTTGCCTAGAAGCCTTTGGGGCCTCATGCTGGTAAGCAGTTTTCAGAACCATGAAACCTTGTGCGTATGTAAATCCCCTACTGGTCCCAGCATTGGTCCCGATTTCCTCTAACATGAGAATCCACCTCCAGGCATTCGGGCTTTAATCGGAGACCACACTCTATTGTCATCAAATATAGTGTTTAAAGACAGTTGCCTTGCTTTTGCACTCAAACTTTGCTATTTATTGGTTAGGGGACTTTGGGAAGCTTATTATGTATGTCTTTGTGTCTCAGTATCCTCATCTCTAAAACGGGAATTCAATTCATTGATAAATGTAAACCCCTTGGTAGAGTGTTTGACAATTAGCAGCCACTTAAAATAAGTAAACATTTATTATAATGATCTCACTGGTTGAGTCAATCCAAGGCAGAGTTGATTTAAGAAAGAGGAAGAAGAAACGTGATTGAGGGAAGTAAAGTTACAAAATGATTTATCATAGAAAAAAACAGACGATATGGAAATTCTCCTATATGCTTAGTCTTTACAAAAATATATTCAATATGAATAAAACTGAGATGATGACATTATTTTCTCAATAATTAACCTTTTTGTTATTTATGCTAAGAATATATTTTATCCACAAATATTTACAACATTAATTATAAAAGCAAGACTTCTTTTTAACGATAGTAGACTAATGGAATTATTCCAAATCCGTATGATGTAATATCATAAATTTAAAAGTATGTGCGAAGTATCATTTAATAACATGAAAAATACTAACATTATAATGTTAAGGATATCAATTATAAAAATAAAAAATTGTATGTAGCTTTAAATGCCACTTAAATATTAATAAATGTGGATTTATATAGAAAGAAAAAATGTGGAAATTGTTGCAGAAAATCACTTTTCAAACCCTCTTTCATAGATTAGAAATCCTGTCATTCATAACACATTTAATGACTTTTTCCTTCTCTCTTTGAAAAAGATGAGAATGAGAAATCATGACTGTTAATCATTATTGTTTTCAAGGAAGTCCCAGCAAGATCCATGTCAACCTTTCTCTGATATATGAATTTCAAATTACTGTAATAAATTGAACATGAAATGCTTTCATTGTTCTGCAAGAAATCACTCTATAAAAATTGTACCCGCTTGTTGTTGAAAGCTGATTCTAAATAACACAGAAGTCTCTGCTCATTTCATCTACTACAAACGGATAATGGAGTTTTGATTGATTCCTATCACTGCCGATCACTTTTCCTTTAGAATGGTTGTTAGAAGGTTTGGAACACATACAAATCTGGGAGGTGATGGGCGGCTACTGGCAAATGCTTTGTGTCTGTCCCATAAACTGCTGAGAGAGGTCTGATTCTGATTAGACAGAGAAAAATGACTCAACCTCACAAAGAAGATTAGAATTTCATAAGCGAAGGTCTGAAACCACTAAAGCAGTATGTTAATGTCATGACAGCGTTCTGTACAGGAGCAAGAAATAATACTAAATGTTCTCATGATATTTTGCAGTCTGGAGATTTCTGACTTGACACTTATTTTAAAAGAACTAAAATGAGTTCTAGCCTAACAAAGAGTCACTCATGAATTTGAAATAGTTTACTTTCCATTATTTTTAAGTGGGACGATTATAAGCATCTTTATTTCGTACTTTATGAGGCCCTTTTTTATATTTTCCACCACCAACGACCTCGCAGTCACCGGGAATTGATGAATCATATATAAAATCACAAAGCTGGCGTACAGAACTTGAAGGTTTCTTCTAGCTCTGTCATTAAAACAACCTCTGCTCTCTTTCCAACCCCTGTTATGTTCTTGTAGAGATTATAACTCTCAAATTTTAATATACTTCTGATACTGCCTATATTTGTGCTTTCTGCCCTTTTGCTTTATGGCCGCTTGCAATATAGAAACCATTTTTAAATATTTCGCTGGCTATTTTAAATGCAACTCTCTGACCTTCAGAGATTTTTGATTGGTGGGTTTGTTATAATAAAGAAAGCAAGCAGTGCAGAAGGAAGAGATTTTCTTATGTTCCTTTACAGGAACATAAGATTACTCTGTTTTTGTTTGTTTGTTTGTTTGTTTGTTTTGGTGGGCCAAAATACATCACTCTCCTTCCATTTACTTTTTATATGGTGTATCTTTTTCTGAGAGTTGGGTAAGTTTCCTTTCTCATACATCAGTGTTACATAAAGGTAGAGGTGTTTGTTTGTTTGTTTGTTTTTGAGACAGAGTCTCCTTCAGTCGCCCAGGCTGGAGTGCCATCGCTGGATCTCTGCCCACTGCAAGCTCTGCCTCCCGGGTTCACATCATTCTCCTGCCTCAGCCTCTGGAGTAGCCGGGACTACCAGCGCCCGCCAGCACGCCCGGCTAATTGTTTTTGTATTTTTTTAGTGGAGACGGGGTTTCACCGTGTTAGCCAGGATGGTCTCCATCTCCTGACCTCATGATCCGCCCGTCTCGGCCTCACAAAGTGCAGGGATTACAGGCGTGAGCCACTGCGCCCCGCCAGGTAGAGGTACTTTTCAATTGCAATTTTAATTGTAACTTTTTAGATGCCTACTGGAAAGGCAGAAAAGTTCACATTAGGTAATGTCGTAACTCACTTTCCACCGCAAACTGGAGGCCCATTTAAAGGAAATGAATAAAATTTGGAAGTAAATTCAAATCCAACCAATAACTGGCAAAATACTTCCTGTTATAGTTTAAAACAACATGGCTAAAAGTACATGCAATTATAACAACTATATGAGCTAAAATTAAAATAAGTTTGAAAACAATGTTAGAAAAATACGAACACTGTTTTTAATCAGCAATTTCCAATTAGTTCAGGTAGATGTCCAGCTTTCTGTGTGAGTTGTTGTTTGACATGTAGTCTGTGGTGGTAATCTCTTTGTGTCCAATACCAGAAAATTAAATATATTTGTTAATGTAAGTATGTTAAGGATGTAGGCCGGGCGCGGTGGCTCAAGCCTGTAATCCCAGCACTTTGGGAGGCCGAGACGGGTGGATCACGAGGTCAGGAGATCGAGACCATCCTGGCTAACACGGTGAAACCCCGTCTCTACTAAAAATTACAAAAAAAAACTAGCCGGGCGAGGTGGCGGGCGCCTGTAGTCCCAGCTACTCGGGAGGCTGAGGCAGAAGAATGGCGTGAACCCGGGAGGCGGAGCTTGCAGTGAGCCGAGGTCTGGCCACTGCACTCCAGCCTGGGTGACAGAGCAAGACTCTGTCTCAAAAAAAAAAAAAAAAAAAAAAAAAAAAAAAAAAAAGGATGTGACAAGTGCTTTTCTCTAACAAAAGTCTATTGAAAAAAATTAAGGAAATACAGAAAGAGAAATAACATTTATAAAGTATTTGATATCCAATTACATAATTTCTTTTCTTGTTTAAATTGTACACATATCGCATAAGAAAAAAAGGTAAGGACTACAAATAAACAAAATAACATTAAAGCTCTAATAGTCATAGACCACTTTGTTTATATGAAATGCAGAATAATTTCTTAATAAGCAATATATCTACAAAATTTCTTCTTAGACATATTATTATATATATTCACAAGACATGGTATCTGACTTTGTAGACCAGCCATAGTGCTTACTTTTAAGTGTTACAATACTTTCAACTGTCTACAATGATTTATTGTCATCATATCAAAGTGAAATATAACTTTTCAATTGGAAAGCTTAGAAAATAATCAAGAACTGTCCACATTTTTTGAGAAAGCATTTGTTTCTGAAACTCCTTCTTCACTGCACAATAACTGTTCAGCAGCAGAGAACTTCCATGGAATAGCAATTCTTTTACCTGATCTTGCAATATTCAAACTCATTGGGCTCTCAAATCAACTGAAATAAATATTTACTCAGCTGAAGCATTTGATTTTTAATAGAAAACCAATATTAAAATTACTAACTTGACATTTGAAAAATCTCAGATATAATTGAATCTACTGAAGTATTTAAATACAGTTTGAGGTTTTATAATTAATATATTAGGAAAATTCTCGTATCTTTCAACTTCCCATGTCAGTTGGGTTGTAGACCTAAAGTCATTGGAAGGGTGTGTTTTTATATATTTTTAAGTGTACGTGTGTGTGTGCGCATGTGTGTGTGGTTTGTGAGTGTGGTGTATTTGTGTGTGTACCTATGTGTACATACGTCTGTTTGGACTTACCCAGAAGCCAACCCTGCGACAAGAATTTGAAGATGAAGGATTTATTTAGAAGATGACCCCAGAAAGCATTTGTGAAATATAGTAAAGACGGAGAGAGATGAGTGAAATTACTCAATGCAAGGTATGTTAGTGAGTGGATGACCACTAAGGAGAACTGGGGCTCTCTGGGTGACAGTTCAGAGCATGCCTGAGTTGCCTCATACAAGGACTACAAAACTGAGTTTTTCATCCACCAAGCAGCCCAGAGAAAAGCCTTAGGCAGAGGCACAGGTGTTTTCAGTAGGAAGACATGGTAGCAAGGAGCACCCAGGTTCTAGATGCAAGACCCCAGCAACTTGTGCTAGAATATATACTTATGTAATTACACTAACTGATTTCATGATGTTCTCTCCAGAGTACTGTATTTGTTCCCTCCTTTTTAGAGACCTGTGAACTATAACAGATACCTGTCCTCCACAAGCCCAACTAATAGTGAAACAAGAAGATAATCATATTAAATAATCACATTTGGGAAGGAAAATAATGAAAAAAACCCACATCCATCACTGACACATATGAATTTTTAAATTCCACCAGTGTCACATGCAAACTCTTCCCCCATTCTGGGTGGTGGGGATTATCTATCAGGATCTCCGTGCATCTACTCCCCTGTTCCTACGGTTTTTAACTCCGTCTTCTGGGGAGAGTTTTGTTGCTGTTGTTGTTTGTTTGTTTCATTTTTCATTTTGATGGCACCTAAAAAGAGCACCTAAGGATGTCCATATCCGGGAAGTGTGGAATTTCTTGTTTTATTTAGCTTCTATAGTATGTTGGGGCCCAGAGGTGTTTTGTTTGTTTATTTGCTTGTTTTAAATATTAAACAATTACACAGTATTTTAATACCAGACTGGTGGCTATTAGATGGAACACTTTTTTTTTTTTTTTTTTTGAGACAAAGTCTTGCTCTGTCACCTAGGCTGGAGTTCAGTGGTGTGATCTTGGCTCACTGCAAACTCTGCCTCCTGGGTTCACACCATTCTCCTTACTCAGCCTCCCGAGTAGCTGGGACTACAGGCACCCCCAACCATGCCTGGCTATTTTTTTTATTTTTAGTGGAGACAGGGTTTCACTGTGTTAGCCAGGATGGTCTCGATCTCCTGACCTTGTTTGTGATCCTCCCGCCTCAGTCTCCCAAAGTACTGGGATTACATGCATGAGCCACTGCGCCCGGCCTCGACAGAACACCTTTCTTAATACATTTGTGGGTTTCTTAGCTATTAGATTCCAGTTAGTTCTAAGTGCTGAGAGCCAAAACCACTATTATTTTTATCACACTTGTCTTTTTAAAATTCTACTTGCAGGCATCTGTTAGACATCAAAGGGAAGTCATAACTTTATTTTCTTTTCTCTTAGCCATTTTTTCCGACTAAAAGAATTCTCATATTTCTAATTCAATTCATCCTGAATTTTAAGAAATTATGTAATGACTGCAACCTTGATGGTATCTTTAATGATATAAACTGGGTATTACTTGGTCTCTACCACTCAAGGTTTTATCATTGCCAGTTGGAGACAAGAATCAGTTAGAACTTGTATCCCTTCAAATTTCTAAGCTCCTGAATTTTCTCCTTTCCCTTTCCTTCATACGTGCAGGTTAGATTTTATGAGATAATTTCTTTCTTATAGTTTAATTTTTTTTCAAATTTAGCTGAAATATCTGAGGCACTCTACAGCATTCTGTTTTCAAATAGCTTCTTCTAAGCCACCAGCTCATGTGGTACATTATTATCTTTCTCATTTTCTCAGGCATTATTATTAAATGTTTTTAATTGCTGAATATAGATTTTATTGCTTAATATGTTTTGAACTTTCAATAAAATTTCCCTTATTGCTAACTGCCTACCACAAAGACATCCATCTAGGTTAAGCTTTTTATTATTGCTGCACCAAACTTTTCAACCAATTTCTGAATGAGTCTGGATAAACTAATTAATAGGGAGATAATACATAATCCATAATGTTTCCGCCTTAAAGCAATAATCTTTTGTATTTAATGCGTCCGTCACTAATCTGCTTGTTGTTTACCTTCAAGAGACCTTCACTCGGGAAACCCAGCCTGAAAGAGTAGCCACTGGCTGGAAGATCACCCAGCTCACATAAAAGGAGAAAGAGATTTGATTAGCCAAGCACTGGATTAAATCTTCCAACTGGAATTGATCACATTCACATATATTTCATTAACCAAAGCAGGCCACATGGGTTATCATGACAGGAATGGAAGGGGAATTCTTGAGCCTTTCTCGGTCAGGGACGCCTCAGAAAAAGCAAAATTGAATATATGTTGATTAGCAATACAATCTACCATAGTTCATATTTACACATGCAAAAATTTGGTTATCTGTGTTTTCATAATAAGAAAAATAGAGACTTTTTTAAAGGTGAAAATCTCATATATATGGTGCTATCAAAGAAAATAGAATCAATTAGGTTGGAATTCTCATATGAATAACTTACAGCAAGAAGACAATAGAACAATAACTATAGATTACTAAGAAAAAAGAACGGTGTACCCAGTACATCCAGAAGTGACTTGAGTCATCTGTCAGAAAGGAAAAACAATTTTTGGATATAGAGAGGCTCACAGGGTGTCCAAACAATATCTGTAAGAGATTTTAAAAATGAATCTAAACAAGACATTGAATTAGGCATTAGTATATGAACTAATGGTGAACAATTGATATTATTATATTTATAGTCAAATCTAGTGAATAAGTATGAGTTACTATGTAAAATTTGTAATAAAGTTATAGAATCAGAAACATAAATACATAAATGGTAAATAAATGATTTACAGATAAATATTCTAAAATCTCAAGAAAATCCAAATAACAGAACATGAGAATTAGGCTGAGGTGAAGATGTGGTGACAGCTAAGGTATAGATTGGTAAAATAGATTTCAAGAGGGTGGGAATTTAATATATTAATAGAACATACATTTAATTCTGGCTTTTGAAAGAAAACAATCTCTACACTTAGCATAGAAATGTCAGTATAATTCTAAAATTTAAACAGGAGAGGAAGAAAGAACAATGGAAAGAGAGAAAAGAGGACATAATTGCTGGCAAACATCAGAGAAAGGAAAGGAGAAAAAAAACAGCAACATAAATCTTTATGTAAAACTAGTTGCCCGTAAGTTTTCAGTTACTGAAGTGGATCACCTAATCACTTTGAACTTACTTGTTTTCCAGATATAAGCATTCTCTGATCTTTCTGTGAATGACGTATGTACAGAAACAGCAGTCCTGCAATGGATTTGAGAATACATTGCAGAATGGAGAAATGGTATCATTATTTTACCTGATGTAGCTGAAACCAAGCATCCCTATAAATTATGGACAGACTTAAGGTGAAGTTTGCTCTGACTCATAAAATGGAAAGAAATATAATAAAACAGATAAGGTGTTTTTCATTTGTGATGACCTCCAATATTATGTGGACATACTTTTGCTGGCATGGCAGGCATACATAGCACAACAGGATACATATAAGAGAAGTTATTTTGGTCATAACAACCGTTCTTTGTGTTTCTCCTACTTGTGGTATCGTGTGGATGATCTCTTTCAATTATTAGTAAAGCCACCTTTAAGGGTTTTATCATCACAAATCACAGTTTCCAGGAGGGTAAAAATATAGCACTGCTCTATAATTCAGCATATTGAAGATTCCTGGTATTTAACTGAAGAGTCCAAAACATATGCGGTGGGAATGATGTCATGCAGAATGGTGCCCTGTTCAATTTGGAATGTATCACTATACTGCTAAATGATTGTATTTGGATAATCACAGACAATTGCTCTGCTTTTCTGTCAGAAGAAAATAGTTTATTTAAAGCCCAAAGTATGTAGTTTTTATGAACTAAGAAATATAGTCAAAGCAAATTTAAAACGAAAGATTGAAAATAATTAGACTTCACAAATTTTCAGCAATATTAATGATATTTTATTCTAAAATACTTATATATGTAGTATAAAATAAATAAAATAAGTAACAGTCTCATTAGAAACTAATATTTCCATATAAGGGGTAAGAGAGATAAATAAAAATAAAATAAAATAATCTTATTACCAAATTTGATCTGGAGTTATCATATGAGCATAAGATGAAGTAGATTTTGTTTATAGTAGTATTCTATCCGATAATGGAGGATGATGTGATAGACTGATGATGGAATGATACCATCCCAGTTTTTCAATATCTAATGAAATAAAGGATCTATAATATCATTATAAATGTCTCCCAAAGCTACTTGCAAAGGAACTTATAGGAAACGTGTATTAAGAAAAATAACTCATGACCAAATAATTCTTATCTCAGGAATGAAAATTTGTTTACAATAGGAAATCAATCAGTATAATTGTCCATGTTAAATATAAACAGAATAAAGGAGAAAAACAGAAAGATAATTTCAATCATTGCAAAAAAAGGAAATAATTTGATATAATGACACATACATGAGGAAAACTCTTAAGCAAACTCATAAGGATACTTTCTTAACAATAAATGTTTTAAAATCTACAACTAACATCATACTCAATGGCAAAGGCTGATCATGTTGTCCCTCAAACTAGAAATAAAGAAAAGGTTTATTGCCAAACGACTTCTGCTCAAAATTGTGGTAGAATATCTCGCCAGAATATAAAACAAGAAAAATAAATACAAGACACACGTCTCAGGAATGAAGAAATAAAATTGTTTACTTTTGTAAACAGAGATTTTGTTCACAGAACACATTATCTCAAAACAAAGACCAATTTACTTTTGCACGAGTATTTGATGAGATTGATTGATGCTATTTTTGTAAGTTGTGAGAATGATGATTGTGATTTTAAAAAAGGATCGTGATCTCTTATAGATATTTGCAGATGCAATGTTATTTTGCCTAATTTGAATACTATTCAAGTTGTAATGCAGAGGTCTTTAGTGCAGTGCCTAGGAACATATCAAACAAGATTGGTTATTAGTGTATAATAGGTAGGTGGTTGATGGCATATGGACAATCATAATTATCAATTTATTATCAATTGATAATAATTATCAAATAATTATCAATATTGTTATTATATTATCATTTTCACTACTTATGTGTATTCTTGAATCTTCCATTATAGGAAGTTTAAAATGTAAAGAAAAAGAAAATATGCTGGCAAAGATGCATAAGGTAAATAAAAATAGAAGTCAAAAGGAGCAAATTGAATTCAAGGTTAAAAATTAGGTTAGAGAGTGTTCACCCAAGAAAAGCTCATTTTCATTTTATAAAGGTAGATTCTGTATTCTTTTCTTTTATTGTGGTGAAACACACACACCCTGAGATCCACCATCTTCAAAAATATGTAAGTTTACAATGCAGTATTGTGAACTATAAGTAATATGTTGCACAGCAGATCTTTAAAACTTTTTCATCTTGAATAATGAAACTTTATACAATGTGATCAGCAAATCTCCGTTTCCTCATATCTCAGCCCTTGGCAACTACAACTCTAATTTCCAGTCTGATTGATGGGTTTGTTACTTTAGACACTTTATGTAAGTGGGGTCTTGTGGGTTTTTTTTTCCTTCTCTTACTGGCTTATTTCATTCAGCATAATGTATGCAGGGTTCATCTATGTTGTCACATATAATAGGATTTTTTTTTCTAAGAATGAATTATATTCCATTGTAAGAATATACCACATTTTATTCATTAACCCATCAGTGGACATTTAGATTGCTTCCACATCTTGGCTATTATGAATAATACTGTGATGAGCATAGGAGTGCAAATCCCTATTTGAGACACTGTTTTAATTATTTTGAATAAATACTCAAAATTAAGATTGCTGAATCTTATGATAGCTCTATTTTTATTTTCTTGAGGTATCTCCAAATTGTTTTCTATAGTGGCTGCACCGTTTATGCATTCCCACCAACAATATAAAAGGGTATCAATTTTTCCACCTTTTTGCTAACACTTTTTTAAATTTTACTATTTTTATAATGGCCATCCAAACAAGTTTGAGGTGACACCTTATTGTGATTTGGATTGCGTTTTCCTGATCAATAATGTTGAGCATCTTTTCATATACCTGTCGGCCATTTGTATGTCTTCTTGAGAAGTATATATTCAAGTCTTTCAACCATTTTTAATTGGGCCATTAATTATGTTTGCTATTGAATGTATGAATTCCATATATATATGGGATATTAATTCCATATTAGATATGTAATTTGCAAATATTTTACACCATTCTGTAGGTTTCATTTTGTTGATTGTTTCCTTTTTTGTGCAGAAGCTATTTAGCCTGATGTAGTCCCACTTATCTATTTTTTTGTTGTTGCTTGTGCTTCTAGAAGTTGTACAGTTTCTGATTGTACATTTAAGTGTCCAATCTAATTGAAATTAATTTTTATGTATAATGTAAGATATGCGTCCAATTTTATATTTTTGCGTGTGACTAAGTGAAGTATCCAGCTGTAAAGGAGTAAATGTCATTTTGTTTTCAGGATCTTCCGTCAGAAGAAAATGTGAAAGGTACTGTGTCTGCAAAATTACCTGGATGAATCAGCCTAATTATGTCAACAGTTTAAGGCTAGGGATCCTGCTGAAGTTGTGGCAGGTGCGGTTGTGACAGCAAAGAAAGGAGCTTTTTCCAACAGTCTTTTTATGAGATCAGTTTGGTATAATCATGGATTGACCAGAGGTAGCCATAGATTAAGATTATCTATGTGCAAATACATGTCTATGTGTTAGAAACTCTACTGTTAAAAGAAAATTACAAATTTAACACTTCAAGCATGTGTAGTTGCATTGCAACAGCAGCGCTATAACGAAGTCAGTCTGTTTATAATTAAAGCTCTGTGAGACTCTTTTACCTTGGTAGCTTGTTGACTGAGAAACAAATACTTAAGTATGAGAAGAAGAATGAAAAGTGGCTTAGAACATTTGAAAGGGATTTTCCCGGGAAAACTACCAACACGGGACTTTGAATCAAAGTCAAAAATTTTTTGAATTTTACTTGGCCAGTTCCCATTTTATGATCATCTATATATTTTAATATTTTTCCAGTAATTATGTATTATAACTTATGGTCCATAAGTTATTTTTGTTGTGGTCCATTTGCAAATTGCACTCATGCTATGGATACTTTCAAAGGGAATTGACTAAGCACATGAAATTATTTAATTCAAACATAAACATATATATTACTTTGGTAGTGATTTATTAAATGCTAATTAAAGAAAAGTTACAGTACATGGAAATAAATCTTGAAATTATTTATTTCTTTGATAGTCATTAGATTATATTCAAGTGTAAATAAAGGTGTGTCAAAATAAATTTGAATTGTTGGAACTATTTTTAGCTTGCTGATGGTATAATTTACATACTTCCTATGTTGAGAAGATATTTTAAAATATTAATAAAATTTAAAGAATACCTATTCTTTTTATTTTATAGAGAAATTATATTTTTATTACATTTTGATCTCCCATATCAAGACTAAATACAAAACTAATTAAGCTTTTCTTATAAATTATTCATATTAAATATTGAGATTAATGAATGCACTGGAAAAAATGAGAAGGTGGAAACTAAGAAGCCAGGTACAATTGAAAACAATTTATTTAACTCAAACATTGAAACTATATCTAGTATTATTGTATTATCACTTTTATTCAATATTTATTTCTTTTTTATATTATCAGTACACAACAAAATACATATAAAAATAATGTGATATTTTTATATATAATTCATGCAGCATTTTCTATTTTAGTAGCCACATTAATATGCACCAATGTGATAAACTTTATTTTAAAATGCATGGCTCATATAAACTAAAAATATTTCTATGCTCAAAGATTTTATTTTTCTAATCTTTCATCCCACCTAGGTCATCTTTATATCTTTTAATCTCTAATAGTATTTTCCTAATTATTTCAAAATCCTAGAATACCTTTTCAATTGTGGTCTCTAGTGCTATATAGAAAAAGTTGTAGAGTTAAAATGAGAAGACACAAAAGAGAAAAGTGTTTTTTTTCAACTTTTATTTTAGGGTTAGAAATTACAGGTTAAGGTTTGTTACATGGGTAAATTGTGTGTCACTGAGATTTGGGGTACGAATAACCCTGTCACCCAGGTAGTGAGCATATTACCTAAGAGAGAGGTAGATTTTTAACCCTTGTACTTCTTCTACCCTTTTCCCTCTAGTAGTCCCTAGTATCTGTTGTGCCCATCTTCATGTCCATATGTGCTCAATGTTTAATTCCCACTTATATGTGATAGTAGGTGATATCTGGTTTTCTATTCTTGCATTAATGCACTTAGGATAACGATCTCCAGCTGCATCCATGTTGCTGCAAAAGACATGATTTCACTGCTGTATAGTATTCCGTGGTGTATAATATGTACCACATTTTCTTTATCCAGTCCATCATTGAGGGGCATCTAGGTTGATTCTTTGTCTTTTGTCTTTGATCTTGTGAATTTTGCTGTGATTAACATATGAGTGTGTGTGTCTTTTTGTTAGGATGATTTATTTTCTTTTGGGTATATATCCAGTAATGTAATTTTTGGACCAAATAGTAGTTCTGTTTTAAGTTCTTTGAGAAATCTCTAAACTGCTTTTCACAGTGGCTGAACAAATTTACATTCCCACCGAGAGTGCATAAGTGTTCCCAGAAAGCTTGCTCTTATGGCGAGAATGAAGTGTGCTTAGGTTTCTTTCTTTTAAGGAATAACCATTATCTGATTTCTGACTGGGCACACTCTTTAAGAATATAAAAATAAGTAAGTAAATGAATAAATAATGAATAAATGTGTAGATATAATATATGCATGTGTATATGTGTATATGTTCACAAACTCATGTATATAATTATATATGTAAATGTGCTTACCAGAAAATTTAATTTTGTAATATTTGAGACATTATACGTAAACTTTTGTTCCTCAGAGCAATTCTATGAATTTTTTAGCTTTATCTCAATATAGAGATTAGTAAGCTTAGATTCAGAGAATATCAGTGATTTAACTTCTCGCACTACTAGGAAGCAGTAAAGCTTTGTGTGTATCTTGTGCCTATAATTCACTAAATTAAATTTTGTCATACAAACTACTAATATTATGCAAGTTAAAGCAAAGATTTATAAAATATTTAATTTGTTAAAACAAATTTAAAGGCAATATGTTGCTGACCAACATCTTTACATTGTGATCAAAATAGCATATAGTTATTTGCACAATATTCTATTTTCTTTACACAAAACTATTTCATTGGCATTGATCCTAATAAGCATATTTTCCGAGGCTACATTACAATTCATAGCATAATTCCCTAAATAAACCTCTTGTTGCATAGCAGGGCACTTCAGTAATGAATGGGTCAAAATCTGGTGACCGTATCTCTTTTTTTTGAGACATGGCCTTTTTTATATAAAGATATATATATATATATATATAGTGCCAAAGGCTGATTTATACACTATACATAATTGGTTTCATCCAAGTGTAAAGGAAATACTTTGTAGCCAGAGAAATGTGATAGTAATTGGGTGATGCCCGAAATGTTGTCTGATAAAAGAGTTTTGCCAACAGCTCATATTGCTTTTTCTCAGTGCCTGATATTTGTCATAACATTTGCAGCTATTTTTTAGAAGCTTTAGAGCAAGTGTAACATAACTTTTTTCCCCCTAATCTAAGAATGCAACTTTCCGTGATGTCTCAGTAATATAATCCATCAGTTTTAAGCTTGGATGTGTTATGTTGTGCTTATTCTATATAAAACTATAAATTGCTTTCTTAGAGTACAGGAAATAGTGCTGCTTTGAAAATATGAAACTTTTGTGGTTTTATGCCACTATTTATACGGTGCCAAAACCAAAAAAAAAAAAAAAAAAAAGGCACTGGAATCTGGAAAACATGGATCTTCAGGTCAATTCAGTTTGTTTTTTCCATATTTTCATAGTCAGGGCCCTTTTTATATTTTTGGGGGAGGTGATTTGGCAACTTTTTGTAGCCATGGTCTTCATTATCTCTGTAGACTCTGTAGTTCCATTGAGTGTTTTAAATTTGTGATGTTATTTTTTATTTTCTTTTGAAGTTATGTTATTTTTTACACAGGTAATTTCATGCTATAGTGAAGTACGGCTAAATCTTAGTCTGGGTGAGCTGAAATTATAATACAGCACTATAAGTGCAAAAAAAAAAATTAAACTTCAACAGATATAAACATTAATGCAAATTAGACTCGCCTAAGACTCTCTTAGTCTTTTGGGGCTGCTGTAACAGAATACTACAGACAATTTAAACAAACAAACCAAAAAACACTTATTTCTCACAGTTGTGGAGGATGGGAAGTTCAAGGTCCAGGTGCCGGGTGGATCGGTTTCTGGTGAGGGTTCTCCTGGTTTTCAGATGGCCTTATTCTTGTGTTCTCACATGGTGGAAGGGGAAAGAGAGAAGACAGCTTCCTCTTTCATGTCTCTTTTTATAAGGGCTCTACCTCCATTTTGAGAATTCTACCAGCATGGCCTAATTACCATCCAAGCGCCCTACCCCCAAATGCCATCACATTTGGGTTTCGGCTTCAACATAGGAATTTTGTGTAGGCACATACATTCAGTCTATAGCAAAGACCAAGTAAGCAGTGTAGTTATTTGAGGGCATGTTCAGCCTTTGATGAGATGATCTAATTGTGACACAATTCCTTTGAAGATGATTATTTGGCTTTGATTTCAAATGGTGAGATATAGACAAATTATTTCATTATATTGGCCTCCAAAAATGGCAACGTAGCTTCATACAATGTCATAAAGCATTGAATGCCACAAGCAGTCCAAAGGTAATCTTTTGAGATCATACAGGCTAATTTTAATGATACATTAAGTCTTCACGTACTCCATTATACCATGAAAATATGAAATGGTAGGAAAACTTACAACACTAATGAGACTAAAAGTGTTATCAAACTGAATGTTTATATGTAGAGAGAAATATTAGCATCTCATTAGATCTACTGATTTTCACTGTAACAACCAGTGAGTTTGTGCCCTTCTTTAGTAAATGAGCCTAATGTATTTCTGATGTAGAATAAAGTAAAGCATGACAACGATTCAGCCAGCTATAACCTTTGGCCAGACAGATGATCAATGCTGCTACAATATACATTATGAGAAAGGCCACTAATTAAAATCTTTAAGAATGTCGTTAAAATATTTTCATCAGAACACTGCTTAACAAAACTGTAAATTTATGTCTCAAATGACTAACCTAAGTCATCATTTGGATCTCATAATTTTTTTGCCTGTGCCTGAAGTGTATATGGTCCCAGCATTTAAAATATATTATAGCTGTACATTCAGAAAAAAATTGCTATGCTTCAAAACTTCCGTCATCTAAATTACCAACTATCAAGTTGGAGATTCCCTGTGATTATGAACGAACCTTATAAGAACTCTAGGTTCCTCAGAACTCTTTATTTGTGCTATTTAGTCTGTTTGGAAAAATCCTGTACTATATAAAAAATTTTTAGCCTGATTAGTCAATTTATAAACATCATAGCAGACTTTACCAGAAGTTCGCAATTTACATATAATAGATAAAAGACATATTTGTACTGTAAGTGATATATATCACAACATTTCAGTGACCTCTTTCATATAATAAGAAATTACATAGTGGCCCACACCTGTAATCCAAGTACTTTGGAAGGCCAAGGGAGGCGGATCCCCTGAGGTCAGGAGTTCGAGACCAGCCTGGCCAACATGATGAAACCCTGTTTCTACTAAAAATACAAAAATTGTCCAGGTGTGGTTGTGCGTGCCTGTAATCCCAGCTGCTTGGGAGGCTGAGGAAGGAGAATTGCTTGAACCCGACAGCAATGGTTTCAGTGAGTCGAGATGGTGCCACTGTACTCCAGCCTGGGTGACAGAGCAAGACTCTGTCTCAAAAATAAAATAAAATAATCACCAAATAGTTTGCATATCCTCTATTTATATAAAATATCCAAATAATTCAGTTTTTATTATTAGAAAAAGCTAGGTCTTTTTCAAGATAAACTGAGGAAATAGTAATATAGTATTATAATTTAAATTATATTTAAATTATTTTGGAGAAAGTGTTTCATAAAAATATTGGACATATTGTTCCTAAAACAACATTGCAAAAATATGCACATGCACACACACACACACACACACACACAGAGGAAAACTGAAATTGCCTGGTTTTTATGGCCTTTGTGACAGCTTCACAATCTTCTCACCTATGGGGGGGTATTATTAGTTATACATGAAAATTATTTATTTATTTACTTTTATTAAAAGTGGGTTTCACCGTGTTTCTCAGGCAGGTTTAAAAGTCTTGAGTTCAAACGATTCGTCCATCTTGGCCTCCTAAAGTGTTGGGATTAAAGGAGTGAGCCACTGCTACTGGCCATAATTTCTCTATTTAATTGTATATTCTTCTATGGGTAACTAAATGAAATTTGTATAATTAGAAAGAGGTCAATTAAATATTGACATTAAACTATTTATTTTTCTCTTCGTAGTACTAACATTTACAAGTTTGTAGAATGACAATTGTGAATATTCTCTATCATTCCAAAGTTTAAATCATTTACTCTTATAATTTTTCATACTCTTATTTTCTTTTATTTTATTTTAATTTCAAGTGAAAAGGGCAAATGTCAGTTTATTGAATATTGTTGAACTGGAGTCTAATAAAGGCTTTGAACAATTTCATAGATTATGAACAATATTTTCTACTTTCCCTATACACTTCATATATTTGAGTTTGTACCACACAGACTACACTTATTGCTAACTTATATTTGTGTATTCTAGTCTATGCTCAGAGATGAGTTCACCTAATTTTGAGGATGTCTTCTTATTTTCATTTGAATATTTATAAATATGTGAAAAGAAAATGCACATATTTCTCGCCTGGCGTGGTGGCTCACGCCTGTAATCCCAGGACTTTGGGAGGCCGAGGGGGATGGATCGCGAGGTCAGGAGATCGAGATCATCCTGGCTAACATGGTGAAACCCCATCTCTACTAAAAATACAAAAAGTTAGCTGGGCGTGGTGGCAGGCACATTCCACCTGAGTAAAGTTTTAACATCCTCACTATTAATGTATTTCCATCTCTCTTTGTTTACGTCTAGTAATATTTGCTTTGTGAAATTTTGTTCTGATGTTAAATGCATATATGTTTAGAATTGTTATATCTTCTTGCTGAATTCAGCTCTTTATTGTTGTATAATAACCTTTTTCTTTTTTTAATGTTTTGATATAAAGTATGTTTTACCTTATAGCTAATTCTGCTCACTTTTGATTTGTATTTGAGTGAATATCTTTTTTCATCTTTACTTTTGGTCCATATGTGACTTTATGGATAAGGTGAGTGATGTGGTTTGAGTCTGTGTTCCCTCAAATATCATGTTTAATTGTGACCCCAAGTGTTGGTAATTGTGACCCCAAGTGGATGGTAATTGGATCATGCAGATGGTTTCTAGTAGTTTAGCACCATCCCCATAGTACGATCTTGTGATAGAGTTCTCATGAGTTCAGGTTGTTTCAAAGTATGTATCACCTCCCTCTTTGCTCCCTCTCCCTCTCCTGTATCAGCCATGTCGGACTTGCTGGCTTCTTCTTTGTTTTCCAACACGATTATACATTTCCTGAGACCACCCCATCCATACTTCCTGTACAGCCTGCAGAACCATGAGCCAATTAAACCTCTTTTTAAAAATATGTAAATTGAGAACAGACTAATACAGTGAGTTTCTTGAAGGCAGCATCAAGTCGATTTACTTTTTCAAACTATTCTACCAATATGCATCTTTTATATGGGGTATTTCGTCCATTTACATTCAGTGTTAATATTCATATGCAAGACTTTGTTCCTGTCATAATGTTGTCATAATGTGTTTGAGTTATTTTTAAAATTTTTTGTGTTCTTCTTCTTCTCTTTTTGTCTTTGTGGCTTTACAATTTGGGTCTTATTGATATTTGATTTCTTTCTCTTTCTTCTTTGTGTGATTGTTTTATGTGAACTATGAATTTTATATCTCCATGTGCTTTTGTGTTGGTGAATACTGACCTTTCACTTTTATATTTAGGACCCCGTTGAGTACTTCCTGTAGGGCTAGTCTAGTGGTGTCAAACTCTCAACATTTGATTGTCTGAAAGGACTTTATTCCTCCTTCATTTATGAAACTGGCAGTGTATAAAATTATTGGTTGACTGTTTTTGTTTGTGTCAGCACTTCAGAAACACCATTTAATCTTTTCTGGCATGTAATGTTTCTCCTGAAAAGTTTGCTGTTAGTCTGATGGGGTTTCCTTTATGGGTGACTAGACACTTTTCTTTTGCTAATTTAAAAATCTTGTTTTTACTTTAACTTTATTTTGAATAGAATATGCTGTGGTGGATTCCTTTTTGCAATGTATTTTCCTGGGGATCTCTGGGCCTCCTGTATGTGGATGTTTACCTCTCTTGATAGACATGAAAAGTTTTCATTATTTTCTTAATTATGTTTTTTAAACATTTTTCTATTTCTTCCCCTCGGGAATACTGATAATTTGTAAGTTTGGTCACTTTATAAAGTCCCAGATGTCTTTAAGACTTTGTTGATTCCCCTTAATGTTTTTTTTTTCCTTTATTTTTTCTGAGTGAGCTATTTCAAAAGTCCTGTCTTCAAGATGTGATATTCTTCTTTTTTTTTTTTTTTTTTTTTTTTGGTTGGTCTAGTGTATTATTGAAGGTTTCAAATGTACTTTTTTATATACTTCAATTATTTTGTTTAATTCCAGTACTTTTGCTTTTATGAAAAAAGATATCTATCTCATGAGTAAATTTCTCATTCTACCCTAAATTGATTTTCTGATTTATTTTTATTCATTTTTAGATTTCTCTTGTATCTCATTGAATGTCTTTAAAATCAATATTTTCAATTATTTATCAGGCATTTCAAGGAATTATTTTTAATTGGGATCTATTTCTGTATAGTTATAAACCTTGGTGTTGTCATATTTCCCTGTTTATTCATGTTTCTTGAGTTTTTCCATTGATGTCTGCATATATAGATGGAGCAGTTCCTCATTCCAATTTTTTGAAATTCCTTTTCAAAATTCTTCTGTCTTCACAAGGCGACAGGAGAGAGAGAGTGAAGTGAGAATTGCCAAACACTTTTAAAACAATAATCTCTCATGAGAACTCCCTCATGGAGGGAAGTAAAGAAGAGTGTTTTCTTGAAGATGTATGTATGTCATTGGGTAAGGTACTGTGCCTTTGATTTTGGGTGCCTGCAGTAGTATGATTTTTGTGTGACTTATTTGGCAGTACACAGGATCAGTGATCTCTGGATGTCCTCAGTGACTTAGGGTACAGTTAGTAGTTGAGGTTGTGGTAAAGTTTAGCTGGGGACTTGGGTGGCAACTGAGCCAGTCTTTTGGCCCCAGTGCTGAAGGCAGTGGGGTAAATCTTTTTGTTTGTAAGTCTCAGAGCAGTTTACACTGGCTGTAGACTTAGTGGGTCTTGGAGGGCTGATTCTTGGGCCTTCAAGTGGCCTGCTCAGAAGTTAGCAGTGGGAATGTTGGGCCCAGTGTGTGAGTGGTTTCTTAGGTCACCGAGAAGCTGGTGTGGTGTCAATAATGGCAGCAGCAGTGGTGGAGCAGCCCACTGAGACCCAAGTGGTTCATATTTGTGTTGGTAGAAGCAAGATCTGTTGGAAAAGCTGGTTCACAACCCCACAGCTGCCCATAGCAAGGCAATGGGTATTATCTTAAATGTGCTTAGGAGAGCTTAGTCTTCCCTGTGCCTCTTCCAGTTGGGTAGCAGATGCAATTGCATCACCTCAAACTCGTACTGAAAGTGGGGCACAGCCCAACATTAAACTTTCAAAATGGTACTGTGGGAACAGAGAAGGCTGAATTCCTACCAGGCAAGCAACCTAAACAATAAGCTCTGGATAGTAGAGTTCATTCATGTCTCAGTCTCAATAGCAACCTGTTGCAGGTCAATGGGTCTTATCATAGTGATATGGTTTGGCTCTGTGTCCATGAACAAATCTCATCTCGTATTGTAATCACCATGTGTCAAGGGAGGAAACTGGTCAGAGGTGATTAGATTATGAAGGTGGTTTCTCACATGCTGTTCTTGTGGTAGTGAGAGAGTTCTCATGAGAGATGATTATTTTAAAAGTGTTTGGCAATCTCCACTTCACTCTCTCTCTCTCTCCTGTCGCCTTGTGAAGAAGGTGCCTCCTTCTAAATTGCCTTCCCCTATGATTGAAGTTTCCTGAGGCCTTGCCAGCCGTGCAGAACTGTGAGTCAATTAAACCTCTTTTGTTAATAAATTACCTACTCACAAGTAGTATGTTATAGCGATATAAAAACATACTAATTCACTGAGATATGCATAGGATAGTCTAGTTTCCCTGTCCTTCCTTGGCCTGGGTGGTGACTGCAGCTGCATGTCTGCCTGAACTCAGACCAAGAGTAGGATGCAGCTCAGTGTTAAACTCAAAATTGTACCCTGAGCCTGGGACTGGAGGGAAGAGTCCCTCACAGGAAAGCAGCCTGGGCAAGAAGCTGTGGGGTGCGTGGTTTGTTTACAACTCAGTCTCAACAGCAGCCCAGAGCATGGGGGCAGGGACCCTTCTGTAGATGCATAAGAGCACCTGGTCTCCCTTCTCCTTCCTTGGAGCAGCACAGCAGCAGCTGCCATGCCTGTAGATTCCCAGTTTCAGGGTTTTCATAATGGTTGCAAGCTGATACTGCTCTAGGCTCAGATGCCTGTGGCATTCTGTGTGGGTTCTGTTTCAGTGTCTCTGTGCAATCTTTAGGCAGCTCCATATATCAGGCCTGAGGCTTTAGGGGGTCGAGCAATTCTTCCACTGCAAAGACTGTAAAATCCCTGCTTGGAGCAGTGATATTTCTTTTGTACTTTTTCTGCATATCCAGGAGCGTCTCCTGGCTCTGAGTCGGTTCCCAGGTGGGCAAGCTGCTTTGAGTCCCCTCCTTACTTATTTCTGGTGCTTCCTGTCTGTTCTCTGGTGAATCCTAGCATTCTCTTCTAAATATGATTATCTACTTACTGTTCATTTTTCTCTCCACGGAGGGGGCACATACTACCTCCTTCTATCTTGATCCCACCCCTAAAAATATTTTTCTAAAAAGTTGGCTTTATAAATCTATAGTACTTGATTGTATATTTCATAGCATTGTAAAATTTCCTAATTATAATTTGTCTGAGAATAAAACCTATATAGGTAATGAATTAAGTACTTGAGAAATTTGAGATATTTAGATTTATTTATCTATTTATTTAGCAAGACATTTTTTACTTTGGTGTTGCATTTCCTTCTACTACTTTTGACATCAGCTACATATCTGATGAAAGGTCTCATGTTTTCTACAACATCTAACCTCATGTTTTTGCCATACGTCTCAAATTTTCTGATTTGTGATTTTCTAAGAGTATCCATAGCCCACCAACAAAGCATCCCAAGAGGACAGAAGTATAACTCATCCCCATTGATATCCCTTAATAAATGGGGGTGAAGATGTGAGTTTGAGTTTGTGAATAAATATCCCAGTTCTACAGCTAGAAAAAAAAATTCCGAGATTCAAGCTACACGTTTCCACAGATGGTCTTGAAAAAGACAGAGCCACAGTTTTCCATAGTATTAACCAGATCATTAATATACACTCTACCATCTTTTTTTACTTTTCTGTCTCAGTCACCTCATTTTGTCAGTCCTGCTTTCAGACATCACCTCCAAAATCCCTTACCTGAAACCAAGTCTTTGTCTCAGTTTCCATTTATAGTAAGAGTCAAGTAAAGGCATGTAGTAGAAGTCAGGTGGTATGCACATGGACACACAATAGTATCATAATTAATAAGGCTCTCACTGTGACTGGATTGGGATGAGAGATGAAAAAGAAGCAGTGGCTTCTCAGTAACTCCAAGACTTCAATGGTATGAGAAAACTGTGAAACATAGCAATTGTGTTGTAAATTGTCTTTATTAAATTCCAGAATTGCATGAATATTCTGGATGAAGAGAAGTCACCTTTCCATCATACTTTTTGAGGAGAGCAGCCTCTTCTTGCTCAGTTAGCATGCCAATTACTACCACAATAAAATGCCTTAAAATACTATTTTTTACCATCAAGCTGTGCTTCCCACTCTTTCATTGCCTACAGACCAATAACTGTGGTAATGTCATTTTCTGTTTTGAGGTAAAATAACATTTTCATTGAAGAAATTTCATGGCCATCATCTGTGCCATGACTAACAGGCACAGATGATGGGGGAATTGTAGCAATGGATCTTAAAGGTACAGGTAAAAGAGAGAGTCAGCAAAAAATATGACTGAATTGGGGAGAAAATATTGGCATGGGGACTCTCTCCTTTGATTCAGCATTTAATATCCTGACCAGCTAAAATGAGACATGTCTAATATGCTTCTTGGATGCTTCTTGGGTGTTAGATATTATGATACAGTCATAATAAATTGACTAGCACTCATATATTGGTATAGTGCATTGACGTTAATGTGCCAACTGTGTTGCTGTAACTTTGAGGAAGGGTAAGAATTGCGAATATGATCATTGATAAATGACACGAAGCCAGATGGCAAACCTTCTTATGCTCCTGAAGAGTTCAGAAACCATTCCTTTTACTAAACACATAAGGTATATCACAATGTGTGAGTGGCACTGACAACCACAAATAGTGCAATAAGAATGCCCTATCAGGTCATAATTGATGAAAAGAGATGCTGCCATTGGTCTATGTTAACTTGATTTGTTTTTAAAAAGCTGAAACCAGTTGGTAGTACCTAAACACCAGCAGCAATGTTGTTTGCTACAAAACTGGTGGAAACATGCTGTGGCAACTGGTATTTTTGACCTGTAGGGATCTGTGGCAACAGCTAAAAGATCAGGCTATTCTTCAAGGCAACATAGATTAGAAGTATGGATAGACTTGTATAAGGAAGGACAAGTATAGCTAGACTTACATATTTCAAAATATACAAAATATAGGAAGGAGTTTAAAATTTAAGTAGAGGAAATTATCTGGGGATCATGGCAGCAGTTTTTGAAAGTCATTAAATTACCCAGAAAAAACATACAGAGTTACTGGAATAGCAATACTGAATACCCATGGAAAATACCTGCAATTAAATTTAGTTAGATAACCCCAGTGTTTGCAAGGGATGCCACAACGAAGCTCCAAATCCTAGGTGGCTTGGAACAAAATAATTTCTTATCTCTCAGTCCTGCAGAACAAATGTCTGAAATCTACATATTGGCAGGGACATGCTCCCCTGAAGTTTCTTGGAAAGAGTTGGTTCCAGGTTTCTTTCCTGTCTTCTGATAGCTTCAGTCATTCCTTGCTTGCTGTTGACCATCCTTTCCCTGTTTCTCTTCACACCATGTTTTCCTTGTATGCTTATCTATTTCTGTCTACAAAATTTTCCCTTTTTATGAGAATATCAATCATATTGTGTTAAGGGCCCCCTAATGACCTTATCTTAACTTGTTCATCTGCAAAGACTATTTCCAAACAAGGTTACATTCACCAGTACTGGGGATTGGGATTTCATCTTCCTAGAGTGAATTCAATCTGTAACACCCAGAAATCATCAAATAAATGTGGTATGTACAAACTTCCCGCTACTAAAATAATCTAATAATATGTATCAGATACTTTGCTAGAAGAATCAGAAGAATAGCAACAGGACTCTAAACTGGAAAATATCAAATTATCCAACAGGTTCTTATTAACTAGGATGTGGCATAATCTAAGCACAACAACCAAAATTGACAATATTTTTCAAATTCTAATTTATGGGTACTTCAGAGTAGCATCAGAGGTTTGGAAAAGACAAACGCTGACTTTGGAATGTAAATTTTTGAAACCAGTAAACAGAAGCTCCCTTTGAGGACAAGCTGCTGCCCTGAAGAGTTAATGTTAGAAATATAATCTAAACTGAACACGACTCCTGCAACAAGGGAAAGAGGAGTAATGAAACAGATAAAAAGTTGGGGAGTAAATCAGACGAGGCAAATATCAGAGTGTAAGACATATTTTTTATCACTTTTTAAAAACAATTGAAAAGGCAACTCTAAGTCCCTGAAGCTAGAAAAACAATTCTATTTTCCAATTCCTGTTAAAAGTGCAAAACAACTCATATCGCCTAAACATAAGAGGTAGAAAAAGAATTGCAATTGAATCCTACAAAAATATGTTGTTAGAAAAAAAGACTAAAGAGCATAATAAGGTCCCTATAGACAAGGAGGGCGGGTAACAAGTGTACGCACACAAAACAAGAAAACTAAACTCAAAGCAAAAATTACACCTAACAAAGTTAAATATGTAAGAAAGACTTTACTCAAAACCATTGTAATACGAGAGATCAAGAGTCTGAACTCAACTTCAGGGAAATAAAGGGCAGGTGAGTTTTATGAAATATTAGAAAAATCTATATTTATCAATTGGCGTTACACAAAGGAAAAGTAAGTTTTATCTTTTCTTCACAACAGGAGAGCGTCAACTAAAATACCAGTATATCAGAAGGGAGAATTTAGTAAATAGAGGTTTGCAAAGTTAACACATAGTCGATAGCTTTCATAAATAAAGTGGAATCCTTGGCTTGATATTATATTGAAAGGGGGTGCCCATTTATAAGAACAAAAATAAAAATCAAGTACCTAGGCATGAAATTGGAATCAATATGGAATATTAAAATATAAAAGAAGAAGATGAAATATGTATTGATTGTTTCATCCAGCAATGCCACTTTCAGAAATTTAACCCTAACACAAATGGCAATACTAGAAAAAGATGCATGATTTGGGGTATTTATTGTAATATTAATAAAAGCAAAATATTTAAAATGGATTGAATATTCATTAAGAGAAGAGTGGTTGAATGTCTTTGGTATACCCATACAATGGGATGATATGCAGATATAAAATTGAACGAAGAATATACCTCTACTACTTTGACAACATCCAGGATTAATTTCTAAGCAAAACAATGCAAAATTAAATGTGAATAGGATGTTACCCTTTATATTAAAAACATGGCTCTAAAATACGAATTAAAATATTAATAATAATATATGATAAGACAGTATAAGATGGAAGCCCAGAATTTGAAATTTATATTTTTGAAATACTTTGCTTTCTGTATTTGGCTTTGGATCCATGTACACATTTCAAACAAATATAAAATAAAGTTAATCTTCAAAAAATCTATTTTAAAAGCTATATGACTCTAATAAATAAATTATTCAAGTAATAAAATACTGTTGTAAGAGCAGATGGCAATACAACACAGAGATGGATATCACACGTGACTTCAAAACACGATAATTTGACAAAATATTTTTAATATAATATAGCTTAATCAAATAAATTATGATAAAAATAAATGTTTTAGTAATTATGTCATTGTGAGTTGTGTCTATTGTTATTCTGAAACTGTTGTGTGAATCCTATAAAATAAATCAAATGAGTAGTTATACTGAAATCTGAACATTTTTATCCTTGGGAGAAAGGTGATACAGGTTTAAGATTGAAAATATTAAATAAAAACTTGTACAATGACTTTGAGTTAGAATTACCAGTGTGAACTCGTTATGCATTTTGTATTCTATAAAACATATGTATTTTCTACTTCTGTTAATGGGAAATGCATGCTAGTATCAATATTGTGGTATCTAAACTTCCTAGAACCTCTTGAAGAAATGGTTATTTCCAGGACTTGGACTGGAATTGTGGAAGAACCAAGCAATGCTGTGTCATTTAAGGAAGCAAGGAAGCTTTTAAAGACTCTGGGTAGTCAAAGGGTCTCAACTATCAACTAAGAAAGGTTCTCACTGGTAAAAGTTGGAAAACAACATGTCATTATAAATAATAAGCACAATGGATCAAAACACATAAAATATGTTCAGAGTAGTTAATGAGTACATTCATTTTGTTCATGTAATTATTTCAGATAATGGCAATAAAAGTTATAATTAGAATATTACCGTTTAAAAACTCCTGATAATTGCAGAGAGTTTGCATTTCTGTTTTGCACATTAATATCTTCCAATATCAAAGAGGAAATGATAGAGAGAGAAAGAAGAAGGGAAAGAAAGAGAAAATGAGAAGAAAGGGAAATCATTGAAGGAAGGAAGGAAGGAAAGAAGGAACAAAGAAAAGAAAGAAGGTAGGGAGGGAATGACGTCCATTTCCATTCATATTGCTGCAAATGACAAGATTTTATTTTATTTTATGACTGAATAATATTGCATTGTGTATATTTACCATATTTTTAATCCATTCATCTGTTGATGGACACTTGGGTTGATTCTATATTTGGCTATTATGAATAGTGCTGCCATAAACATGTTAGTGCAGATACGTCTTTGTTATACCTATTTCCTTTTTTTGTTTGGATATATACCCATCAGTGAGATTGCTGGATATTCTGGTAGTTGTATTTTTAGTTTTTTTGAGGAAACTTAATGCCATTTTTTTATAGTGGTTGTACAAATTACATTCCTGCAACAGTGTATGAGAGTTCCCTTTTCTCCACCTTGTCTTCAGCATCCACTATTTCCTGGCCATGTTAACTGGGGCAAGTTGATGTCTCATTGTGGTTTTGATTCCTGTTTCTCTGATGTTTAGAGATGTTGAGTATTCTTAAATATAGCTATTGGCCATTTGTATGTTTTCTTTAAGAAAAATGTCTACTCAGGTCTTCTATTTTTAATTAGATTAATTGTTTTTTGGCTATTGAACTGAGTCCCTTATATATTCAGGTTATTAATGTCTTGTCAGATGGACAGTTTGCAAATTTTTCTCTGATTCTGTGGCTTGTCTCTTTACTTTGTTGACTGCTTCCTTTGCTATGCAGAAATATTCTAGCTTGATGTAATTTAATTTGCCTATTTTTGCTTTGGTTGCCCATGCTTTTGAGGTATTACTAAAAATATATATATATATTTTATAATACTTTAAGTTCTAGGGTACATGTGCACAACGTGCAAGTTTGTTACATATGTATACATGTGCCATGTTGGTGTGCTGCACCCATTAACTAGTCATTTACATTAGGTATATCTCCTAATGCTATCCCTTCCCCCTTCCCCCACCCCACAATAGGCCCCAGTGTGTGATGTTCCCCTTCCTGTGTCCAAGTGATCTCATTGTTCAATTTCCACCTATGAGTGAGAACATGCGGTATTTGGTTTTCTGGTCTTGCGATAGTTTGCTGAGAATGATGGTTTCCAACTGCATCCATGTCCCTACAAAGGACACAAACTCATCCTTTTTTATGGTTGCATAGTATTCCATGGTGTATATGTGCCACTTTTTCTTAATCCAGTCTGTCACTGATGGACATTTGGGTTGACTCCAAGTTTTTGCTATTGTGAATAGTGCTGCAATAAACATACGTGTGCATGTGTCTTTATAGCAGCATGACTTATAATCCTTTGGGTATATCCCCAGTAATGGGATGGCTGGATCAAATGGTATTTCTAGTTCTAGATCCTTGAGGAATCGCCACATTGTTTTCCACAATGGTTGAACTAGTTTACAGTCCCACCAACAGTGTAAAAGTGTTCCTATTTCTCCACATCCTCTCCGGCACCTGTTGTTTCCTGATTTTTTAATGATGCCATTCTAACTGGTGTGAGATGGTATCTCATTGTGGTTTTGATTTGCATTTCTCTGATGGCGAGTGACGATGAGCATTTTTTCATGTGTCTGTTGGCTGTATGAATGTCTTCTTTTGAGAAGTGTCTGTTCATATCCTTTGCCCACTTTTTGATGGGGTTGTTTGTTTTTTTCTTATAAATTTGATTGAGTTCTTTATAGGTTCTGGATATTAGCCCTTTGTCAGATGAGTAGATTGCAAAAATGTTCTCCCATTCCATAAGTTGCCTGTTCACTCTGATGGTAGTTTCTTTTGCTGTGCAGAAGCTCTTTAGTTTAATGAGATCCCATTTGTCAATTTTGGCTTCTGTTGCCATTGCTTTTGGTGTTTTAGACATGAAGTCCTTGCCCATGCCTATGTCTTGAATGGTATTGTCTAGGTTTTCTTCTAGGGTTTTTATGGTTTTAGGTCTAACTTTTAAGTCTCTAATCCATCTTGAATTAATTTTCATATAAGGAGTAAGGAAAGGATCCAGTTTCAGCTTTCTACTTATGGCTAGCCAATTTTCCCAGCACCATTTATTAAATAGGGAATCCTTTCCCCATTTCTTGTCTTTCTGAGGTTTGTCAAAGATCAGATGGCTGTAGATGTGTGGTACTATTTCTGAGGGCTCTGTTCTGTTCCATTGGTCTATATCTCTGTTTTGGTACCAGTACCATGCTGTTTTGGTTACTGTAGCCTTGTAGTATAGTTTGAAGTCAGGTAGCGTGATGCCTCCAGCTTTGTTCTTTTGGCTTAGGAATGTCTTGGCAATGCAGGGTCTTTTTTGGTTCCATACGAACTTTAAAGCAGTTTTTTCCAATTCTGTGAAGAAAGTCATTGGTACTTAATGGGGATGGCATTGAATCTATAAATTACCTTGGGCAGTATGACCATTTTCACAATATTGATTCTTCCTATTCATGATCATGGTATGTTCTTCCATTTCTTTGCATCCTCTTTTATTTCATTGAGCAGTGGTTTGTAGCTCTCCTTGAAGAGGTCCTTTACATCCCTTGTAAGTTGGATTCCTAGGTATTTTATTCTCTTTGAAGCTATTGTGAATATTTGCTAAGACCAATGTCCTGGAGGATTATCCTAAAGTTTTCTTGTAGTAGTTTCAGTTTGAGGTCTTAGATTTGTCTTTAATTCATTTTGATTTGATTTTATGAGAGATGGGTAGTTTCATTCTTTTGCATATGAGATATCTTCTCATATCTCCAGCACTATTAATTGATGAGACTGGTGTTTTTCCAATATATGGTGCCTTTGTTGAAATTGAGTTAGCTTTAAATGTGTGAATTTATTTTGAGATTATCTATTCTGTCCCATTGCTCTATGTGTCTGTTTTCATGCTGGTACCTTTCTGTTTTGGTCACCATGACTCTGTAACATATTTTGAGGTAAGAGAGTATGATTCTTCCAGCCTTGTTATTTTTACCTAGAACCGCTTTGACAATTCAACATCTTTTGTAATTCTATATATATTTCAACATTTTTTTCTATTTCTGTGAAGAATGCTATTGATATTTTGATAGGGATTGACTGAATCTGTAGATCACTTTTGGTAGTGCAGACATTTTACAGTATTAATTCTTCCAATTAATGAGCATAGGATATCTTCTCATCTGTGTCCGCTTCACTTTTTTTCCTCATTGGTTTATAGTTTTTCTTGCCAAGGTCTTTCCTTTCTTTGGTTAATTTATTCCTAGGTATTTTACTTTTTTTATAGCTATTATAAATTTGTTCACTTTGTTTATTTCTTTATCTGATTGTTCACTTTTTATATGTGTAAATGCCAGTAATTTTTGTGTTTTGATTCTGTATCCTACAACTTTACAGAATTTAGTTATTAGTTCTAAAAGTTTTTGATGAAGGCCTTAGGGTTTTCTAAATATGAGATCATGCCATCTGTAGCAAGGCTAATTTTACCTCTTTCTTTTCAATTTATGTGTCCTTTATTTATATCTTCTTTCTAATCACACTGCATAGGACTTCCAGTATTATATTGAAGAAAAGTAATAGAATTGGGTATACTTGTTTACTTCCAGACCTTAGAAGGAAGGCTTTCAATTTTTCCCTGTTCAGTATGATGTATCCTGTAGATTTGCAACATATGATCTTTATTATTTTGAAGAATGTTCCATCTATATTCAGTTTGTCAAGCATTTTTATAATAAAAGTAAATTGATATTATGTTACTAATTATAGTTTTGTATAGTATTTGAAATTTTTCTATTACAAATTTACAACAATTTGTTTCTCCAGAATTATAATCATTAAATATTCAGTTGTAAGATTTTAAAAAAATTAATGATTGTCATTTGATTAAAAAAATTATGTTTTTAATTATGTGTAGGTCTCTATTTGAATATTTCTGTCTACTGAGTAATGTTTGAATGTAAGAATCATCTGAAAATTTTATTTCCGGGGATAATTTTTAAAAAAACATAATTCATGTTTAAACTGTCCTGAATAAAAGACTTACTAAAGACAGAGAAAAGAACATTTTTTCTTATAAACCTACTGTATTAGTTCATTCTCACATTGCTATAAATAAATGCCTGAGACTGCGTAAATTATAAGAAAAGAGGGTGTATTTGTTCATGGTTCTGCAGGCCGTACAGGAAGCATGTTAGTGTCTGCTTCTGGAGAGGCCTGAGGGAACTTACAATCATGGCGGAAGGAAATGTAGGAGCAGGAAGCATGTTAGTGTCTGCTTCTGGAGAGGCCTGAGGGAACTTACAATCATGGCGCAAGGAAATGTAGGAGCAGGCATCTTCACATGGCTTGAGCAGGAGGAAGAGAGAGAGGGAAAGTGCTGCAGACTTCTAAACAAACCGATCTCATGAGAATTCTATCAAAAGAACAGCACTAAGAGGATTTTGCTGAACCGTTCATGGGAAACCACCCCCACGACAAATCACCTCCCGCCAGGCCCCACCTCCAACATCAGGGGTTACATTTCAACATGAGATATGGGGAAGGACATGGATCCAAACCATATTACTGGTACAATCAAATATTGTGAAGAACAAATTATCAATATCTACTAAGTGACGATGTGCATGTTCAACTGTGAATGTCTAGTTGAATTTTTTCATCCTGTATACATATATGTACGAAGATGACATGTACAAGAACATTTATAGTTTCATTATTTGCAACCATAAAAAAGTGAAATAGGACTTGTCACTACTACACATATAAATATATTTGAATATCCAAATTAATTTGATAGAGGATGAAAATTAATTTGCTTTCTATTAAGAAGTATAAAACTCAAAATTAAAATTAAATAATGTAGTCATTGAAAAATATAAGTACAGAGGACACCATTTTCACAGTTCTTTAAATGTCCACAATGAATACATGATACTTTTAAAGCTCCTTATAGATCAAAGAAATGTGTAAAAAAATTATGAGAAAGGACACTTACCAACTTGATCATGTCAAACTGGTAAATGGGAAAGGTAATAAAATTAGGTCAAAGTTCAAAAAGATACTTGAAGATATCTATTTCTTATTATTTTTTGTAACAGGACTTATTGATGAATATAGTTCACATAACACAAAGTTCCCCTGGTTAAAGTGTACAATTCAATGCTATTTAGAACACTTGCAGAGTTATGTGACTAACATTATAATTTAATTTTGGGAATTTCTATCAATAAAAACCCCTTAAACAATTATAATATTTTATTATTGAAATAAAATAATATGGAGCAATGTAGTAAAATAGGGCATGTATTTCTTGGATTCATAGAGGTTTTCTTTATTCTTCTTTAAAGCATTGTATGTCTAAATAATTTTATCTAAAATAAAGATAAAACATACAGATTAAAAAATATTCTTCTACATGAAATAGCTATAGAAGTTTCTGTTTTCTTGTATTAATCCTAATTTGTTACATAACATAGCCTTCACTTGCTCAGAAACTGTCATTCTCAATCTCTTTTGTGTGGATACAGATTTTCAGAACTGCACTTCATTTGTGGATGAATGTTCCGATTTCTGAGTCAACTGTGTTGATGGCACTTTCTTAATTTTTTTTTTTGAGACATATTTCTTATACTACAAAACTCACACTTTTAAAGTGAACTATTCACTTGCTTTCAGTATATTACAAAGTTATAGAACCTTACCACTATCTATCACTTTACCCCAAAAGAAGTTGTATATGCATTAGTACTTATGTCCCTTCCAACCTCTCCCTATTTCCTGAAAATCTTTTATCTGCCTCATGTCTCCATAGATTTGACTATTCCGGACATTTGAAATTAAGCGAAGCATATAATATGTAGTCTTTTGTATACAGCTCATTTCAGTTTGCATAGTGTTTTCAAAGTTTCTCCATGTTGTGGCATGTATCAATAGTTTATTTCACTGTATTTCCAAGCATTATTTCACTGTATGTATATACATTTTTTCATCCACTTCTCAGTTGATAGATATTTGTGTTGTTTTAACTTGTTTATTGTGATATGTGCAAAGTTTCTAATGGGTGTATGTTTTTGGTTCTTTTGGATGTTTACCTAAGAGTTGAACACTGGGTCTATGTTTAATTTTTTTGTGGGATTGACAAAATATTTTCTAAAATGAGTGTACCATTTAATAGGCTACCAGCAATATATGACTCTTTGAATCCCTTCACATCATCCCCAACACATTATTTTATATTATTTTTATTATAGCACATCTAGTAGAAGCAAAGTAGAATCTCATTGTGGTTTTAATTTGCATTTTGATAATCACTAAGAATGTAGTACATTTTTTCACATACTTATAGGCCATTTGTATATCTTCTTTAGAAAAATGCTCAAATTCTATGATATTTTAAAATTATGTACTTTGTATTTTTATTATTGAATTATTGTAGTTTTTATATATTCTAGATAGAATTTCTTATCTAATATATATCAAACATTTTCTCACATTTTGTGAGTTGTCTTTTCACTTTCTTGATGGTATCATTTGAAGCTCAAAGGTTTATATTTAATTGGGATGAAGTCCAATTTATCTATTTTTCAATAGGTATGTTTTTGGAGTTATGTCTAAAATCATTGTCTTGCTCAAAGTCAGGAGGATTTATGCCTGTTTTCAGCCAAAGTTTTTATACTTTTAGCTCCTATATTTGAGTCTTTGGTCTATTTTAAGTTAACTTTTGTATTTGCTGTAAAGGAGAGCCCAATATCTTATTTTTTTTTTTTCTTTTTGCGTGTAGATCTAATTGTTTCAGTATCATTTGCTAAAATTAATATTCTTTCCTCATTGAATTGTCTTGGCACGCTTGTGCAAAATCAATAGAAAATAAACATCAAGTTTTATTTCTAGTATCTCAATCCTATTCCATTGATCTGTGTGTCCAGTCTTATACTAGCTATATTGTCTTTAATTACTGTAGTCCTGTAGTAAGTTTTGAATAAGGAAGTGTAAATTCTTCAACTTTACACATTTTTAAGATTGCTTTGATTATTATAGGTCCTTTGCTTTTCATATAAATTTTAGGATCAGCTTGTTAACACTTACAATAAAGCCAGATGAGATATTGATAGAGACTGAATCGAGTCTGTATGTCAGTTTGGGGAGGATTGCCATTTTAATATTAAGCCTCTCAACCCCAAAATACAGGATCTTCCCACTTATTTAAATGTTATTTTAGAAAATTAACAATTGTTTTAGTTTTGAGGGTATAAGTTTTGCACTCATTTGGAAAAGATGTTTTTATGAATTTTATTCTGTTTGATGTTATTTTATTTTTAAATTTCATTTTCATGTTGTTCATTGCTAGTATATAGAAATATAAGTAGTTTTTGGATGTTGATATTGTACCCTGTAACCTTTCTGAATTGATTTATTACCTCCAAAAGTAATTTTGCAGATTCATTGAATTTTCTGTGTTTAAGATCATGTTACCTACAAATGGAGATAATTTTACCTTGCTTCTATTCTTTAAGCTATATAAAAATATATATCTACAATAAATCTATAATATATAAGTATATATATAATAGTACATATTATTTTGTGTATATAAGTAAATATATATTTTTATATATAATATTATATATATATTGTTTTTTATCTTGCTTATTTTCCTGGCTATTGTCTTCTGTAAGATGTTAAAATAGAAGTGGATAGAATGGACATTCTTGTCTTGTTTCTAATATTAAGGAGAAAGCTTCCAGTCTTTCACAATTAAGTATGCTAACAGTGAATGTTTCATAGATTGCCCTTTTAAAGTTGAAGACATTCATACCTATTCCTAATTTTTTTAGTATTTTTTTGAATCATAAACAGTTGTTGGATTTTTCAAGTGCTTTTTCTTTTCCTACTGTCTGTGCATTTTGTTATTATTAATATGATGTACTATAAAATAGTTTGTACTTCAATAATATGGAGTATTATGCTGATTTATTTTTATATATTAAACCACCTTTGCATTTCTGAGATAAATATTTCTTGGTGAAGGTATCTAAATAGGTTTTACATGGTGACAGCTCCTGTTTGCTATCATTTGGTCAAGGAATTTATATCTATATCTAGAAAGGATATTGGTCAGTAATTTTCTTGAGTTATTTTATGATTTGGGCATCAGAGTGTTTACTATTTTTTATTCTTTGGAAAATTTGGTGAAGGATTGATGCTGATTCTTCTTTAAACATTTATTAGAACTATATCTGTTGGGGGGAAGGGAGAACATCAGGGAAATAAAAACAGCTAATGCACGCTGGACTTAATACTTAGGTAATGGGTTGATAGGTGCAGTAAACCACCATGGCACACATTTACCTATGTAACAAAACTGCACATCCTCCACATATACCCTGGAACTTAAAGTAAAATTTAAAAAGTTATCTGTGAAATCATCTGTTCCAGGAATTGTTCGTGAGATTTAAAAATTACTAATTTAGTAATGAAATTACTTGTTTGATTACTAAACCAAAATAAAGACTATCACATGTTATCATTTATAAGTTTGTTAATACTTTCTATATCTTCTTGGGTTTATTTTGTGATGCCCCCACAAGAACTAGGTCCATTTCATCTAGAATATCAAACTTGGCATAAAAATATCCATATTATTCTCTAATAATACTTTGAATTTCTGGGTTAATAATTTTTAGTTCATTCCACTTCTTAGATGTGTAGATCATTTTTAAAAAATCAAGTTTGGATGGTATTCATCCATTATTTCTGCTCCTTTCTTTATTGCCTCTCCTTTTCTTCTAATACTTCCAATATGTACAATATGCATATGTTATTGCACTTGTCTCTGAGTTTCTGTTCATTTTTCTGCATCCTCTTTTCTTTTTGTTCCACAGACTAGATCATCACAATTTACTTGTCTTGAATTTTAATGATACTGTATTTTTTTGGCCAGGTCAAATCTTAAAACCCTCTAATAAATTTTGTGTTTCACTTACCATAATTTTCAAATAAAGAATTTCTGTTTTTTAAATAGTTTCCATCTCTGTGATTTGGTGAATAAACATTCTTATAATCTCTGCTAGTTCTTCATACGTAAGTTTCTTTATTATTTCAATTTGCATAAAATAGCTAATTTAAAGTCTTACATAGTAAGTTAATTATTTGCACTTCCGCCGGGACTGTTCCTGTTGACATCTTTTCCAATGTATGAAATATATTTCTTGTTTATTTGCATATATTGTAAATTTGGATCGTAGACAACTGGAAATTTCACATGATATAATGTGACAACTTTGGAGTCCTATTCTTCTCCAGTATTTTTTGATGCTCTTGCAGTTTGTTTGTTTAATGGCTTTGCTTAACCAATTCAATGAATTGGTTTGTTGTGTATCAACTGAAATATTTCCTTGGATAGATTTGCCGTCACCTAATGATTGGTTAGAGATTGCCTCAAAGCCTTTGATGAAATAAGCTCCTCAGCCTTTGCTAAGGGACTCTGTTTTTATTGTGGAGTGCCCCTCCCATGCTCTGCAGGTAGTTTACAACTCTGCCTTAGCCTTCAGTTACCGCTTAAGCAGGGCCTCAAAGTCAGCCATAAAGAAGGTAGGGACTTCAAGTGACTCTCCAGAGCATACATACAGCCCTGCACCTACGGCTAACATTTTAGATTTTTAGAAATATACCAGAGTTAAAAAAAAATGTCCCTATGAGTATTTTATTCTACAGATTTCCCTTTTGAATATTTGGTCTCCTTTCGTTTGTCCTACCTTTTACTATGGAGTTAGGCAGCTGTGGTGTTCAGCAGTTTTCACTGATTATTTTTGACAAATGCCTTGGGAAAAATGTGTTCACAATTAAGTGAGCTCTGAATCAGGTCAATTAAGAGAAGTTTTGTGAGTGCAGCTTTTCAGAAAATTGCCAGGCAGGTCTGATGACTGTTCTCTGCATTCAGGCCTTTTGTATAGCTCCAGCTCACATTGTGTTTTCCAGTGTCTGCTAGGTTTCTGGATTTTACCAGACATTATGATTGTCAGGCTTTTGGTTTTCAAGGCCACAAAATGGCTAAGAGAGAGGATGATGGTAACAGGGCAAATTAATCTGACACAAAATATACTTTTTTACCGAAAGCCATTTTTCGAGCAAACAGTCCTCAGATGGTTGCAAACCTTGCTTGATTTCTAAAAATCTGAAAATAAAAAAGCTTTCAGAGTGGTGATTTTCAAGCATTTTTGTTGCTTTTGTTGAAGGTTGAATGTTCCAAGATTCTTATTCCACTATTTCCACGGTCATTCATTTTTTTTACCTTTCTTAAAAAAGAAAAACTGTGATATTTTTCAGGTTTTTTTCTGTGACTAGTATTTCTGACAATCTGGTCTAATATTGACATTTTTTTTTCATTATGGTGCCCATACATATACTTATTTTTGAACTCTCATTTATTTCAAACTACTACAATATTTTGCTCTGTATAATACTGTTAAATTATTTTATATTTTTCTGTTAGAGTCAAAATGTAATATCTGTGTTTTATTGTTACTGTTGTTGTTACTGTTAACAAAGATCACTTATTTGTAAAAACAAAGTCCTAAAAATGGTGGAAATATAGAAATATTTATTAGAACTAGTCAGAAATCTAGACTGAAGATATGAGGCAGCTAATTTTATTATTCTCTGTGCCACCTAGAATTAATGTGTGTATTGAAGTCAAGGTGTGAATGAAATTATGTGTCAGTTGTGGTAGAAGACATCATGTAGAAATCAGAAACTTCAACATGAAATGAGATTTTTGAAAGGCATTGGATAGCTTAAGAATGAGAATGGCAGTCTGAAATTCTTATATTCTTGGATGAGTCCAGACTAAATCCCAATGGTTTCCTAGGATCGTTCTAAAAGAATCGTTCTAAAAGAATGCATTATTTGTTGCCGCCACTCTGTTGAAATAGCTGGAAATATAGTATCAGTTGTATTCCAACGGTTAAGAATAAGAAGAAAAATTGAAGTCACATTCTTATCAAAGTAGTTATGTGAAAACAAGAGTAAAAATTCCTTATAAAAATTACATCAATAAGAAGAAGATCTCCTACAGTAATTACCTAAATAGGAAGGAATACAGAAATGGTTCTGAATACCCAATTCCCACTGAACTATTCTGGACAATATGAATAAAAATGTCATAACTTAATTGAAAGGAGATTTTCCTTTTCCACAGACCCACAATCTTCAATTTCTCCAATAATAAAACTAGAATCAGACACATATTTAACCACAGAGCTACTGATAATGTTAAACATTGAAGTATAAGTGTTAGACAAAATGCAATTGAAAAAGTTTACTAATATTTTAATGTATGTGCAAGTATGGTTTCTTAAATAAAATAAAGATGGATTTTACTTTTTATTGGGGTGAAATTTGTATTTATGTGTGTAGTTACTAATAATATGTTGTGATTCTCTAATATGTTAGTTGGGTTTGTTTCTGATTATTTGCTCTAATTTTACCAAAGTATAGCCTCAAGAGTGGCACATGATTAATAAAATTACCTATTAAATTTTATTGAATTCTTATTTATTTATTTATTTATTTATTTATTTATTTATTTATTTTGAGACGGTCTCACTCTGTTGCCTAGGCTGGAATGCAATGGTATGATCCCGGCTCACTGCTACCTCCGCCTCACAGGTTCAAGTGAATCCTCTGCTTCAGTCTCCTGAGTAGCTAGGATTATAGGCACATGCCACCAAACCTGACTAATTTTTGTATTTTTGGTAGAGACGGGGTTTCACCATGTTGGTCAGGCTGGTCTCGAACTCCTGATCTCGTGATCTGCCCTTCTCAGCCTCCCAAAGTGTTGGGATTACAGGCAAGAGTGACCGTGCCGGGCCTTTTTATGGAATTCTTTAGTAGGAATGTTGAAGCATGTTGTTCATGAAAACCCTTTACAGGAACCATTGGACATTCATAAAAGCCTTGAGAAATTTGGTGATGATTACAACTGTGGGTTGTAATTTAATAGTTAGAAATTATAATTGGAGACTTTATATTTGAGTTGGACTTCCTTTTCTCTGAAGTGGTAGAGCCCCATAAGGAGCAACAGGAGTACAGTATGAATTCAGAATAGTCTATGCTGGGTATTTTTTTTTGATGTTAGGTGATACATCACTGTGACTTCAATAACAAAATAGTCAGAAATGACCTAAAGTTCATCCCGATGTGTATAACTATGAATATTCTAACGACACATTAAGCCAACATAATAATCTTATTTGATCTGAGTCCTAGCATATTCATCAGTTCATGAATTAATGGGACCAAAGTAACCATCCAGAAGGCCATATATTTCTGTATATACTGATAATATCTCTGTTAGATTACTCAACCAGAATGTGGCTATTTTTACAAGTAAAATGGCTCTTGCAATCTTTAAGTAGTAACATTGATTTTATGCTTATTCTAGGGGACAGAGTATACCAAAGTGGTCTAGCTGTTAGTGTGGAGTTTTGTAAAGATCAGGTGATACCTTGACTTATGATAAAGTATAATTTCATATTCTATTTGAAATCATTGTTTCTTAGTTATTGAGGCATATTAAATACATATAGTAACTGGATTAACTCATTTATTATTTCTCTGGGTCATAAAATTAAGGAATACTTCTGACAGGAAACACCAATGTAAACCCACATTAAATTTAAAAACTCCTCTTCTGTGCTAAAATAATAAACCCAAATTAATACTACATGATATAGAATCCAAAGAATTGAGCTCCATCCTCCAAAATGGATTCATAGATCTTAATTAAAAATAAGTATCCACATTTAACTGTAAGTATTTCTTAACAAAAACTACAAATTACAGTATTTGTAAGTTTAATCTTATAGGCACTGCAAAATGCAGCTATTGTTCAGAGATAGGCTTTTTGTGGTACAAATCAGTGCAACACTTGGTAAATAAAGTGAAGTTTTGTAGCTAATGTCTATTTTTTATATTAAAATATGCAAAACAAAACAAAAAATACCACCAGAAATGGTTTACTTAACAAACTTGCAAAGAAGTAGGATTCGCTATGTCACCACAAGGTTATATGACTATATTAGTTATCTATTGCTACTATATAATAAATTACCACAAGCTTAATATCTTAATATGACAAATATTTATTATCTTATAGTTCTGTAGGTTGGAAGTCTGGGTTTACTCTATTGTTTTCTCTGTTTCGTGATTCAGAAGGCTGAAATCAAGATGCTAGCGGACCTGCGCTTGTATCTGTAACCTCTAAGGGAAAATCTGTTTCTAAGATAATTCAAATAGCAAAATTTAGTCCTTTGTGATTGTAGAGCTGAAGTCCCCATTTCCTTGCTGGCTACCATCTCTGAGCTTCTCTCACTTCCTAAAGCTGGCCTATACCCCTCCTGATACCATCTTCTCCATGTTCTAGCCAGAAACAGTGTATTCAATTATTCTCATGCTTTGAATCTCTCTGACTTCCGTTGCATTTTTTTCTGCTTCCAGCTAGACCATCAATATTCTTTATTAAAGGCTCTTGCAATGATAGTGGTTCCATATAGTGAGTCCATAAGACATCCAGGCTACTTTTTTTTCTGAACGTTCATAATCTTAATTATATCTAAACTCCTCCTTGCCATACAATGTAACATTTCACAAATTCCAGGAATTAGGCATGAGTATTCTTTGGTGGGAGCAGAGATTTGACCTGACTACCCCAGTTATGAGTTCTATGATGTAATTTGTGTCATAGGAAAATTAATGGTTCAAGATTTCATGGACAGCAACAAATAAATAAATAAATAAACAAACAAACAAATAAAGCATTATAGTTGCCTCAGTAAAAATCTTAGGGTGAGAGAAAATCTTAACATAGTATGAGTGTATAGTACCTCAGTGAGTCTTCCAGAGATAAATTACATTGGTTAAATTGGGTTCCTCAAAGTAATATGGCTTTCTAAGCTTTGATCCTTCTATCATTAAGTTAGAAATGCATTGCTTGGGACAACTTGAGAATCTGGAAACAATGTCTACTAAATTGGATATGCTGTGCTCATAAATTTACTGAATGAATGCAAAAGTTCCTAGACTTGCATTTGTTTTTGAAGACTTGGTCATATGTTAAGAACAGAGGATATGTGTGTGCTTGATAGCAATTATCTTATTCCTTCACCAAGGATACTATGAAAATAATGAGTAACAAGTCCATAATTTATCCAAAAGAAAGACAAAACATATAGCAACATAAACTGAGGGATCAGATAATTATTGATAGAACACTGAACATATCAGACGCTTTCTACCATGAACAGATTCGTATATTTTTCTAATTGGAGGAGGTGTTCATTATCAATTTAGATTTTCCTTTTCTGCTGCCCTGGAATAAAATATTTTTACATTACATCTGTCAGAAGAATGTGTTTTACATTCTCATGGCAACCATCAATATAATTTTTCTGATCTACAAGTTTATAGCAAAACATTTAAAATATAATGATAAATACTTACAGAATTCTCAATATATTAGTATGTATTCACTATATTGAAGCAACTGTTTATTTAGAAAATCAGAACATTCTACTAAATACTTAGGTATGATGTAAATTGAAAGCCAGTAACTTTGTTTAGTGTTCTTTCCTGCAAAATATAGTACATGTTCTATACCAAAGATCAAAATGTGGAACTTTTGTTTTACCCATAGTCATAAAAAAGAAATTAGAAAATAAGAATTGGTTTGTCATCTTTCATCACTACCCTTGATCAACTTCCATGAATACCTTGTTTTCTATCTGCAGAAATCTCTATTCCTTTATTTAGTCCCACAAAGTAGAATATTTTCGAAAAGCAAAATAGATGTACACATAAATGGAAAGCTAATCATATAAGATAGTCACTTGGCATATTTCCGCTACTTGGAAAACCTAATATAACAGAATTTATGGTATTTACTGAATTTTAATTCTGAGAAAAAAATGAATTGCTTTTGCACAATATGACAGAAAATGTTAGCATTTAAGTCAGTGTCTTGATGAGGACTTCTTAAACTATTATAAGTAATCTATCCTGAAATAAGACGACCACTCTCTACAGGACTATATATGTCTAAACTCCTGTAGGGGTAACTGGGTCATTGTATGGGTTGTATTGTGAATGACAAAGAGTTATATCTACATCTTAACCCCTTGTATCTGTTAGTGTGATGTTGTTTGAATAAAGGGTATGTAAGATGTAACTAAATGAAAGATCTCAAGAGTAGACCATCTTGGATTAATCAGGAGGGCCTCAAATCCAAAGATAAGTGACTTATGGGCAGAAAAGAGGAGAAACCTACAAGGATGGCTAGGCCATGTGAAGAAGGTTGCAAAGATTAGAGTTATGCAGCTGTAAGCCAAGGAACGCCAAAGATGGCCATACTCACCAGAAGCTTGTAGAGGTTCATGGAACAAATTCTTTCTCAGAGCCTCCAGAAGAAGTTCACTCTGCCAACAACTTGACTTCAAGTTTGGTTTTAGAACAGTGAAAGCATAAACTTCTTTTATTCCACGCATCCAGTTTGTGTTAATTTAGTACATCAGGCATGAGAACTAATAGAGTTATAAAAGCTGATAATTACATCAATCTAAAATGCTGTCTTCACAGAAATTGAACATTAAAATAATAGAGAATAATAGAACAAATAAGTGCCACATAGCTAATGACAAGTTGCAGGAAAAAAACACTATCAATTTATTTTCATTAATACTACAACAATCACATTTATATAAATTGTTTGAATACTCTATTCTGTCTTACTTTACTGCCCATTATCTGATACATATTTTTTCAGGTACTTAACATTTTATTTTAGTCTATATTCCTCAGATTTTTAAGGTTCAATTATTAGAGCTAAGAAGGCAAATAGATATCACATACCTAATAGACTCAGAGCAGAATGAAGTAATTTATTCAAGTATAAATATCCTTTGGTAGACACCTACATAAAAATATAACCAAATCATAAATAAAACATAAAGCATAAAAATTGAGCATAAGTGGCCAGGCGTGGTGGCTCACGCTTGTAATCCCAGCATTTTGGGAGGCGGAGGTGGGCAGATCACCTGAGGTCAGGAGTTCAAGACCAGCCTGACCAACATGATGAATCCCCGTCTCTACTAAAAATACAAAAATTAGCCAGACGTGGTGGTGTGCGTCTGTAATCCCAGCTACTCAGGAGGCTGAGGCAGGAGAATCACTTGAACCCAGGAAGAGGAGGTTGCAGTGAGCTGAGATTGCACTATTGCATTCCTACCTGGGTAACAAGAGTAAAACTCCATCTTAAAAAAAAAAAAAAAAAAAAAAAAAAAAAAAAAGAGCATAACACAAATAAAAAGGAAATAACAACCAAGCACATCACAACTAACAATGCCGAAAAACAGATAATGACAGAATATTATTTTAAACATCATAGAAAAAATACACATTTTATGTAGACAAGAACAACAAAAATGACAGAATTACAGCTCATTTATAGAAGGTCCAAAGGGTGCCAAGAAGCAATGGAACGATATGTTAAATAGGTGAAAGAATAAACCAGAGCAGCCACTCTAGAATTTTAAAGACAAAGTAAATACCTTTCAAATTTCAATGAAAAACAAAAACCTTTTTTTAAAGAAATAAGATCTTTTTTTTTTTTTAAACCAGTTGATATGTCCCTGCAGCTAAAGACAGTTCTTAAAGCTGAGCAGAAATAATTCCAGATGGAAATTCAACTGTGCAGTAAAGAATCATAGAGATTTAAATATGTGGAAAATACGACTTTTTAATATATTTTCTTAAAATAAAAAAATGAACTGACTAAAATTTTCATTTTGCCAAAATTTTGACAGCTGCTCAAATCCAAATCATCCAACATGTCCTCCAAAAGTGTATGGATCAGTGGCAAGTAAAATACAATCTCATTGGTAGCATATCTTCAGCAAAACCAGAAGAAATAGAACATTGAAAGCACGCAGTCTCCAGTAATTGGAATAATAAACAACTATTTTCTATAGATATATTCTTGGTGGTCTCTTTTTAAGTGTTTAGAATAGTAACTGGGTGCAGAAATTATATAGAAATTAAAGTGCAAAGCCTAAGTGTGAAGTAAAATCACTCAAGAAATAGCAAGTTTACCACATTATAAAAATACTGAAAAAATAAAAAGTTAAATCAGAGCACTGACTACAGAAAAGAGAGCAAAGTTATGGATGGGCCACAAGAAAGCGATTTGGAAAAGCAACTGTTAGGAAGAGAAGATGGTAGAAAAAACAAGTGAAAAGGAAAAAGCTCTTTGGAATTGAAACAGTGAACAAGAACACAGTAAGAAAAAGTAATTTAAGATCCTGAAAATTAAAAGGAAAAACAATCCCTAACATTATCATTTTTTCTTAGCATTTACTCAAAAGAGTTAAAAACACATGTCCACACGAAAAACTGCACATAGATGTTTATAGCATCTTTATTCATGGTTGTGAAAACTTGGAAGCAACCAAGATTTCCTTTCGTAAATGAATTGATAAATAAACTGTAGTATATCCAGACAATGGAATTACCATTCAGTTTTAAAACAAAATGTACTATCAACTAACTAAAAGACATGGAGAAAACAAATGCATATTACTAAGTGAGAGAAGCCTGTCTGAAAAAATTACATATTGCACGGTTCCAATTATATGACATTAAAAGACAAAATTGTAAGACTGTATGTTACTATAATGGTGGATACATGTTATTATAAATATGTCCAAACTCACAGGATGTACAACACCAAGAGATAACCCTAATATAAACTCTGGACTTTGGGTGATAAGGAAATGTTAGTATTTACAAATGTACCACTTTGGTGAAAAATACTGATAATGAAGGAGTCTATACATGCGTAGAGGCAGGGAATATGTGAGAAATTGGTGTATCTTCTGCTCTATTTTGCTGTAAACCTAAAACTGCCTTAGAAAGTCTATTATTTAAAAACATCTAAAAAGGCAAATAAAAATTAAAACCTCCCTCTATTGGCTCTAAGAAAATCTAGTCATCATAGAAATCTCACCCATTTCTTCTCCAAAAGAAAAAGTAATATCAAAACCAAAGGCTGATTATTTGAAAATATCAGTCAAATTGTTAAGTCTTTATCTTAGCTAATTAAGAAATAAGAGAGAAGACACAGAGTACCTCATAACAGAAATGAAATAGGAGTTAGTTCAATTTACTATAGACATTAAAAGTATAATGTGTTAATACCATAAACACATTTGTGTCCTCAAATTTGATAATTTAGAAGAAAAGGAACGATCTTTGACCGACATATATGACCAAAACTCACAGTAGGAGAAACTGATGGTCTGAATATGCCTCTATCCACTAAAGACAATGAATCCATAATGAATACCTTCTCAGAAAAGAAAGCTCTCGGCACAGATAAGTTCACTGGTGAATTTACTGGAGAATTGTACCAATCATTTAAGGAAGAAACAATTGAAGAATTCCCAGTCTCTTCCAGAAAGTAGAAGCATAGAAAGGGCGAGCTCATTCTAAGAGGCCATTGTTATTCTAACACCACACACAATCATGATCTTACAAGACAGGAAATTTACAGATGAATATTTTTCGTTTAATAGATGCAAAAATGCTAAAACAAAAAAAAACTTAGAAAACCCAACAACGTGTAAAACAAGATATATACCTTGACCAGTCTTTGAAAATCAATGGTTATAATCACCATATAAATTGTCTAAAGAGGAGAAATCATGTGAGCATATCAAGTGATCCAGAAAAAAAAATTTGAATAATCCAAGACTCATTCGTGATTAAAACTCAGAATAGAAAAGAAATTTCCCAACTTGATAAAGGAGCACCTACAAATAATATACAACTGAAATTATTCTTAATGGTGAGGAACTGGAAACTTTCCACATAAATGAGGAACAAAGAAAGGCTGTCCTCTTTTACTACCCCTTTTCAACATTATACTAGAAGTCCTAGACAGGGTAATAAAATAAGAAAAGGAAATACATATATAGAGATTGTATACAAAGAGATGAAACTCTCTTTACTTGTCGACTACATGATTGCAATGTAATAAACCCCAAAGACTAGACAAAATTTCCTGAGTAAGCAAGTAGTAGAGCAAAACAAGTATACCCAATTCTAAAATAAATATTTCTATGTCTATACTGGTATCAATAAATGGTTGAGTAAATAAATAAATGAGGACTAAAGGCAACATTTCTGTGTAGAAATATTCAAAATTGTTTATATTGACACTAGACACTCGAGATGGTGCTCAACTTGCCACATCTTCAGTTTGAACCATATGTAGTTACTTTCTCCGTGAGCTACGTATGAAAAGAAGATTCATACAGTAACATTACAATGAAGAAATCTGGTAAGTACTATCTCACTCTGGTGATCAAGTCTACATCAACAGTGATAAATTATGTTAATAGCACGTATCATTATTGCTATGACGAAAATTCCACTTTACCTCTATTGTCTTTATGCTTATGAATTTTTCACTTTACTATATGTAATACACAGCAATACTTTTTAAAAGTATGATATAGAAACAATTGTGTTATCTTTGTGCATGAAATTCAAATCCATATTTATTTTTATTTAATTCAGCAATTCTGTGTGACTTCACTTGTTAAATGGAGTTTTTGTGCCACACAGTTAAATGTTCATAGTCAGAAAAGTAATAATTCAAAATGTTGTAGATCTCTATATCTGCAGGAGCTGTGGTATTCTTTTCCTTATTTCTTTGTGCAGGTATTAATAAGCTCGTAGATAACTTCGTGTTTTTTTTTCCCCCCATCTTTTGCCTCAGTAATTCCAAATTATCAACTTTTTCCTCACCTTTCCTTATATGTGACTTCTAATCATAAACTCTATGATATATAAATGAAATACAAAAAAAGAACTTAATACAAATCAGTGTGTTTTACAAATCTTATGAAGGATAGAAAAAGAATTCATTATTATTAATCACCTCTCTCAATTTTCCCCACTACGTATACTTTTGATCGAATTCATTAAACGTCTGATAAATTCATTTCATTTTTATTATTTTCTCAACAAAAACAAAATAAGTTTTAGATAATATACTAAAAATACATACAAATTTTTATAAACCCAAATAAGATGTTATAACTTTTTCTTATTTTTTATTGTATATAGAACATCATCAGTTGGATTGAGCAAATGTGGAAAGAGATTATTTGTGCTATGAATTCATATCAAGATACATCATTTTGGATTGAAATGCTCTGATAACAATTTTATAAATATGGTTAAAATTAAAATTTGTTTTTGAAGAGTTTTTTGGTGGGGAAACAGACTGTATTAAATGTTGAGAACGAGAGAATGAACCATATACTTAATCCCAAGTACTCTAAGCTAGTGTTTGATATAAACAAACAGATATTTATATTACAGTGGATAATACTTAAGATGGACAAAGCAGAAGTGTTTTGGATACATAGGAATATGAGTGCTGAAGTCATATTTCAGTTGGTAGCACTACAATATATTTTCTGAAACAATTTAGACTTATGTTGGGTCTTAAAGAATGAGTTGAAGTTAGCTGGAAAAAGGAGGAAAAAATGTTCTGTGATAATTGAATCAAGTGTCTGTAGTCTGGATATGAAATTAAGCCTCCATCAGGGAATCAAAGTAGATCAGGAGGTGGTAGAGTGAGGTGTGGAGGCTAGCGCGTGGGTGATAAGTGCCAAACCACAAAAGCTATCAGGTGCTATATTATGTAGGGTTTTGTAAACCAGGGTAAGGCATTTACCATGAGACTTATAAAGGGCAATTAAAGTTTTTAAGTGGAGAGAAGGCAAAGAGAGCACTCAGAGGATTTTACAGAAATCTAGGTTAAACAATGAAGATGGGCAATAAGAGAATAACGGCAAAGGGATATGTATGAAATTGTACAGAGTTGAGAGAATATTACAGTCTAATTGGTAGTACTTAATGATTGATTGGATATGAGAATGAGGGAGAGAAATAAATTGAGTACATCTCAGTATAAACCCCCAGGCATTTGCTTTCAATCACTCGTCAGCTGATAATGTCATTTACTGAGATTAAAAAAAAAAAAGGCAGAAGTGTGAGTTTTGAATGGCAAACCAAGTGTCCCACTGCAGACATGTTGTATGTGTGACACACGCATGTTATACTGGTAAATAGGTTATTGAATAATCAGGTTTCTTTCTTCAAACAGAAAGTAAGCTGAAGATAGAATTTGGGAATCATTTTTCTGGTGATATGTGACAGCGCTAGAGTAACAAATATTGCCTATGACTATATGCAGAATAGGAAAAGTAGAGGCACACATTCAGTTTCTGTATAAATCAACATTTTATTTGTTCAACAAGAAAGAGAACATGGATGAGGAGGCTGAAAAAAAAAAATGTAAGTGAGTGGAAGGAAACTTAGGAAGGTGTAATACCTCACCTTAAAGGCAAATAACAAAAATATTTCACGGTAAACACAGTGTGGTCATCATAATCAATGTCAATATGCTAGATGGTCAGGTAAAATGAATATATTTAAAAATGTCCCGCAAATTTAGTAAAATAATCTCACTATTATGAATAAGAGAATTTTTGGGGGGTATTGGGGTTCAATCTAGAATTGAAGACAATTTAGATGTGAATAAAAGGGAAGTGAGTAAAGAGAATGGTATGCACAACTATTTTAAGATAATGATCTATATGACAGCATGTGTTAATTTGAGGAAGCCATATAATAGATGAAAAAATGTCTTTATGGGAGCTACGTAAGGTCAGTTTATATGCTGGTTTGGTATTAGAGAGGAAACTATTGAAAATAAATTAACAGGGGGCAAAGAATTTCCACATAAGAGACTGTATCAATTTATTGGGACTTCTTTTCTGGTTGATTTACTTAACATTATATTGATTTAAACATCCGAATCAGAGTGTTTCAACCTTGGCCCTATTGACCTTTTGGGCTAGATTATTTACTGTAGGATGCTCTTCTGTGCATTATAGAATATTTAACATCATCCATGACTTCTACCCCTAGATACCGATAGCATCACTCCTCCTCATTATGACAACCAAAAATATCTGCAGGTATTAAAAATATACCCTGAGTGGGAGCAAAGTCATCCTTATTTAGGAACCACTGGTTTAAGTGAAAGATTATATTTAAAAACAGGAATTCTAACAATAATTTTTATCTTTAAAATGCAGTTCTGAATATGTATTACTTTTATTTTAATCAGTGTATAAATGGGAAAGGAAGACATACTCTCATATATATTCAATTTGGTAATGTTTTAATACTTGCATTCTAATGAAGGAAAATATTTTTGAAAATTTACATAGTACTTTATATTTATAATACTCCCTTTCTACTGAAGGAAAATATTTTTGAAAATTTACATAGTACTTTATATTTATTATAGCTTGCAACTCATTTTATAACATTTTGCAGTGTGGAAACTCTGATTATCCTCTGAGAAACCTAATTTGGTGGTTCGTGTTCAAGTTATATACAGTAGTTTTCCTTATTTGCAGTGTGTCTTTCCACAGTTTCACTTACTCATGATCAATGATTGTCTGAAAATAGGTGAGTACAACACAATAAGATATTTTGAGAGAGAAAAAGGAGACCACATTCACATAACTTTTATTACAGTATATTGTTATAATTGTTCTATTTTATTGTTAGTTATGGTTAATCTCTTACTCTCCTAATTTATAAATTAAACTTCATCATAGGCATTTATATATAGGAACCAACATAGTAATGTATATAGGGTTTAGTACTATTCACAGGTTTAGACATCCACTGGAGATTTCAAAATATATCCCCCACAGATAAGAGTTAGCTACGGTTTTAGCTTTAGGAAAACAATTACGTAGGAAATGGAGTTCACTTTCTGGAATTTAATATCACCTAAATAAATGAGACTATCCAATGTACTTTGGAGGAGAAGAGATTATAATTCTTATAAACTAGTACTTTGAAAGAAATAAGAAATTAAGAGTGAGTAGGTATATGAACATTTGCAAGTGATATTTTTCACAAAATATTTACCATGAGTTTTGTCAAATGCTGCATCAAAAAATAGATATACTATGATTGAAAGGTTTATTATAAGAAACACACAACATAAAAAAAAATGCTTCATTCTTGGCTCATCAGTCTCTTTTTAGCAGATTTGTTTAAATGAGAAGTTCTTAATCAGTTGGTGGGTAATACATTCTTTTGGCAGTCTTCTAAAGCAGGGTAAACTCCTTCTTTGAGTGCCTGTAATTATTTTAAATCCATAAAATAAAATGTAGAGGTTTCCCAAGAAAACCAAATATACTAAAATATAAATGTCAAAATGTTTAAACATGATTTGGTAATAGACGTGCTTCTTTCTAAATGCCTTAAAAACAGGAATTAGTGGCAAGTCTAACAATAAGATAATTTCAAAGTCAGGATGAGCATATTTCCTATATTGACATATGTAATACCTCATATGAAAATAGCAGTGACTTCTATTACTCATAAAGCCAAAGATTCTGCTACTACTGTGATTTTCCCCTTATATTCATAAATGAAGGAAATACTACAATTCAGTTAGAGATTGGACCTACCCCACTTGACACTACTGCTTGTACTCACTGTCCAGGAGTCTGATAGTCCTGCCTTAACTGTCACCACTGGTGCTTGCTCACATTATCTGAGGCATAAGGATGGGCCTGCCCTACCCAGTGCTACTGCCATGCCACACATACAATCTGGGTTCTTGAAGCCTGCTCAACTGGCCTGATTCTGCCACTACCAGCACCCAAGCACACTGTTGGAGACCCAGTGATTGGCCTACCAGATTTGCCACTGATGGTGCCTGAATACATCCCCTGAAGACACAGAGCAAGCATGCCCAGCTTCCATCTTCCAGTACTGGTGCCCAATGGACGGCCTGCCTGGGATCTCTGTCCCCAGCAAAGCCTTGCCATAGAGTCTACTACAACTACAGCCTAAGTCTCTAAAACTCTAACAAATATCACTGACACTGATTATGGCCAAAAAGAATATACATAGACTACACTATTGTCCCCACCCAGACTTAAAGTCAAACCAGTGTACCCAACCAACACTATAGATATCTCTTTAGGAAAAAGTCTTCCCTATGAATACCAACTCATAAAATTAGCAGAAGTGACTTTTATGCCAGATATAGAAATATCAATGTAAGGACACACAAAAAAACTGTAAAAAACAAGGAAATATGTTATGTCCAGTGAAACAAAATAATTATTCAGTAACAAATCCCAAAAAGAAAAATATATGAAATACAAATTTCAAAATCATGATATTTTATAAACTCCATAAGATACAAACGACAAAACTAAATAATCCAAATAAATCAGAAGAACAGTTCATGATCTAAGTGAGAAGTTCAACAAAAAGGTAAATGTTATAAACTCTCCAAAGTAAACAAAAATCAATAAATACAATAAAAATTCAATTAAGTAATAGAATGGAAAATATAAGCTTCCATACACTAAATCAAGTAGAGTAACTTGAAGGCAGGTGTTTTGAAATAATCAGTTAGAAGTTGGAGAAAGAAAGGAAGGAAGGAAGGAAGGAAGGAAGAGAGAGAGAGAGAGAGAGAGAAAGAAAGAAAGAAAGAAAGAAAGAAAGAAAGAAAGAAAGAAAGAAAAGAAAAAAAAGGAGGAGAACGAGAAGAAGGAGAAGGAGAAGAAGAAGAGAGAAAAGAAAGAAAGAATGAAAGAAAGAAAGAGAAAGAAAGAAAGAAAGAAGAAAAGAAGAGGAGAGAAGAGAAGAGAGGAGAGAAGAGAAGAGAAGTGAAGGGAAGAGAGAGGAAGGAGAAGGAAGGAGATGGAGAAGGAAAGAAAGAAAAGAAAATAATGAAGAAAGCTCCTGTGCCATGTGGAACACCAGAAAGTGACCAAATTTTTGAATTTCGGAGTTCCTGAAAAGGAAGAAATGGGTAAAGGCACAGATAACCTATTTAACAAAATAATAGCTGAAAACCTTCCAAGTTTTGCAAGATACGTAAACATCCACATACAGGAAGTTCAAAAATCCCCTCATTGATACAATCCAAAAATGTTTTCTCTAATGGATATTATAGTCAAATACAAAAAAATCCCCATCAGAGTAACTGCATGTTTCTCAAAAGAAACCTGAGAGCCTAGAATAAAATAGAATAATTGATTTAAAGTATTGAAAGAAAAAAAAAATCTGCTGACAAAGAATACTCTGCACAACTATCTTTTCAAAGTGAACAAAAAGTAAAGTTTTTCTCAGACAAGAAAAACTGAGGAAATTCATCTCCACTAGACCAGTCCTACAATAAATGCTTCAGGAAGTCTTACATCTAGAAGCCAAAGGAAGGTATGTATCATTATGGAAATACGTGAACGTATAAAACTTGCTGGTAGAGCAGATGCACAACTGAAAAAGAAAAGAAGTAAAACGTTATCACTACCAAAAAACTCCACCATATCGTAAAAGTAAACAAAAGAGGAAGAAAGAAAACAAAAGGATATGCAAAACAATTAAAAATTAATTAATAAAATAACAAGAGTGAGTCTTTGCCTATTAATCAACCTTAAATGTCAACAATTTAAATTCCTCAATTAAAACATATAAACTTGAAAAATGGGTAGAAAAAAGAAAAGACCCAAAAATACACTGTTTGCAAGAAAACTCACTTCACCTGTAAAGACCCACACAGACTAAAAGGGAAGTATGGAAATGGAAAATGAAAGTGTGCAGGAATACCCTTACATAGACTAATTAGACTTTAAGTTAAAAAAAAAAAAAAAAGAAAAAAGAAAAAAAATTTAAGACAAAGAAGGATATTACATAATGATAAAGGGATACATTTCACCAAAAGATATAATCATTGTAAATATGTATGCACTCAACAGAGAAGCACTGAGATATATAGAGTAAATATTGCTAGTGCTGAAGAGAGAGATCCTAACATGTTAATAGTTGAAGATTTGAGCACCCTACTTCAACATTGAGCAGATCATCTAGACAGAAATTCAACAAATAAACATGAAACTTACTCTGCACCATAGACCAAATAAACCTAACAGACATTTAAAGAACATTTTATCCAACAGTTTCAGAATACACATTCTGCTCATCCGCACATAGAACAAATAAATTATTAACAAATTATAATCGTGTCAAATATCTCCACAGACAGCAACGGAAGAAAACTAGAAATCAATGACAAGAGAAACTTTGCAAATGGTACAAATACATGAAAATGGACATGGTCCTGAATGACCAAAGAGTCAATAAAAAAATTTAAGAAGGAAATTGTTAAAACTTGGAAAAAAAATAAGATAGAAATACAACATACTGAAACCTATGTGATACAGCAAAAGCAGGCACATTTATAGCAATATATGCCTACATCGAAAAAGTAGAAAGATTTCGAATAAACAGCCTAACAAGGTACCTCGAGATTTGTAAGGAATTAGAAAGCAAGAACAAACCAAACCCTAAACTAGTAGAAGAAAAGAAATAATAACTATTAGAGCAGAACTAAATAAAATGGAGACTAAAAGAAATACCAAAAAAGAACAAAACAAAAAGTTGTGGGCTTTTTTTTTTTTTTAAATATGAACAAATCAATAAACCGCTAGCCAGACTAACCAAGCAATAAAGACAGAAAGCCCATAAAATGAAATCAGACATGAAAATGAAGACATTACAAATGGTGCCACAGAAATACATAGAATCTGTAGAGGAACCATTATATCTGTAGAGAGACAATTATATGCTAACAAATTGGAAAATCCAGAGAAAATAATCAAATTCCTGGAAATATGTATCTTGCCAAGATTAAATCAGGAAGAAATGGAAAAAAAAAATTCATCAGACCAATTACAAGTGATGAGATTAAATCAGTAACAAAAAGTCTCCCAACAATGAAACACTAAGACCTACATGGATTTACTGCTAAATTCTACCAAACTTATAAGAAAAATCTAACACAAATTCTTTGCAAAATACTCCAAAAAAATTTTAGTGGAGGGACTTTAACTCATTCTACAAAGCCAGCCAGACCATATGATTATCTCAATAGACAGGAAAGGCATGTGCTAAAATTCAACGTCACTTCATGATTAAAAATCTTTCTATAAATTCGGCAAAGGGACATATCTCAAGATAATAAAAGTTATATGTGACAAACCCACAGCTAACACCATAGTCAAATAAGAAAAGCTAAAAGTCTTTTCTATAAGAACTGAAACAAGACATGGATGTGCAGTCTCACCAATTTTACTGAACATAGTAATGCAAACCCTAGCTAGAACTATCGGACAAGAGAAATAAATTTAAAAGCATACAAATTATAAAAGAGGAAGCCAAATTGATCCTTTTGTTGATCATATAATCTTATGTCTAGAAAAATCTAAAGACTCCACCAAAATAAATCAGTATAGTTACAGGATACAAAATCAACATACATAAATCCATAGTGTTTCTATACACCAATAATGAACTAGCTGAAAAAAGAAATTAAAGGCTATCCAATTTACAATAGCTACAAAAATGTAAAATGCCTAGGAATAAATTTAAGGAGGTGAAAGATCTTTGCAAGGAAAACCACAAAACACTAATGAAATAAATGAAAATGACAAACATAAAAATAAAAAGCCATCTCATGTTTATGCATCAGAGGAATTAATATTGTTAAAATGACCATATAGCCTAAAGTAGTCTACAGATTCAATGCAATTCCTTTCAAAATCCCCTCAGTCAAAATGCTATTGAAAGTATATAGTTGTGCTTTGTCTTTTAATCTATACTGTTAATTTTCATAAAATTAGAAAAAAAATCCTAAAATTTGTATAAAACCCAAAAAGATCCCTAATAAACAAAGCAATCCAGAACAAATAAAACAAAGCTAGAGGTATCAGACTACCTGACATCAAAATACACTGCAAGACTGTAGTAACCAAAACAGCATGGTATTTGTATAAAATAGACACACAGACGAATGGAACAGAATAGAGAGTTCAGAAATGAATCCGCATATTTACAGCCAACTGAATTTTAACAAAGACTCCAAAAACATACACTTGGGAAAAGACACCTTCTTCAACAAATAATGGTGGGAAAATTAAATATGCAGAATAATTAAACTTGACTCCTACCTCTCCTGAAATACAAAAATCAATTCAAGATGTATTAAAGATTTAAATATAATAGCCCAAACTATAAAACTAGGACAAAAAAAGAAAAAAAAAAAAAAACCTAGGAAAACACTTTCAGACATCTGTTTAGGCAAAGATTTCATGGTTAAGACCTCAAAAGCACAGGGGATTATAATGAAATAGAGATGGCACTCTATACAAAACCAAAAAAGGTAAGAAAACAATCACCGGAGTGAAGAGACAACCAATTGAATGGGGGAAAATATTTGCAAACTACTCACCTCACAATGGACTGATATCCAGAATATACAATAAACTCAAACAACTCTATACAAAAACAAATAATTCCATTGAAAAGTGTGCTGACAGGAATAGACATTTTTTTCCAAAAGAAGACATGCACGTGCCCAACAGATATATGAAAAAAGTACTCAACTAGCAACATAATCATCAGGTATGGAAATCAAAACCACAATGAGATATTATCTTACCCCAGTTAGAATGACTATTATTAATTAAAAAGACAAAAAAATAACTGATGCTGGTGAGAATATGTGGAAAAGAGAACTTTTATACACTCTTGGTGGGGACGTAAATTAGCACAACTGCTATGGAAAACAGTAAGGGGATTCCTCAAAAACTAAAATCAGAATTACCATATGATTCAGCCATCACATTACTGGGAATTTATCCAAAAGAAAATTAATCTGTATATATAAGGGATACCTGCATTTACATGTTTACTGCAGCACTATTCACAATAACAAAGATACAGGATCAACCTAAGTGCCAATTGACAAATGAATGGATAAAGAACATATGGTGTATATACAATGGAAGAGTATTTGATCATAAAAAAAATTGAAGTCATGTCATTTGTGGAATAAGATGGAACTGGAAGTCATTGTGTTGAGTATACTAAGCCAGAAACAGAAAATAAAACAATGCATGTTCTCACTCGTGCGTGGAAGCTCAAAAATTTGATCTCATGGAGACAGAGAATAGAAATGATAGATAACAGAGACTGGGGAAAGTGGGTGAAGGCAAGGGGTGAAGGAGAGCTTGATTAGGGGGTACAAACATGCAGTTAGGTGGAAGAAATAAACCCCAACATTCAAAAGTGATGGACATCCTAAATAGCCTGATTTGATGTATTCATGTATTCAAATATCACACAAATGTGTTCAATTATTATGCATCAATAAAAAAAGAATTTCTTTATTTACCCAGTTACTTTTTAGCAGATTTTATTCAATCTACTTTGTAAGGTCCTAATGTGCTACTCCTTATCTAAATAACGTTGCTCCAATCTCACTTACAGACCTGTTTCTACCCTAGGTTTTCCATCTCAAAACAGCTCTTGCTCAACCCACCATCTGGAGGCATTCTCTTAGACCAGCTAAGCTCTATGGCTCAATGACTTTTACCACCATCATTACTTCTCTTCATTCATTGTCACTAGTTCTGACAAAAAGTGCTACTAGTTCTCCATCATGTCTTTTTACTTTTTTAGAGCGACAGCATTTTGAAGTGGTTATATGAATATTCCTAATGAGACTAGATTCTAGCATCCTCATAGTTTGACCTAAACATGTGATCAAGAACTATGAAATACATTGTGGGAAAAAGTGATGAGCTTCTAGACCATGTCTGTCAAAGAAGACTTGTCCTCCCTTTTTCTCTTTCCATTTCCTGCTTACTGAAAAGCGGATAATGATGATGGAATCCCCTTGGGCAATGCACACAAGAGCAATATATTATCAAAAGAATAGGCAACAGGCGTGGGGGCTCACGCCTGTGATTCCAGTACTTTGTGAGGCTGAGGCAGGGAGATCATGAAATCAGGAGTTCGAGACTAGCTTGACCAACGTGGTGAAACCTCATCTCTACTAAAAATACAAAAATTAGCTGGGCGTGGTGGCGCATGCCTGCAATCCCAGCTACTCGGGAGACTGAGGCAGAATTGTTTGAACCCGGGAGACACAGGTTGCAGTGAGCTGAGATCATGCCACTGGACTCCAGCCTGGGCAACAGAGCAAGACTCTGTTCTGGGGGGAAAAATAGAAAAAGAAAAAAAAATAAAAAGAATAAGCAAGAAGCATTTCATCCTTGTTTAAATTTTTAAAAAAATTTTTTTATTGTGCTTTCTTGGCTCAGCTAGAAGTTGATCAGTTCTCCCTCTTGAGTACAGTTCTGACCACTTTCCTTATTGGGCTATCACACTCGGAACCACTACACATCCACTATAATTGTCCCAGGGCCAAGTACTAGATAGCTAGGGACAGCCTTCATGTCCCAGAGATGGCCAAAATTATCCAAATTAGCCAATCACAGGGAGCCCTTGATACTTACCTAATCCCATGTCACTTGCCACCCAGGTATAGCACTCTGTGTAGCCCCACTTGGTAGTCTTCTATTTTTTGGAGCTGTTAAAAAAAAAAAAATCTGCTTCTCTTCTATCCAAGAGTCATTGTGTTATTTCCCACCATGAAAAAAATATTCTTCAAATCTTATAGACCACTTTGCCACTGTGAAGCCACAATAACTTTCTTAGGCTGTTTTATACTCTAACCATGATGTGCATAAACAGTGAGCTTCTGTGATGTTTCAGTATGTCTGTGTTTTACTCTTTGGTTGGACAGAGATGAGGATATAAACTTCATATTATTACAAATTATAGAAGTCCTAGAATTATTATAGTTTATCATTAAATAAAATATGGCCACACTTTGTATCAGAATGTGGTGAAATAATGCATTCCGGTTAGATACGCAGGTAGATAGGTAAGTGGATGAATGAATGGAAGGTGAAAGGTAGAAGGAGATTACAGAATGTAGACAGAAACATAAATAACAGAGCAGATGCTCCCTGATTTCTAAACATTTACTCCACTGACTCTTATACATTCAAAGCAAGCTAAATTCCAGAACAGAACAGCGTCAGTGCAATCCACTACTGACAAATATTAGTGATATGTCATTGCCATTTTTGTCTCAGCCATCTAGTTGTTTTTCTTTGGAGTTCTTGCCATATTTTGCTCAGTTTCGAGAGATTTTACAAAAATTATTTGCTTCATCATTTCTAAAATGCAGATGCAGTGACAGGGATGAAAGCACTATTAAGAAGCCCATGACTATGATTGTATTGAAAGTAAAATAAATTCCACTGATGGAAAAATGATTAAATGTGCCCATGTGAATGAAACAAATTATTCAGTAGGAAGAATTCTGAAGGACACAGTATAAATAATACAGCATGTTGAAAGTGCTGTGAGTATGCTATTGACAGTGATGATTAAGAGAAGTATGTGATAAAAGAAAGACATAAGAAAAAAAAAACACTGTAGGGCTAGTCATGAGGCCTAGATTTTCACAAAACACACAACAATATCATTGATTGCCTATTAAAAATCACAAAAAAACAAAAAAAAGAATTAACATGCAAAATTTGCTCCAGATGGCTCTAGAAGTACAAACTTTGTGTAATCTGCACAATTTATTTGTGCCTTGATGATAAATGAAAATATCATGAGGTGTTCCAACAACATTATAGGGATTATCAAAAAGGGTATTTTAAGGGAGAAAGATTACCTGTCTTAAAAACTATTCAGTGTAGATGAAATTGATGTATGTTGAGAAGAGATGAGTAAAATGGATGGATAAAGAAAATATAAGGTATATAAATAATGGAATATTCTTCACTCATAAATAGAAGGAAATCCTGCAAACTCTGGAGAACATTCTGCTAAGCGAGATAAACAGGAAACAGAAGTACAAATACTGTATGATATCATTTAACTGTGGAATCTATAAAAGTTAAACTCATACAAGTAGGGAGTAGAATGGTGGTTTCAATTATAAGATTAATTTAAGTTCTGGGGATTTAATGAAAAACTCTATGGTTTATTTGAAATTTGTTAAGAGAGCAGATTTTATATGTACACACACACACACACACACACACACACACACACACACACACAGAGTAATTAACAGCAGTGATAGATGTACTAATTGACTGTAAAAACAGTACACAAATGTATAGGTTCATGAAATGTATAGGTACATTGCACATCTTAAATATATGCAATTTTTCTCTGTCAATCAAATATTTTAAAATAAAAAAGAATGAATATAACAAGGCATATATTAGACATTGTTAAAAGTCTTTATAGCATTATTTTTGAACACCCAAGATCCTTTCCTCTGTGTCTCTACCTCCAATAATATCTCAGCTGATAGATGGGAAGGAGGAGATTGTGCTTAGGAGGTTTTGATCGGCCAAACCTAGAAGTAGCCAAATTATTTAGATGTATATTTCAGTGGCCAGAACTCAGGTACAAGGCCACATCCTATTGCCGGGGAGGAAGAGAAATGTAACAAATTCAATGTCCAAGAGTAAAGGGAATCAAGTTTTTGCGAAACAACAATCTCCTCTAAATATGCAATAACCCTATATTTTTACTTTTGTTTGACCATAGAGTAATTTATGAGAATGCTTTTAATCTTCATTTTTATTCGGTTGTTTCATCACTTATTATTACTACACAGTTGGTCTTCTTAAATTATAATGATAAATGTTCTCTTTTTAATGTTTATAAGTTTGAGAACTCACTGAGGTTTTCTGTAAGTTATGATAATCACTGAAATTGATAAATGTTACAGTAATGTGTAGAAAGGAGATATTCTCAGTTTTACAATTGAAAATTCAATATATTAAATATGTTGATTTATTTTTATTTTTCATTGTTGCATTTATTTATTTTTTCAGTGTCCAGGTCTCTGTGTCACCAAGGCTGGAGTGCGGTGGTGAGAATACAGCTCACTTCAGCTTTCAACTCCTCGGCTCAAGTGATCCTCCCACCTCAGCCTCCTGAGTAGTGGGGACTACAGGTTCATTCCACCATGCCCAGCTAATTTTTTTTTTTAACTTTTTCTAGAGACAGGTTCTCATTTTGTTACCTAGTCTCAAACTCTTGGCTTCAAGCAGTCCTCCCACCTCAATCTCCCAAAGTGCTGGAATTACAGATGTGAGCCACCATGCCTGGAGTGTTGATTTTACCATTAAAATTCTTTTTTTTTTAATTGAGGATTTTTGCATTGATGTTCATCAGGGATATTGGTCTAAAATTCTCTTTTTTTGTTGTGTCTGTGCCGGGCTTTTGTATCAGAATGATGTTGGTCTCATAAAATGAGTTAGGGAGGATTCCCTCTTTCTCTATTGATTGGAATAGTTTCAGAAGGAATGGTACCAGCTCCTCTTGGTACCTCTGGTAGAATTCAGCTGTGAATCCATCTGGTCCTGGACTTTTTTTGGTTGGTAGGCTATTAATTATTGCCTCAATGTCAGAGCCTGCTATTGGTCTATTCAGCGATTCAACTTCTTCCTGGTTTAGTCTTGGGAGAGTGTAAGTGTCCAGGAAATTATTCATTTCTTCTAGATTTTCTAGTTTATTTGCGTAGAGGTGTTTATAGTATTCTCTGATGGTAGTTTGTATTTCTGTGGGGTCAGTGGTGATATCCCCTTTATCATTTTTTATTGCATCTATTTGATTCTTCTCTCTTTTCTTCTTTATTAGTCTTGCTAGTGGACTATCAATTTTGTTGATCTTTTCAGAAAACCAACTTCTGGATTCATTGATTTTTTGTGTCTCTATTTCCTTCAGTTCTGCTCTGATCTTAGTTATTTCTTGCCTTCTGCTAGCTTTTGAATGTGTTTGCTCTTGCTTCTCTAGTTCTTTTAATTGTGATGTTAGAGTGTCAATTTTAGATCTTTCCAGCTTTCTCTTGTGGCCATTTAGTGCTATAAATTTCCCTCTACACACTGCTTTAAATGTGTCCCAGAGATTCTGGTATGTTGTATCTTTGTTCTCATTGGTTTCAAAGAACATCTTTATTTCTGCCTTCATTTCGGTATGCACCCAGTAGTCATTGAGGACCAGGTTGTTCAGTTTCCATGTAGTTGAGCGGTTTTGATTGAGTTTGTTAGTCCTGAGTTCTAGTTTGATTGCACTGTGGTCTCAGAGACAGTTTGTTATAATTTCTGTTCTTGTACATTTGCTGAGGAGTGCTTTACTTCCAATTATGTGGTCAGTTTTGGAATAAGTGTGATGTGGTGCTGAGAAGAATGTATATTCTGTTGATTTGGGGTGGAGGGTTCTGTAGACGTCTATTAAGTCTGCTTAGTGCACAGATGAGTTCAATTCCTGGATATCCTTGTTAACTTTCTGTCTCATTGATCTGTCTAATGTTGACAGTGGGATGTTGAAGTCTCCCATTATTATTGAATGGGAGTCTAAGTCTCTTTGTAAGTCTCTAAGGACTTGCTTTATGAATCTGGGTGCTCCTGTATTGGGTGCACATATATTTAGGATAGTTAGCTCTTCCTGTTGAATTGATCCCTTTACCATTATGTAATGGCCTTCTTTGTCTCTTTTGATCTTTGATGGTTTAAAGTCTGTTTTATCAGAGACTAGTATTGCAACCCCTGCTTTTTTTTGTTCTCCATTTGCTTGGTGGATCTTCCTCCATCCCTTTATTTTGAACCTATGTGTGTCTCTGCATGTGAGATGGATCTCCTGAATACAGCAAACTGATGGGTCTTGACTCTTTATCCAGTTTGCCAGTCTGTGTCTTTTAATTGGACCATTTAGTCCATTTACATTTAAGGTTAAGATTGTTATGTGTGAACTTGATCTTGTCATTATGATATTAACTGGTTATTTTGCTCATTAGTTGATGCATTTTCTTCCTAGCATCGATGGTCTTTACATTTTGGCATGTTTTTACAATGGCTGGTACCGGTTGTTCCTTTCCATGTTTAGTGCTTCCTTCAGGGTCTCTTGTAAGGCAGGCCTGGTGGTGACAAAATCTCTAAGCATTTGCTTATCTGTAAAGGATTTTATTTCTCCTTCACTTATGAAACTTAGTTTGGCTGGATATGAAATTCTGGGTTTAAAATTCTTTTCTTTAAGAATGTTGAATATTGGCCCCCACTCTCTTCTGGCTTGTAGAGTTTCTGCTGAGAGATCTGCTGTTAGTCTGATGGGTTTCCCTTTGTGTGTAACCCGACCTTTCTCTCTGGCTGCCCTTAACAGTTTTTCCTTCATTTCAACTTTGGTGAATCTGACAATTATGTGTCTTGGAGTTGCTCTTCTCGAGGAGTATCTTTGTGGCGTTCTCTGTATTTCCTGAATTTGAATGTTGGCCCGCCTTACTAGGTTGGGGAAGTTCTCCTGGATCATATCCTGAAAAGTGTTTTCCAACTTGGTTCCATTTTCCCCCTCACTTTCAGGCACCCCAATCAGACGTAGATTTGGTCTTTTCACATAATCCCATACTTTTTGAAGGCTTTGTTAATTTCTTTTTCCTTTTTTTTCTTTAGACTTCTCTTCTCGCTTCATTTCATTCATTTGATCCTCAATCGCTGATAGTCTTTCTTCCAGTTGATCAAGTCGGTTACTGAAGCTTGTGCATTTGTCACTTATTTCTCGTGTCATGGTTTTTATCTCTGTCAGTTCGTTTATGGCCTTCTCTGCATTGATTATTCTAGTTATCCATTCTTCCATTCTTTTTTCAAGATTTTGTGTTTCTTTGCACTGGGTACGTAATTCCTCCTTTAGCTCTGAGAAGTTTGATGGACTGAAGACTTCTTCTCTCAACTCGTCAAAGTCGTCTTCTGTCCAGCTTTGATCCATTGCTGGCGATGAGCTGCGTTCCTTTGGAGGGGGAGATGCGCTCTTAATTTTTGAATTTCCAGCTTTTCTGCCCTGCTTTTTCCCCATCTTTGTGGTTTTATCTGCCTTTGGTCTTTGATGATGGTGACGTACTGATGGAGTTTTCCTGTGAGTGTCCTTCCCATTTGTTAGTTTTCCTTCTAACAGTCAGGACCCTCAGCTGTGGGTCTGTTGGAGATTGCTTGAGGTCCACTCCAGACCCTGTTTGCCTGGGTATCAGCAGCAGAGGCTGCAGAAGATAGAATATTGCTGAACAGCGAGTGTACCTGTCTGATTCTTGCTTTGGAAACTTTATCTCAGGGGTGTATCCCGCTGTGTGAGGTGTGGGGTGTTGGTCTGCCCCAGTGGGGGATGTCTCCCAGTTAGGCTACTCAGGGGTCAGGGACCCACTTGAGCAGGCAGTCTGTCCATTCTCAGATCTCAACCTCTGTGTTGGGAGATCTACTGCTCTCTTCAAAGCTGTCGGACAGGGTCGTTTGCATCTCCAGAGGTTTCTGCTGCTTTTTTGTTTTGTTTAGCTGTGCTCTGTCCCCAGAGGTGGAGTCTACAGAGACAGGTAGGCCTCCTTGAGCTGCTGTGGGCTCCACCCAGTTCGAGCTTCCCAGCAGCTTTGTTTACCTACTTAAGCCTCAGCAATGGCGGGCGCCCCTCTCACAGCCTCCCTGCTGCCTTGCCCTTAGATCACAGACTGCTGTGCTAGCAATGAGGGAGGCTCCGTGGGCATGGGACCCTCCCAGCCAGGTGTGGGATATAATCTCTCTTCTCAAAATATATCAATTTCATCTACACTGAATAGTTTTTAAGATAGGTAATCTTTCTCCCTTAAAATGCCCTTTTTGATAATCCCTATAATGTTGTTGGAACACCTCATGATATTTTCATTTATCATCAAGGCACAAATAAATTGTGCAGATTACACAAAGTTTGTACTTCCAGAACCATCTGGAGCAAATTTTGCATGTTAATTCTTTTTTTGTTTTGCAGTTTTTAATAGGCAATCAATGACATTGTTGTGTGTTTTGTGAAAATCTAGGCCTCATGACTAGCCCTACAGTTTTTTTTTTTTCTTATGTCTTTCTTTTATCACATACTTCTCTTAATCATCACTGTCAATGGCATACTCACAGCACTTTCAACATGCTGTGTTATTTATACTGTGTCCTTCAGAATTCTTCCTACTGAATAATTTGTTTCTCGCAAGAACAGAAAACCAAACACCACATGTTCTCACTCATAGGTGGGAACTGAACAATGAGATTACTTGGACTCGGGAAGGGGAACATCACACACAGGGGCCTATTATGGGGAGTGGGGAAGGGGGAGGGATTGCATTGAGAGTTATACCTGATGTAAATGACGAGTTGATGGGTGCTGACGAGTTGGTGGGTAAAGCACACCAACATGGCACAAGTATACATATGTAACAAACCTGCACATTATGCACATGTACCCTAGAACTTAAAGTATAATAATAATAAAATAAAATAAAAAAAAGAAAACAAACTCATTGAGGGTGCATAAGCAGACCTGTATACTCGGGTCTGAAAAAATCATCTTTCTCTTAAGATGCTTGCACTTTCTTGCCTGATTTCAGTTATATGTAATAATCTCAAATAATATAAGAAAAATGACTATTTAAAAAGTAGAGTTTTGAGCAATGGGGTAGAGGAGTGGGAATCGACTTGTGGTGTGTATAAATATATAACCTAATTCCTTAACTCCTGTAAAAATATATATATATATATTCTTTTTTAAAGAACTTTATCTGTCATGCTACTGCTGTCCTTTTATATTAAGATATTATAAAAATTTATTTATATTAATAGCAGATAGTCCATCATATATTATGATATTATGTTACTGGATATATAATGCTCCTTTAATTCACTGTGGATTTTTTCAAATATTGCTCATATAGCAATATGAATTATTCATTTTTTCTTACATTTAATTCAATGTGATTTTTCTATTGACTTTGACGCCCAAATTTATCACTTTTTGTATTTGTTTAATACATTTCAACTAATTTTTCATTTTTATTTTATATTTTTACTTTTAACCATTCTATACCAGGGTATATTTGTATGCCTCACCTAAGTACCACATAAATTAAATGAATCTCTATTGCTTGCCTTGCCTTTTAATAGGGCTATATTATTTGTCATCATTTATTGTTACTGTTTCTGCCTTAATTTACCATATTTCCATTTAATTTTGCTTATTTCAAGGTTTGTTAGTTGTTTTCATATTTTAGTTTTATATTAACAAAAAAGCTTACATTTTGTTTGAATTTATCTCTACTTTAAAAATGATAATGGTTTTCTTCATTTTTATGTTTTTTGTTTTCATATAGAGAAGCAAAATAGTTTGACTTCCTATATTATGAGAAACGTGGCATACTTTTTGGTCTATTTATTCTCCAACTTCCTATTCTTTAACTCTTTAGTCTATCAATTTATTTGAGTACACTAAGCCATTCCATGTATCACGTTTTAACAAGAAGTTTCCCTCAGATATGAAAATTACATTTTTTCCATATTTGCACCATTCTTTTATACTTAAAGTTGTCTGTTAACATATTTAAATTTACAGCACCAGCTTTCATTTTAAAATTTATCCCAGTATTTATTCCAAAATTTACATTTTAAGTTAACTGCTTGGATTTATTTCTATGTCAAGTAGACCAATTTGTATGATGGTATTTTTTTTTTAACTGATGTTTTAATTAATTTAATTCCCTCCAAACCCTTAGTAAACTGGTTAACAAAGGTCTTCATATAGCTGTGTAATGGGAAAGACAGGATTTGCATCCAAGCCATCAAGTTCCAAAGCTGTTCCCATCACTGCATTGCCATGTTAACTGCCATTATGCCCAAGTGATTTTGTTCATGGTCTTTCCCATGAGCAATTAACAATTTTTATGTATTTAAAAAAGTTTGGTTACAAATATTCTTTCTCAACATCCTTTAGTTGTAGAGCTCATGTATAAAATGCACTTCATTAAAAAATTTTGGAAAAGGACAGAAAACAACATTTTCCTAGTTGGTTTTTAGGAGAAAAAACTAACTTCTATGAATGTAACTCTTCACTTTCCATTCACATTCATTGACTGTTTTTCTATACAATTTAATAACTTGTAAAAAGCTTTCTTTCTTTCTTTCCTTCTTTCAGGAGATGGGGTCTGGCTGTGTTGCCAAGGCTGGAGTACAGTGTCTGTTCAGAAACATGATCCCACTCTGGATCAGCACAGGAATTTTGACCTGCTCCAGTTCACTCCTCCTTATGCCACTCCCAGGAGGTTACCATACTGATGTAAAACATAGTGAAAATACCAAATCGGCATTGAGCACTACAGCTCAGAACTCTTGGGATTAAGGATTTTCCTGCCTCAGCCTTCGGAGTAGCTGGGAGTGTAGGCATGCCCCACCATGCCCAGCTTTCTTCTTTAAACTTATCATTCTTAATGTTGAACTTGCATGTGTCAATGGTCCATGTGGATGAACTGTTCCTTGTTCATCACTTGTCCTAGAGGTGCTCCAGCTTCCCTCTTAGAAGGACACGCTTCGTGGATCCTTATCTCTAGCAAGCAGTGCTGATTCTCTGATAATAGACTACCTATCATCAGATTACCTGGTGTTCTTGCTTACTTAGAAATGTAGATAATGGTGGGTTCCGTGTTATTGAGTCAGCTATAAAAGATTGCATTCCTGTTTCTCTGACCCCCAGCATGGACTACTTTCAAACAGACTTTCTGGGTCTGTAATTTTTGTTATTTTTTAAAAATAATTGTCCCAAAATTCAATGCTATTCTAATTGTTATCATTATTAAGATAGTTCTTGGGGGTTATGTGAATAGATGATAGAAAATGGCAAAATTGTGACTTAGAATATAGTCCCCAAAATTTGAAATAGCTGCTTTTATTGATATATTTCCTTGGATGGTAGAGATCCTGAACATTAGGGTTAAGTCAGAGACACAAAAACAGAGTTAACCCAATGCATACACAGTCGATCTTTCCCAAGCATGGGTACCACATCCCTAGATTCAACCAACGAGGAATCAAAAATATTTGGAAAACATGTTGCAACTGTGCTGAGCATGTACAGAGATTTTTTCTTGTCATTATTTCCTTAAAATGCAGTACAATAACTATTTACATACCACCAACATTGTCTTAATTATTGTGAGTAATCTAGAGTTGATTTAAAGTATGCAGGTGGATACAAATAAGTTGTATGCAAATACTATGCTATTTCCTATAAAGGGATCAACCATTTACAGATTTTGGTATCTTCGGAGGTGTCCTGGAATCAATTATCTCATCTACACCGAAGGACAACTCTGTGTGTGCGTGTGTGTGTGTGTGTGTGTGTGTGTGTATAGCCTGCTGTACTACTTTTATTCTGAAAGCAAAGCTTATGACATGGCAACAAGCTTCCTAATTAATCTCTATGAACAACTCAGAAAGGGCTGACTCTTGTCACCAACTCCCTCCAGATGGCTTTCCTTCTATCCACACACACATCAAACATCAACCATTGTCAACTACCACTGTCCTTTCTGAATTTTTGTTTACCATTTTATTCCTTTAGGTTTTGATACTCTTGCATTCTTCATACTTTTTTTTTTCTTTACCATTGCCATGGTAAAAAAATTTAACAGAAAGTCAGTGATGTCACTTACACGGCTTAAGGCCCTGAAGTGTTTTGCAGATTGCATGGAATTATTTTGGATTCAGTCTTGTGAGACAGTTTACGCTGACAATTGTAGATTCTGGCACAGTCCATTGGACTGATAAAAGGAGCCACCCCTTTTCTATGGTGGAAAATTGAAGTTAATTCTAATTTGGGTGTTTTCCATTTAAATAACACATTTGCCCATGTATAGTGGTGGCAACAATTGATGTACACTTACACTAAAGCTGCATTATTTCCACAATATGTGAAGAACATTTCTCGTATTCATTTCACATAACAGAACACACTTTAGTACATGAACCATGTCCACCATTTACTCCTAAAGGGCAATGTCAGCAACGTAGGCATCCAAATGAATAGATGCTCTCGTGCTTTACCTTTTAGTTTACCATCCACATTTGGGAAATTATGTAAATTCTATAGAATATTATTCTGTTGATCTTCAAATTTCCCTTTAATTTTAAAAAATGTCTTTATTATTATCTAGCACAGACTTTTATCTGTAAATTTGCTTATTTTATCACACAATAAATATTATAAAGGTATCATATAATATTTCTGTGTTAGTTGCTTTAGAAGTAAATAGATTAAATGTTATTCCTGGTCATCAGTGATTCAGGCATGATTTTACTGAGCAATAGCAAGAAACTTTTAAACTAATGAGAAAGAGAGAATGAGACAGAGAGTGGGAGAGAGCGCCTAAGTGTACAGTAGCTCTTCTGTGGGAGTTTAGGACATAGTAGACCCAGCTGAAAGGACTAGGAAGTTTATTCTTAGAGATGATCCTTAAATTTACTCCTAGTAGATGGGTTGAATTTACATATGTCGATTTCAAATAAGGAATTCTAAGCTGATGCCGACTTTATGGCAATATAAATACTTTATTTTATATATTTCACCTTTTACTATCTATTTCCTTATTCATTGTAAATCCCACTAGAGATACATATCTAAAACAGACACAGAATTAAAGTTCCTAAAATAAATAAAATAATTTTGCATATATTGTCTTTATGTAGTTTAAAAACCTTTTTTTTTTTCATAGTGTTCCATGATTTGGTGTGCTCAATAATCACCATATTGTTTGAGAACAGCCAAGTGAAACTCTCATAGCAAGTAGCCTTGAAAAGTAAGTCATAACCAATTGCTTTATCCCAGATATTCAACTGTTGTCCCTCTAGTCTATTTACTAATGAAGGCTCATGTGTATTTGGTTGTTTTTGTTGTTGCTTTCAGCGTCATCTATAAGAAATTATGCACAGGTAAATATTTGAAAGTATCCTATGTCATTTTGTCATCAGTCTGGGCTTATCTCATAGTTGAAAGATGAATGTTAATAATGTTATGTAAAATTTTCATGGTAATGATTTAAGGGTTAATGACAATGAAGACTACAACCAATTATAATTAATTCTCAGAGTAATATAAAAACATTATTAAGTCACTGTTAAAAATGAGTCATTGTAAATTGCACTGGAAGAAAAATGTTTATGATCACATCTTAGGGGAAAACAGACTGTCTCCATTGTAAGCAGTTCTGTGAAAACAAATTTGAAATATACACACATTTTTTTCTATTAAGACTTTGAATATCTTAAATGACTGTTTCAGAAGCCACAAGTGTGTTTAAAAAAAAAAAAAAAGAAAGAAAGAAAGAAAAAGAAAATAACTGTATGGTTGAAGCCTGTCTAATCAAGGAAAACAGTGCTATGGCATATGTTGTTTTCACTGTAGAAAAATCCAAATGGGACCTTCCAATGACTGAAACTGAGATTAATTTTATAAGCATTAACATTTGTAGGTGTTTCACACGTGCAACTACAGAACATTCCTCTTGATGATGAACCAAAATGTATCAAGAGGGACATAGATTGAAATTCACCACTCCTTACAATCGAGTTTATATCACCCATGGTTTGATTGGTCTCACAAAGTTTATACATTCTTTTTCTTACCAGAACACATAAGTTAAAACAATGACAGATATTTTAAAGCTAATGAGGTTAAATAAATGCTCAAGTATGAGGTAAAATGCTTGAGCATTATTTAACCTTGAGAAGTATGTTACCGTCATTCAAAAATTTGTTTTCTACTCCACATGTTTGTGCTGCTTTCAAATTAAAATAAAAACCCCTATAAAAATAACTATATATTTAAGAAATTAAATATTTAGTCTGGAAAAACATCACAAAACCACCTGATAAATTCAATCACACAATGTAAACATTTTAAATGTTTTGTTTTCTAGTAAATTAAAAATAACAGTTAAAAAAAAGCATAGATACTATTTTTTGAGCATAACAATTGAATATGTGATTTGAAAATTATCATTTGCATCTATGACCAGAAGCACCCATTTATTGAACAAGTGTATATTTATAAAACATTTTATGTGAGCAACTGTGTTGGAGATTCAAAGACACTATCCAAGTCCTCAAAGGTCTTATAAACTAAAATGTACGTAACATTTCAACAGTTGACATAGTTCCTGTCAATAACATATAAACAAGATCAATTGCAATACAAGCATAAAATTTACAACTTATAATGTGTATAAACTTTGCATCTAGTAGTAAAAATTATTATAACCTTCCCTACAATTTAATGTATTCTATTACCTTTCAAAAATATGATGGAACAACAACAACATAGAATCCCAGCATAAGTAGCTTTTGTAAACCACAGTCTAATATTGACTAGAAAATGTTATTGTCTTTTACATATGAAAATTCTGATAACATACTATGTCTCTATTATATAATACAGACACAATTCCAATTTGATTTTAGTTTTAGTGCTTTTTCTCAGAGAAGATACTATTTGATGTATTAACTTGTATTTTTCTGATATTTTATACAAACAAAATTATTTCCTATTGGTAAAATTGCTTTTCCTTCTTAGTATATATAGATGAATATGAGTCATCAAATATGGAGCAGTAAAATTTAAATATTAAACTATGAAGTCAAAAAATGTGTTGCCCAAACTACTAAACCAAATATTGAATGTGTGTTGGGAATTTATTTCTCACTTCAGAAACCTAAGTAATGAACATTGGGGTTTAGAGAGTAAACAGCATGGTAGTGAGAACCACATCATGAGCATATACGTAAGGACTAAAGAATAAGTCACCTAGTGGAGCCAAGATCAGTACCCATTAGGTGTCAGCTAGTCACCCATGGATCCAGGTCATTCATCTTTATTTATTTTTAATGTCTTATGTTATTGGATTTCTACTTGTTTCCTTTAGGCTACTTATCTTATTTTCTTTCATTGCCTATATTTGCATTATTACATTAAGTTTTTGCCTCCATTTGGTAAAAAGAATTATATATTTTCTTACAAGTGTTTGATTTAGCCTATGGATTTTAATAGAAAAACCTAACATTTCAAATGAATAGGGATCATTATCCCTATTACACATGGAACACGTCACCCAACAGAATACTTAAGATTAAATTTTGTCTTAATATATATTTGATTTTTGTTATGCCTTTAATTTGTGTTTTGTTTTTATATGTTGTTGTGTAATGCAATGTTTGTTTAGCATTAACCACGTATTTACTATCTTATTTGCTCATTATTAGTTCTGTATCTCAGAATTTTATACCACAAAAAAGGCACTTAAAATGTCTTTAAGTTCTTTAAGTTCTATTATTTTTTTTCTGTCTGTTTTTTTCATTGCACGTACATCGAATTTATGTGGAAATGCAAAGGACTTAGAAGAACTAAGGCACATATAAATAATAAAACAAACAATAGAAAACAATTCCTATTAGAGACAAGATAATAATTAATATGGTGCAAGAAAAGAAAAATAGATCAATACAACTAAATGGAAACCCAGACAACAGATCCACAACAATAGTAACCTGTTTCTAACACAGGCACCATTCCAACTTAGTGAGAAGAGAGATGATCTTTTCAATAAATAGTTCTGGGTTGTTTGCTGATCTATGTAATTTGCCATAGAATACATACCTAAATTTTAAAGATAAAATAACAAACCTTCTAGAAAAAGTGAGAGGAAAATATATTTATGAATGAATTGGAATTAAATAATTTTCAAATCTTATTGCATTTGTTTTCCATTGAAGTTATTAAAAATTTCCGTAAATGCATAAGCATAAAATAACCCAGATTTGTCATCCCACAATTCTGAAGGTAAAATATTCTAAAATCAAGATGTGAATAGAGTTGCATTTTTTTTTTTTTTGGATGCTTTAGGAAAGAATCTGCTTTCTTGCGTTTTCCAGTTTTTAGACAGCATTTGCATTCCTTCTATTTCTTCCATCTTCAAAGCCAACAGAAGAGAGTATTTAAATCTCTCTTTTTGTCTTTTTACTTCTTCTTATAAGGTCACTTATGATTATATCGGACACACTGGTTAATCCAGGAGGATCTTCCCATTTCAATAGCCTTAATTTAATCATATCTGCAAATTCTACTTTGCTCTATATGGTAAGATATTCACAGATGTCCAGATATTTGAGATACTGAATTCAACATATTCAAGATCAATGCCCATCAGAATGTAAAATAATAATAATAATAATAATAATAATAACAACAATAATTCCATCTTAACGTCTCCATTAAACCAGCAACTCAAAGTCTAATATTTCTTTTAATTTTTATCAACTCAAAAGCCTCTGTCAAATCTTATATCTGAATCAGATAAGCATAAGAATATGGTGTAATTGATACTGGAGCAAAATTCTACTCCATCTGTACCCTGTGAAACTAGAAAATAAGTTAACTGCTCCCAAAATACAATGGTGGAACACACATAGCATACTAATTATAGACAATCTTCTTTCAAAAGAAACACAATGAGGGGGAAAATGGTTATTTGTCAAACAATTCTGAAATCAAGCTAGGCCAAAACTTTAAGTTTTAAGATTTAGTAATACTTTCATGGGGTTATTAGTTCTATCCCCTGGCTTACGGTTCTATCCTTGGACTTAGTCTTTCATTTTCATGGAGAGTATTTTATGCTTTTATCTGAGTCATTTTATTTTCATGTGGAATTTGGCTAATCTTAAAGCTTTCTCTTATTTTTTTTCTGTTTCTTTTGGTCCAAGCTGGTAGTATTTCTGCTGGTGTAACATTCACAAGAACCTTCTAGGTCTTCTGAATATGGCAGATGAATTCACTCCATTTCACAATGTGACTTCTGCAGTTATCTTTCCTGCATAATATCATGTCTGTTCCTGGTTTCTGTGTTGAGATGGCTGAGGAGATCCATGAATCACTTGTGTCATCTGTTCAAAGAGACTTTTTGTGACTGGATACTCTAAACTTTTGATTGTTCCAAGGCAATATCCAAAGATTGTCCTGCCACATACTTGACTTTCTTTGCAGAGCACACTTTCCTGACAGTGAATATTGATATGCCTAACATTAGCATCTTTTACAATTTAGATAGACTGAGAATTTCTCAAGTCATCAAGTAATGGCTACGTTTTGCTTCACAGTTATTCCTTCAATTTATCCATTTTCTCCATAAACAACATTTTACTATAAGCGCCAAAAAGAAAGCAGGCCACAGTCTACATTTTGCCTGAAAGCCTGCTCAGCTAAATCATTACTTGCAATTTCTCCCTATTACGTAGTTATTTTATGTACCCAGACAGGTAAGATATCTTCCACTATACAATAAGAACCGCCTTTTATACAGTTTCCAATAACATGTTCTTAATTTCTTTCTAAACTCACACCAGCAATTATTTAATTGTCCATATTTCTACCAGTAGATTGTGTTTGATGATGTAAGTATTCTCTAAGACATTGTAGGTTTTTTTCTACCAGGCTTTCCACTTCCTTCTGAGTTCTCACTAGCATAGTTATTTACATATATATACACACACTGTGTGTGTGTGTGTGTGTGTGTTACAGCAGTGGTAGGATCTCGGCTCACTGCAACCTCCGCCTCAAGCGGGTTCAAGCGATTCTCCTGCTTCAGCTTCCAGAGTAGCTGGGACTACAGGCATGCGCCACCATGCCCAGCTAATTTTTGTATTTGTAGCAGAGATGGGGTTTTGCCATGTTGGCCAGGCTGGTCTCAAACTCCTTACTTCAGGCGATCACATGCCTCGGCCTCCCAAAGTGCTGGGATTACAGGTGTGAACCACCGTGCCCAATATCCGTATTTTTACTAGCTATTTGTTCAAGGCTCTCTTTCTACCATGCTCCTTGAAATATCCTGTGCTTCTACCCTTTACCCAATCCTAAAGCCAATTTCAAATTCTTATTTGTTATAGCAGCATCACATTTTCAAGTACTACATTTTTTTTTTTACAGTCTCTAATTACTGCTTAGAAAATTAGTACAAATTTAGTGGTCTAAAAGAACAAATTTATTATTTTACAGTTCTAGAGGTCAGAAATCCTCTAATCTGTGTCAGGGAGGGCTGCATTCCTTCTGGAGGTGGAACTGGGCAAACAGTTGCCTTTCATTTTTCACTTTCTAGGGGTTGCCTGCAGCCTTGCCTTGTGGTCCTTTCTTCCATCTTCAAAGCCAGCAACCTGCATCTTTACATGTTTCATTTGGTTGTGGAGTCTTCTTTTCTGACTCTTACATCATGTCAGCCTCCATCACTATGAGAAAATACATTCCTGTTGTTTAAACTACCCAATCTATGGGGTTTTGTTATGGTAGCCTTAGCAAAATAATACACATTATTTGTAGTCATTTTGAAAGAAAAGTCATGTTTTGAGCAACTTAGTGTGGGATTTATGTAAAATTGTGGAGCTTTCATTTTGAAAAAATATGTTTAGCGCCTAAGCCTTATACTGTGATTGTGCTGAGAAAGAAAGAGATCGATACCCTACAGGATGATAAGGAGAGAAGGAAAAGCATTATTCATTGATCACCACATGGAAATGTGTGAAGATTTTCACTGGTACAGTTGTATAGTGTATCACACTACCCACTGCCACTGTTATATAAATAAATATAAATAAACAGATTAACATTTCCCACAGTAGAGAGTAAGAAGTTGATGGCAGGGTCCATTGATTCGATATTCTAATTCTTCTTGGGCTTACACAGTATAATCCTAATACAGTCACATTACACTTGGAAAAAAAGAAGTAAATGTAATTATATTGAAATTTTAGGTTTTTTGTTTCTGCTATAACTGTCAACAGAGAGTATGCCCACGACTGTTATAAACTAAAAAGATACAGAACATCTATCGCTGACTCCATTTCCCAGAGTGATCCAAAGTAGATATCATGCAAAATAAATATATTTTTAAAACCACAAACATGTATTCAATAAAAAAGTTAGAAGAACAGCTGTTGATTGCCTGTCAATCAAATGGCAAGCAAAGAGTAAGATGCAAGAAAGTAAAATCAAATTTAAGTGTGTTTCAGTTATATTTAAATAAGATTAGTGTGGGTGATTGAAAAGTGACATTTCAATTTTCATTTGATTAAATGCCCATAAATTAGCACATCAAACTATTTATTACAGTCTCAGAAATAAATTTTTAAAATATTTCAGGTTTTAACTGTGAGATTAGTTGCAAATGTTTGGTTTCATAGAAACATTTTAACCAGAGCCTGCATAATAAGAACCAATTAATATTATTTTTGTTAGTAAATGAATCTTCTTTAGACAAAAAAACTGAACATTTTATGTGGTATCCAATGTAGTAGCTACCTAGCTAATTCTATATCATTCTATGTAGTTGTGGAACTCTTACAATGTATACAAAGGCAAAATATGTAAATGTTTGTCACCAATGTTTCTACATAAATCTATGAAACGAAAAGTATTTTTAAAATATCTAAGGTGAAGTGAATTTTTTCAATTTGCGGAAAAGCAGCTGTATATATATAATCATGCATCCTTAACAGTGAAGATGCGTTCTGAGAAGTGCATTAGTAGGTGATTTTGTCATCATATAAATAGCACAGAGGATACATACAAAAACCTATGTGGTATAGCCTACTACACACCTGGGCTATGTGGCATAACCTACAGCTCCTAGGTTACAAACCTGTACAGTAGGTTACTGTACTAAATACTGGAGGCATATATGACGTAATGGTATTTGTGGATCTAAACATAGCTAAACACAAAACAGTCATGGTAAAAATATGGTCTAAGAGATAAGAAATGGTACACCTGTACAGGGCACTTACCGTGAATTGAACTTGAAAGCGCAGAAGGAAGTTGCTCTGGATGAGTCAGTGCGTGGGCGGTGAGTGAATCTGAAGGCCTAGGACATTTCTGTACACTACTGCAGACTTTATTAACACTGTAAACTGTGCTACAGTAAATTTATGGTTTTTCTTTTTTAACAATACATTAACTGTAGCTTATTGTATTTTTTGTTTTATAAGTTTTCTACTGTTTTAACTTTTGGATTCTATAATAGCATAGCTTAAAACATAAACATTTTGCACTGTTGCACAAAAATATTTTATTTATTTATAAACTTATTTAATAAGGTATTTTCTATTTACTTTTTTACTTTTGAAGCTTTTCGATTAAAAATTAAGATGCAAACATACACATGACACTATGTCTACACAGGGTCAGGATCATCAATATAACTGCCTTTCACCTCCACATCTTGTCCCAGTAGAAGGTCTTCAGGCGCAATAACATGCATAGAGCCATCATCTCCCATGATAACAATGCCTTCTTTTGGAATACCTCCCAAAGGACCTGCCTGAGGCTGTTATATAATTAGCTTTTAAAATACAAAAATTAGCTGAAGGAGTACTCTAAAATATTAAAGATGTAATATAGTAAATACATAAGCCAGTAACATAGTTGTTTATTTTTAATACTGAGTATTATATATTGTTCATAATTGTATGTACTTTTTTTTTTTTTTTTTTTTTTTGGAGATGGAGTCTCGCTCTGTTGCCCAGGCTGGAGTGCAGTGGCATGATCTCAGCTAACTGCAACCTCCATCTCCAGGGTTCAAGCAATTCTCTGCCTCAGCCTTCCAAGTAGCTGGGATTACAGGCGCCCGCTACCACGCCCAGCTAATTTTTTGTGTTTTTAGTAGAAACGAGGTTTCACCATCTTGGCCAGGCTGATCTTGAACCTCTGACCTCGTGATCCACCTGCCTCGGCCTCACAAAGTGCTGGGATTACAGGCGTAAGCCACCGTGCCCAGCGTGTACTTTTTTTTTTTTTTTTTTTTCTTTTCTGAGACTGAGTCTTGCTCTGTTGCCCAGGCTGTAGTGCAGTGGTGCAACCTCAGCTCACTGCAACCTCTGCCTCACAGGTTCAAGCAATTCTCCTGCCTCAGTCTCCTGAGTAGCTGGGACTACAGGCGTGTGCCACCACATCCAGCTAAGTTTTGTATTTTTAGTAGAGACGGGGTTTCACCATGTTGGTCAAGCTGGTCTCGAACTCCCGATCTCATGATTTGCCCGCCTCGGCCTCCCAAATTGCTGTGATTACAGGCGTGAGTGGCTGTGCCGGCCTGTACTATACTTTTATGAAGCTGGCAGCGCAGCACGTTTGTTTACAAAAGCATCACCACAAACATGTGAGTAATGAGTTGTGGTACAACATTGTGATGACTACCATGTTGTGATGGGTATCACGTTACTGGGCAATAGGAATTTTTCTCCATCGCATTCTTATGGGACCACCATTGTATCCATAGTCCATCACTGCCCAAAACGTCTTTATAGGACAAATCACTGAACATACTTGTGTGTATACACAGACATATATACACACAGATAAGGGCATTGGGGATTTGTTATGTAAAGTTCTTATTAAAAATGAAATAAATTCATATTGTGACTAATGTAATAATTTTGCTTGTATCTTTTGCATACATAGATGCTAGATTAGAAATAGTCAAAAGATCACTGTCTAGTCGTTGGGTTTTTCTGACTGATTGTGCTTCTTTTATAGTAATTGTTAAATATCCAGTAATTTTATAAAGTTGTAAGTCTTGAGGACCAAATGTAATTCTGATAGCTGTTATCAGTTACAAAGTGGCCTCAGATACGTATACTTCCCTTGTTCCAAAGTCACAAAGTCATTTTTTAACCCATTTTAGCTGCCAACCAAATATTTCTGAGTAAGTACAAATAATAAAATTTTTGCCTGAGTGCCAGTTTGAAATACAATACAGAATAATAAGATAGCCCTCTTTATCTCACACATACAAATATAAATACATACATACTATTCCATAGCATGTGCTTCCGAATGTCCTATTACTCTGATTTGAATACCTGTTGTATTCGGGATTAGCCTAAAATTATTATTTGATAGGAGTAGTCTAAAAGTATTGCATAGATTACTGCCGTTATATAAAGGAAAAAGGAAACCAACCTGTCAGGTGTCGTCATTATGTTAGTTAGCTACTGTAACAAAATGCTGACTGCTATAAAAAAAAAAATCCCTTCATTTAAGTGCCTTAATACAACAATTTAATCATTGCCTGCTTTCGATCTACGAGGTTCCCTAGGTTTCAGCAAAGAGGGAAGATGGTGAATTCTGCTCTACCCAGAGTCGGAAACTGCCATCTTTAGCAATTGAGATACAAGGTGGTTTTATGCATGAACACTCAGACGATCAAGCAGTGAGGTGAGGGCAGACGGGGCAAGTCTACCTCTCACCAGCTTCTGCTTAGGCATGAAACACATCACTTCTGGCTAAATTTCATTACAGTAAACCAGTCATTTAGCTCCTCCTCCACGCAGGGCTGTGAGGAGGAGAAAGTAGGGGCTGGAAAAAAGTAGTTCCTAGATATTAGCCATTTCTAAGCAAAGCAACATGTATAATCCATGGAAAGGAGTCTGCAATTTTTGGTAGCCAGTTTATGCCATAATCTTCTCTGCTTTCGAAAACGATCCTGACGTCCCTTTCTTTTTGTGCCTAGAACGCACTCAAGCTCGCGCAAAATCCTGTCCAGTGCCTGCATCGTGCATGCGTTCTAGGATCTCCAGACATATCTGTCAGTTCCTGGGGAGTTTTTCTGTGACCCAGTAAATTTTGAATTAAAACACATGTCCCACAAGAAGGCAAAAGGATAAAGTGAAAATTGTGAACCAAAAAGAGAAACATGGCAGACATATAAACTTTTTCATCTACGAATCCATCTATGGGTCACACAGTAAAACCCTCTCTCCTGAAGAGGAAAAAAGTCTTATTTATTTATTTAACTGGTGTGTACAAATTGTATATATTTATAATGTACAACAGCCTTTCCAAATATATGTACATTATCAATGGCTAAATCCAACTAATTAACCTATCCATTACCTCACACATCCATTTTCCTTGTGGTCAGTACACTTAAATTCTACCTGTTAGCACTTGTTCAATATGCAATCTATTGTTAGTTCTTTTTTTAACATACACCCCAGAAAGGTAAATCTATTGGTATTAACTATAATCACCACGATCTCTTGGTTCTGCAAACTGGGAGAAACCCTACTATCTACTGTTATTCATGGCTCCTTTATCCCAGCACGGACAACTTTCTTGTGGATTATTTCCCATAACCATATCTCAAGTGAGAATTCCCAAGGTAAGCTTTCAGAGACTAATTTCTACTTACTCAATTTGCGGACCCATACATTATTTAAATACTTCCACAGTAAATGATGATTTTAAACAAGATATTTCACTGGCAATATATAATTTACATGCATGGAGATCTTACTCATTTGTTTCTCATCTGTTCCATGTGTCTTTAACCATATTCAAATGTATTTCTTTAATATAATAACTAGAACTGATTTATTTGCCACCTTGCTCCAATACCTTACATTCTTAAGTTACTGAAAGCTAATTTGAAGCCTAAAAACAAAACAAAACAAAAACTCAAAAAAAAAAAAAAAAAAGGTTGGATGGAAAAGCAGTAAACTTAGTTTGAACTTTGGGCAGAGACAAATTCTTATAGATGACTAGGAATGCTCAACAGAAGTTTATTGCTCAAAGGTGTTTTTAGAATCTTAGCTAAGACTGTTTGGGATCTACAAGGTTTGCCTTTTCAAACCTTTCAGTTTTCAAACTTTGAAATCTTTCTAGCTCGTTTCAGGTCCACTCTGGAACCATACAATTATTTTTTTGAATTTTCCTCTTTCTTTTATAGGTATTTCAGTTGTAATGCAATATAATATGTGTCTGAAAAACTTTATGTTTCCCAAAATTGAGTCAGGTGAGAAAGAAAATACAGCATCAGGTCGATAGAAATGAATGCGGCCCTGTAACCAAAGCAGTTACAATAATAATTTTAAAATTTCTTAACAAAAGCAAAGCCAATACGTATTTTGAAGTTGGAGTGAAGACAGTTATTTACTCTGGTAAATGTAGAAGTTCCTATTAAAATTGTGAGTAAAGATAGTTTGATGGAAATGGGTCCAAGGAAGTACTGAGGTAGCAGCGCGTGACACAAAACACCAAGACCTCCGGTTCTCTGTGAGAAGTGCTTTCAGTACAGACCAGATGCCAAACTGAGTGAAGAGGAAGAAAGTAGGTTGAAGGAGTATCATGTACAACTTTGCATTTCTCTGTTGTATTCATCATTATCAATATACTGGGCAGCCGGTTGCTATCACTAAGTGGTTTAAAATATCAACATGCTATAAAATAAAAAAGTAGATATCCAGTACATTTCCTGAATTATATTAACATCACTCGCTATTCACCATGTGTATAGGAGAGAATTTGCATAAAAGAAACAAGTTTTAGCCGAACAGCATGCAAAAGGTTTCAGAATGCAGCAAGTAACCATCAGCATTCTACTAACATTGTGTTTCCAGTGCTTCCCCTAGCTACAGGCACTGTGAAAACCAGATCTGTCTTCTGAATTATCGCAGGAAGCAGTTCTACCAGTTTCACAAGAAGGGTATCCATTTCCCAAGCCTTTGATAAATATTTCTTTGTCACCTGCTGGATGTAGTGGTAAGCCCTTCTGATAACAATTTCTGCATTAGGAAAAATAACACAGACAGCTATAACCAAGTCCAAATTTTCAGTGGATTAACATTTAGAAATGAATTTATTATTGTTTTAAAAATTCAAAGTGAGTGTTTTAGATTAATATGAGGCTAAATAATTTCTGATTTTCAAATTTATGTAGGGAACTAGGCTGAAGGATGCCCTGTCAGCTTAGTAGATGATTTTCAAAATTGACTTGGTGTAAATGTTCAGCTTCCAGAAGGACCAGGCAAAATGCAAAGGAACATTTTTTAACCACTTCAGCCTCGAAGTGAACATTCATCTTTTTCATTCACATGCCGTTAGCAAGGAGTGGTCATATAATCCTATTCACATTGAAATGGGGCTAGGAGGTGCAGTCTCTTGCAAGATAGCTACTTCTCTAACCACATTTATATACAATGAAGCAAGGTAAACCATTCCTCTTCTGTCATTTTTTTTTTAACAAAATCAACTGACTCTCCTGCAATCATCCTTGATACCTGCATTATTATCTTAGCACTACTCACAATAGGAAAGATGTGGAATCAATCTAAATGTCCATCAGTGGAGAACTGGAATTTTAAAAATGTGGTGTGTGTGTGTGTGTGTGTGTGTATATATATATATATTTTGTTTTATTTTGTGTGCATGTATATATATATATATACACACACACACACACCCCCACACACCATGGAAAGTTATTCAGCAATAAAAAGAATGAAATCATATGTTTTTTTGCAGCAACATGGACAAACTGGAGTTCATTATATTAAGTGAAATAACTGAAAAACAGAAAGTCAAATACTACATGTTCCACTTATAAGTAGGAGGTAAATGATATGTACACATGAACATAGGAAGTGGAATAATGAAATACATTGAAAATATAATCCATAAATAAAGTGATAAATTGGAGGACTTCAACAAAAGTAAAACTTTTACTCTAAAGAAGACACTATTTAAAGAATAAAAAGACAAGATGCAGATTAGGAGAAATTAGTTTTCCATTACATATCTGAAAAAGGGCTTATATCCAAAATATACCAAGTACTTTTAAAACCTAACAGTAAGAAAACAAGCAACTCAATTAAACAAATGAGCAAGAGACTTGAACAGAAAAAATTATCCAAGAAGATATATGGATAATGAATAAACTCATAAAAAAGATGCTTAACATTATTTTCTATCTGGGAAATTCAAATTAAAAGCATAGCAATCTACTCCTGCTCACCAGCCAGAGTGGCTAAAATACAGATAATTGACTATAACCAATTCCAGTAAGGATATGGAACAGGAACACTCATTCATTATGGATGCAAATTCAAAATGCTACCGTCAGTTTAGAAGACAATTTGGCATTTTCTTATAAATGGAAATACAAATATACCATAGAACACAGTAATCTTATTCCTAGTTATTTACCAAGTGAATTAAATATATATGCTTATGCCAAAATGTGTACATGGATTTGTGAAACAGCTTCACTTATTACCAATTACAAGAAAGAACTTCCACTGCATTGAGATTAGCAAAGTGCATCACCTGCTAACTACCAGGAAAAGGAGCCCATACGCTTCAGCCCACTGCATCTTTGCTTCAGCTCACTGCATCTTTAGCTGTACTTTCACTATTTGCCTGAGTCTGGTGATACAGAATACTCACACACATCACAAGTTGCATAAAGCGGGTTTATTACTTACAGAGAAGCAGCAAGGGACAATGGAAGCCTAGGATTCATAACAAGCCCATCCATCTCCTAAGGCTCAGGAAAGCTGGCCAGAGTGGATAGAATTTTGTTTGATCATGCCCCACTTGCACTGCAGCTGAGAAACCCCAAAACCAATCCACTCTGGGTTTGATGCCCCAAGGGAAATGAGAATCTCTGGAATAAAGCATTGTAGAAGATTTTGCTCTAGGAGGGACAATAGCAATGCTTGGGTTGACCTGGGCAGTTGGCTGCCTCAAGAAGTTGCATTTCCTAAGAATGAAAGAACCAAAGCCTAGGCTATTTTGGATAGGATTTTTTGTTTTGTTTTGTTTTGTTTATTTCCTATCTCAGGATGTTGCACTCTGCAATTTTTCTGAGTACTATGGGCACAAAAAGGGGAAAAATCTGGGTCAGTAAAGGCCATCCAAGGACCATTCTGCAGGATGTTGAGGGCTTCTTTATTCACAATCACTAAATACTAGAAGCAACCAGGATATCCTTCATCATAGAAATGAACAAACTGCAATATATCCATGCAATGGAATACTATGTATCTATAAATAGAAATTAATTGGTGATATACACAACAACATAGACGAATCTTTAATGCATTTTTACTCAGGGAAAGAAGTCAAGACCAAAACGTTATGTATTGTATGATTCCATTCATAGTACATTTTGGAAAAGGCAAAACTCTAGGAATGAACAACAAATCTGTGGTTTTCAGTAATAGGGTATGGGGAATGGTTGACCACAAGGGATGAAAAAAACTTTTAAGCTGGAAGAACTGTTATGCAGTGTGGGGCTGGTGGATACATGACAGTGTGCATTTGTAAAAAAAACCCATTGATTTGTGCATAACAAAGATGAAATTTTCATGTGTGCAAACCAAAAATGAAAACAAAATACTCAAACAAACCACAATCATGTACACAGAAACTCGACCAGAAGGTTGAGGGATAATACAAATTCTTTTATAAATGTATCACACAGGAAGACAAAAGAGTGGAAAGGAAAAACTTGTGTGTGAGGAAATGACCTATGTAACTATGGAAAATGGTGTTTTCGCTAAAAACCATAAGACTAACACAAACAAACTGAACGTAAGCGCTGTACTCTAGTTGATATATTTTTTTCTCATAGAGACACAGGTTACAAATTTTAAAACTTCATTAAATTAATATAAGACTTAAGCAAATAAATAAATGGATGGTAGATTGTGGGAGCCAGAATTCTCATTATCAGAGAAGGAAGCTATAATCAATAAGAGAAGTTTGGAATAATCACCATCATAATGAATTTAAGTTGGAGGCATCAGTATGAGGTCACATTTAGCTTAATAGTAGTATAATTAGACCGGTAAAAACACAATTATATATATATGTATATATGTATATGTGTATGTGTGTATATATGTGTGCGTGTGTGTGTATATATATATGTTATAACAGTTTCCTGTTGCTAACATCGCAAATACTACAAACTTAGTAGCTTAAAACAACATAAACTTACTGTCCTAAAGTCCTGAAAATCAGGGGTTGTAAACTGTTGCAGGAAGTCAGGGACCCCAAATGGAGGGACCGGCTGGAGCTGTGGCAGAAGAACATAAATTGCAAAGATTTCATGGACATTTATCACTTTCCTAATAATATTCTTATAATTTCTTATGCCTGTGTTACTTTAATCTCTTAATCCTGTTATCTTCATAAGCTGAGGATGTACATCACCTCAGGACCACTATTGTGTTAACCATATAAATGGATTGTAAAACATGTTTTGAAAAATATGAAATCAGTGCACCTTGAAAAAGAACAGAATAACAGTGATTTTAGGGAACAAGGGAAGACAACCATAAGGTCTGACTGCCTGCAGGGTCAGGCAGAATAGAGCCATATTTGTCTTCTTGCAGAGAGCCTATAAACAGATGTGCAAGTTGGGAAGACATCACTAAATTCTTTTCCTAGCAAGGAATATTATTAATTAAGACCCTGGGAAAGGAATTCATTCCTTCCTTAGCGGGGGAGGTCTACAAATGGCTGCTCTGGGAGTATCTGCCTTACGCAGTTGAGATAAGGACTGAAATACATCCTGGTCTCCTGCAGTGCCCTCAGGCTTACTAGGGTGGGGAAAAACCCCACCCTGATAAATTTGAGGTCAGACCCATTCTCTGTTCTTGAACCCTGTTTTCTGTTGTTTAAGATGTTTATCAAGCTAATACGTGCACAGCTAAACATAGACCCTTATGAGGAGTTCTGTTTTGCCTTTTGCCCTGTTTACTCAGAAGCATGTGATCTTTGTTCCCCTTTTTGCCCTTTGAAGTATGTGATCTTTCTGACCTACTCCCTGTTCTTATATGCCCTCTCCTTTTGAAATCCTTAATAAAACTTGCTGGTTTTGCAGCTTAGGTGGGCATCACGGTCCTACCAATATGTGTTGTCACCCCCAGAGGCCCAGCTGTAAAATTCCTTTCTTTGTACTCTTTCCCTTTATTTCTTAGCTGGTTGACACTTACGGAAAATAGAAAGAAACTATGTTGAAATATTGGGGGCAGGTTTCCCTGATGATAGTAAACTGGTTTTGTAGTGCTAAAACCAAGGTGTCATTAAGACTATGTTTCTTCTGGAGGCATTGGAGTAGGATCTTCTTTCATTTTCTAGCTTCTAGAGGCTCCTTATGTTCCTTGGCTCATGGTCTCTTTTTCGTCCTCAAAGCTAGCAATGATAGCTTTAGTTTTTCTCACACTACATCACTTTGATGCTGACTCTCTTGCTTCCCTCTCTCACTTACCAGGTTCCGTGTGATTACACAGGGCTCAACCAGATAATTCAGGTTAATCTCCTCATCTCACAATCAGGTAATTAGCAGCCCTAATTCTGTGTACAACCATAATCCCTCCTTGACTTGCAACATAACATGTTCAAGACTCTGGCAGTTAGAATGTGGAAATTTTTAAGGTATCATTTTTCTTTCTACTTTGTGTGTATACATGGGTTAATGTATATTAGTAAATTATTGACTATAAGAAATGACTTTCCAATAGCAATAAACACACCAAGTACCCAGATCTTGGTTTATAAATATCTGAAAGACATGCAAAAGTTTTAGCTAAAATGATTTTTAAGCAAAAAAAACCCCAAAAACAAAAAAAAACCCAGAGTAATCAATATATTCCAAAATATAAAATAAATATACAATAACCCATATTGATAAAATAAAATACTGAATAGGTAAAGAAGAGAAAAATATTTTTTACAGAATATCCAAAATAACATACATAGACATTCTCCTCTACTAAGAGAGAAACACAATTTCTCTATACATTCCCTGGGGTAAACTGGACTACGTGACTCTAGTCCAAAACTAGCCTAACTATAAGAAGGAAATAGTAAATTTAAAGTGAGGGAACTTGCCAAACACACCCTTAATCCAATGACCAAAGTTAAAATGACTGTTGATGCCATGTAGATATCAGGTAACTCCTGATAAAATGTAATGAGAGCAGACTTCACCTCCATGATACTCTTTTCTAAAACCTATAACCTACGTCTATTATTGAGGAAAAAAAAATCATTTAAATACAAATTGAGGGACATCCTACAAAATACCTGACTTGTAATTTTTAAAAGTGACATTGTCATGAGAAACAAAGACAGAGATTGTCACAGACCAAGAAAATAAGGAGACATGACAACTAGTTGCAAAATGGTATCCTTAATGGGTTTCAGGAATGGTAAAAAATAAAAACAAAAAAAAAATTTAAAAACTAGTGAAATCTGAACACAATATGAAGTTTTGTTTTTTAAAAATATCATACTCTCTTGAATTTCTGTAAGCAAAAATGTGTGGTTTATATGAAAATTTCAATAATAGAATGATCTAGAGAAGATATGAAAATATATAAATAATGTTTAAAAATTTGGAAAACAGGTAATAAGTGGAGCCATAACAGCCAATAGAAATTTTTAGAGTTCATATAAAAATAAAGTGTAAGCAAAAACAAAAAGATGCATAAATTAATGCAGTAGAATAGAACATACAGAAAATAAATCAAGGGTATAAGATTTGATTGTCCTGGTTTGTTTTTTGCTGATATAGCAGAATACCTGAGACTGGGTAATATATAAGGACAGACATTTATTTTCTCATAGTTCTGGAAACTGAGAAGTCCAAGATCAAAATTCTGTCATTTGCCAAAGGCCTCATGAGAGTCCCCATGGCCTAATTACCTCTTAAAGGTTCTCTTAATACTTATAATCAACTAAATTTCAACATGAGTTTTGGAGTGAACATCTGAACCATAGCAATTCTTATAATTATAGTTCTTGTCAAGAAGGAATGTATGCATTATTTATAAAACTTTGAGAAAAAATGATTATTAACTTCAAAATTGCCTGTTTGATTTATATCTCAATTAACATAACTGTTATATAAGTTAAGTTTTTAAAATCTAGAAAATAAAATCATGTGCAGGTTAAAGTCTCTGTTTAAAATTGCTAGCTAATTTGTGTTAAACCACTTCATAAACACTACTCTTAAGGGTAAGAATTGTGAGGTCTAAGGCTGACAGTTGAGTGCAAAAAATGACATTTTCTTGTGAACTAAATATTGAAGTTAAAAATGGGAAACACTGTTATCAATCTAGAAAAATATTTGCAATTGTTCTGTAAAACAGAGAAGGGTAAAATAACTGTATTATGAACAAAGCTGCCAAATCCTTAAACACTTCTTTTTCCAATGTGTCTAAAGATATGATAGACAGTCTACTTGAGAAGAAATGCAAATGTCAAGCATTTAAAATGATTTCAGTCCCATTTCTAATAAGTTTAATTCATTACAAAATCATATTGTCTGCAGATTGGCAGAAATCTAAAGAATAATGCTGCCCTTTCACTGTTTAGGGTGGAATACATGAGGAAAGGTCATTCTCTTTTGTTGCTGTAGGAAATAATTCATACAAACTGTTTTTTATTCCTTTTTCCTCAGCTTTATTGAGGTATAATTCGCAAATAAACACTGTATTTATTTATGGTATGCAGTATGATATTTTGATAGACATGTACATTGTGAAATGATTACCACAATTGGGCTAATTAACATATCCATTATCTCACATCATCACCTTTCTTTGTGAGAATGTGGAGATTTGATATCTTAGGAAATATTAAGAGTATAACACAATGCTGTTAACTATAGTAGCCCCCCTTTATCCACTCGCAATATGGTCCAAGACACTTGGTGCATGCCTGAAACCAGGGATAGTACTGAATCCTAACTACGCTAGGTTTTTTCATATATATATGTGTGTGTGTGTGTGTGTGTGTGTGTGTGTGAGATAAAGTTTATAAATTAGGGAGGCTATGACATTAAAAACAATATAATCATAAAATAAAACAATTATAAACGTATGCTATAATAAAAGTTATGTGAATGTAGTCTCTCTCTCTCTCTCTGTCAAAATCCTTTTTTGCACTGTACTCACCTATTTTCTGACTACAGTTGACTGCAGGTGACTGAAACTGCAGAAAGCAAAACCGTGGATCATAAGAGACTACTGTACAGTCACCAGTCTGTACATTCAGTATCCAGAATTTATTCATCTTAAAGCTGAAAGTTGGTGCCCTTTGACTAGCATCTCCCCTTTTCCGAAGTCCTCCCCGACCTACCACCCTTCTACTCTCTGTTGGTATGTGTTGGAATTTACACTCCACATATAAGGGAGATAATTCAGTATTTGTTTTTCTGTGTCTGGCTTATTTCACTTAGCTTAGTGATCTCCAGGTTCATCCATGCTATCATGAATGGCAAGATTTCCTTCTTTCTGAAGGCTGAATAATATTCCATTGTATTGTGAAAAGACATAAAAGAGAAAGTAGAACTAATAATCAGCCCAGGCTTGTTCTGAATCTCTGTTCTGGCCCAGGATGTGTGGAGGTGCAAAGGCAGCTATGGTAGCTAGGATTGCATGTTGTAATCTCCCATAAATAGACAACTGTAACCCCAGGGTCTACAAACAAAAGTTAACCCCTTGCCTATGTAACTGAAGTATGTTAAATATTTCATTGACAAGTACTGGTTGTAACCTTGTTTATTGAATGTAGAACAAGGTAGAATGAAATCAATTATCCTCCCACCAGACCCTAAGATGCCTACACAATTATTCATCTTTTTCTCCTACCTACTCAAACACATATTTGTTCTATGTGTAATATCACTGGACATTAATAAAATTTGCAAACATGTAACATGTGCTTTGCTGCCCATCCTCTATAATGTGCATTGTATGTATCCGTTTGCTAAAAAACAGAAACTATATAAGTACTGTGTTTCATGTAATCGACACAGGCTGGTGTAATCCTGGCTTCCTGGGTGGACATCCTCAAGCTCCATCTTAATAAACCTCATTAGGTTGAGATTCCTGTATCAGTCTCTCATTTGGGTTGATGGTACATATATACCACATTTTCTTTATCCATTTTTCTGTCAACAGACATTTAAATTGTTTGTTTCCATACCTTGGCTATTGTGAATAACATGGTCATGAACATGGGAATGCAGATATCTCTTTAAGACAGCAATTCTATATACTTTAGATATATAGCCAGAGTGGGATTGCTGGATCATGTGGTAATTCTATTTTTAACTTTAGTATGAACCTCTATACTGTTTTTCATAATGTCTATACCAATTTGCATTTCCACCAACAAGGTATAAGCGTTCTTTATTCTCATCTTCATTGATACTTGTTATCTTTTGACTTTTTTATATTAGCATTACAGACTTTCTTAAATGGGAGGATGCGAGTAGGGTTAGGGTGAAAATAATTGCCTATAAGGTACAATGTTCACTGTTGGAGTGATAAGTTCACTAGAACCCCAAATGTCACCATTATGCAATATGTCCCTGTAACAAACCTGGACATATAAACCCTAAATACAAAATTAAAAAATAAAAATAAAGAAAGAAAATGTAGAAGTAGATACCAAAAACCTTTGAAAACATAAAATAATGAATATATTCAACCTAGGAACTTAGATTAAGGAAATGATTGAAAAATCCTAGGCAAAATAAAGTGTGTATGCAAATTATATTGGTTAGGCTAGGTTATATGCAGTATTAAGAAAGTAGCTGAATACTATGTTGTCACTAGGAGAGTGGTTGATATGAATGAATGATTTGATTCATTCACTTGCTCCGTGTAGAGTGCTTTTGTCCCAAAATTTTGGTAGCTCATTGTAAACTATAATATTCTTTTGTAAAACCGCAGTAATTGGAGCCAATGTTGATAACCATACACTTCTTTCTTTTTTAACTTTTATTTTAGTTTTGGGAGTATATGTGAAGGTTTGTTACATATGTACATATGTGACATGGGGAGCTGTTGAACATACTATTTCATCACCCAGGTATTAAGTCTAGTACTCAATAGGTATCTTTTCTGCTCCTTTCCTTCCCGCTACCCTCCATCCTCAAGTAAAGCCCAGTATCTGTTGCTTCCTTTTTTGTGTTCTTATTATTTAGCACCCATTTACAAGTGAAAACATGTGGTATTAGGTTTTATGTTCCTGCATTAGTTTGCTAAGGATGATAGCCTCCAGATCCATCCATGTTCCCACAAATGACATTATCTCATTTGTTTTTATGGCTGCATAATATTTCATGGGGTATATGCAACACATTTTCTTTGTCCAATCTGTTACTGATGGACATTTAGGTTGATGCCGTGTCTTTGCTATTGTGAATAGCTGCAATCAACATTTGTGTGCTTGTGTTTTTATGGTAGAATGCTTTATATTTTCTGAGTATATACCAGGTAATGGGATTGATGGTTGAATGCAGTTCTGCTTGTAGCTTTTTAGGAATCACCACACTTCTTTGCACAATGACTGAACTAATTTACGCTCCCACCAACAGTGTATAAGTGTTCCCCTTTCTCTTCAACCTCACCAGCATCTATTATTTTTGTGACTTTTAAATAATAGCCATTCTTACTGGTGTGAGATGCTATCTCATTATAGTTTTTATTTGTAATTCTCTAATGATCCAAGTGACACTGAGCTTTCTTTCATAGGCTTGTTGGCCCCATGTATGTCTTCTTTTGAGAAGTATTTGTTCATGTCCTTTGCCCACTTTTTACTGGGGTTGGCTTTCTCTTGCAAATTTAAGTTTCTTATATATGTTGAATGTTAGAACTTTATCAGATACATAGTTTGCAAATATTTGCTCCTATTCTGTAGATTGTCTACTCTGTTGATAGTTTATTTTACTGTGCAGAAACTCTTAAGTTTAATTAGATCCCACTTGTCAATTTTTGCTTTTGTTGTAATTGCTTATAGTGTCTTTGTCATGAAATGTTTGCCACTTCCTATATCCAAGAAGGTTTTTTTCTAGGTTGTCATGTAGGGTTTTTATCATTTGGGGTTTTACATGTCATTCTTTAATCTATTGTGAATTGACTTTTGTGTATGGTGTACAGAAAGGGTCCACCTTTAATCTTCTGCATATAGTTAGACAGTTATCCCTGAAGCATTGTTAGAATAGGGAGTCTTTTCCCCATTGCTTCTGTATGTCGTCTTTGTTGAAGATCAGATGATTGTAGATGTGTGGCCTTATTTCTGGGCTCCCTATTTTGTTCCCTTGGTCTATGTGCCTGTTGCACAGGACTAGAAAAAACTATTTTAAAATTCGTATGGAACCAACAATGAGTCAAAATAGCCAAGATAATCCTAAGCAAAAAGAAAAAAAAACTGGAAACTTCGCATTACCTGACTTCAAACTATACTACAAGGTTACAGTGACCAAAACAGCATGGTACTGAGATACATAATGTCTTTTGGTTAACAACATGTATTAATTCCCTACAGCTTTCATGCATCTCAGAATTTTTCCAGTCTCTCCCCATTGCCACTGTGAAAGACATCTCCATATTTTTAAGTGTTTGTTATAGCAGCACTTCATTTCCTGTTGCCAAAAGTTATGTGAAAGTTCGACGGCTGCTGTAAAAAATTATCACAGATTGATGGTTTAAAAACACAGAAATCTATCCTTTCACATTTCCAGAGGCCAGATTGAAATATCAAGGTATTGTAGGACTGTACTCTTTCTGGAGTATCTAAGGGAGAATCCATCCCTCGCCTCTTCTAGCTTCTGGTAGCTACCAGCCTTCCTGGGTTTATTGCCCTATCATTGCAATCTCTGCCTCTATCTTCACGTCACTTTCCCTTATGTGTGTACCTGTACCAAAATTTCCTCTGTTTCTCTCTTGTTAGACTACACATGATTTCACTTAGGACCCATACTGATAACCCAGAATAAACAACTCAAGATTCTTAATTTTTCTCATCTTTTCCCATTAGGAAGATAACATTAACTCTTCCCATTTATGGCAATATTTACAAATTCTGATATTTAGGATGTCAGTGTACCTTTGAGGCTACTACTCAGCCTGCCACCTTGTGAATATGCTCATACAATAGTAAATGAAAACTAATGAATAGAGTTTGCATTTTGAAATGAATCTGTGATACTTTTTTATGTACTTTCCCATATTACAAATAAATTTATGGTCATGAAGTATACTTTTTCAATAGATTTTAATTGATGTGCCAACATTAATGTTTTGTTATCAATTTCAGGTATAAATTTTTAATTTTTGACTTTATTATGAAAAAGAGTCATTCTCTTCTGCACTCTCTTAGGAACTGAAAACACTCATTACCAACTTTTCTGTCACCTCCAGCAGTAACTCTTTTCTCCTTTCCAAGGCATTGTTACTGCCTAAATGAACCTCCTGTATCTTTTCCATATCTGATGCTATTCTCAGTGTAACAGTTTGTCACTTCCCAGAGGCACAGTGCAAGCAATTTATTTTCCTTTGAAATGTTCACTCTAAAAGAAGTCAAAACTTGTCACAAGTTGAAGGCAAAGTCAGAGGATGCTTTAAAAGTGTGAGGTGAGCCAGGGGGTAAGATGGCAGCGTAAAAGAGAACCGACTTTGAAGTCAGACAGACCATTAGCTGGGGACCCTTGGGCGCTGCACAGAATTCTCATGAGTTTTAGTTTCCAACACTGTAAAATTGGTGTAATTATCTAGGCAATGCACATGGTTGTTAAAAAGATGCTCCCATTCCACATAAATGTGTTAATATTGCTTATTTAACATCAGGGAGCAGAAGTATATAAATAATCTAGCACTGGGCCTGGAATGATAATGCTTTCTTTTTAAAAGTACTAACTATTATTTTATTAACTCTGAGATAGTATATTCGTTATTGTATCATCACAGGCTGCAGTAAAGTCTCCCACATCTCAGGAATGCAGCAACATAAAGGTAATCTCTTTTCCATGCTACAAGTCCAATATATTTACTATCAAAAGAAGGAAAAAAAAAAGTCTACCTTTTTGTGGTATAGAAGAGGTATTGCAAACCACTTCCATGAGAATTTTTTTCTTGTAAGTAGAAGAATGAAGATCACGTCTCAAATTGCAGTGCTCTTTGATTTTTTTATAATCATATCCAAGGCAGGTGAACTGTGAACTGTGCCTTAAAGGTATATAGCCTTCCTGTTAATGATATAAAGAAAAGATAGAGAGTAAGTATATGAAGATTCTGGGTCCAGTCTTCCTAGGATCAAATGTGACACAGGTGCTACAAGCTAGCCTTGAGTTAAAAGACCTCCATGAGGAGTCACTTTAGAAGGCGCTGCTTCAGTTTTCTCCACTGGCAAATGCAGTTGATGATGATAACGGCATCTACCTTGAAGTTGGTTTCTAGGAATAAAATGTTCTATTCCATGAGAGAACACTGAGAACAATGCTTCACATATAATGTTACAAAATCCACCCCTAAAGGATTGGGGGATGACAAGTAAATATGTAAAGTAAGATGTTGCTGATCCAGACCCAAGGTAAACAGAAGACTTCTATCACTTTCTTCAACATCATTATAAAGAAAGATTACTACTGTGCCTTGGGGAAAGGTAATAATTTGATATTAATCACCAACAAAAGTTCAAAACTTCCCAGTGTTTCTGAAACCCTGAAAATTTATTATGAAGGTGAATGCCAGTTACTAGTGCATCATCGGTAGTTTAATTGATGCTCTAAGTTACTTATGTTTTTTTTTTTTTTAACTATCAGGTTTTGCATTCTGTATTCATCCGTTAGTTTATCATAAGTCTGCCCTATTTGAATGCAAACCCCATGAAGGCAAGGTTTTTGTCTTTTTTCTTCAGTGTACCCACTGAGAAATGTAGAAGTCTCATAATAATTCAATCCAGACCTCTGCACTAAGAGATGACCAAATTCTAGCACGGCTTCTAGCAGCATACATTCCTGTCCCTAGGATGACCCCAACCTTCCCATTAAAATGCTTACCTGAGAAATGATCAGCACTGCCAGGAGAATAGATAGACTGCTTGTTGTAGCCATAGACTGCTTGTTATAGCCAAGATAGGAGATAGGCCCCGACCTCCCTTAGAGCAATTACCAAAAATAGCTTACATTTATGAATACTTTCTCTGTCCCTTTGAGCTATGTATGTATCACCTATAACTCAGAAGTGTCTTTTTTAAGGACATGAAAGCCATTCATTTGAAATGTAATTAATCATCAAGGAGGACGGGCCTCTGCATCCCAGTCTCTTTGGGACAATAGAACCCTTTCTTCTATAATGGCCAGCTAGCAGAAAAGCTGGCCTAATTGCGTTTACACTGACCAATCCTTTGTAAATTTTACTTCCTGGCTCTGCTGGAGTCCCTACCCTCTCCTTCCCTCATTCTTTCTTTAAAATGCCCAGTTACCTGCAAACATCAGAATGAGCGCAGCTCTTTCCCCTACTGTCAGTAGTAAGTGAATAAAATCTGTTTTTATTGATTTAACTAATGTCCAGCTGTGTTTTCTTTGATACCAGCTCCTAGAATATGGTACCAACTCCTGACCTATATATACTAATCAGTATTTTTGGATTAATGAATCAGTAAGTAAACTAATCTTGTCACTTATTGGTCTTTTATAGTAACAACTTTCTCGTAGACGTTCTGCCCAGAACAATTTGCTTGGTTTTTAAATTTCGGACAACTTGTCAAGCTGATTCTTGGGAAATATAACTTTATTTTTCTAAAATGAAGGATGGCCACCAATGTCAATTACATTTCATGAAGATAGAAAGCCGATATACAGGTAATTTAATTTTGGTTAAATTTCTAATATATGCATATATATATACACACACACACACACACACACAAGCACACATGTTTATTTATAAAAATATATATTTAGAAATTTAACCACAGGAAATTTTTATATATATATTTATATATTAATTCTATGTATACATACCTGAATTTAATTTGTTTTCCTCCCAAAAAGAATATAAGTTTAGTAAATTCTGTTTTTCATTAAAATTAGGTTCATGTTGGGTATAATTCACGTATAGTAAAATTAACTTATTTTAGGTGTACAGCTTTGAGACATTTATAAGGTTGTATAATCACCTCTGGCAACCACTGACATGATCTTATAGTTTTGCCTTTTAGTATGTCATATCAGTGGGCCCAGATAGTGTAATATGCCCGTTACTTTTTCATTTCAATGCTTTTTCTGAAATTGTGTGGGTGAGTGTGTGTACATATGTATGTAGAAAGAGAGAGATAGAGAGAGAGAAACACATCAGGTGATGAAAATAAACATGGTACAAGTAGCTTTTCTGTTGCGGCATTATCTTTTTGCCATGAGTAGTTGGTCATTTTGCCTTTGCTTCCCTTGACACAGCCCTACAATTTTGTGATTTAGCAATCTGGGACTAAAGTATTTAAGGTAGAGTCCTAACTGTGGCAAATCTCATGCATTCTTTTGGTTTTGTTCTTGATAAACAAAACAAAATAGAAAACCAAAGAAAGGACAACTGTGATCTTCTCTCCCTTCCCCACCCCTAAACGAGCTCCTCCCTGTGACTCTCTCAGTGTAAGCATTCTCCCAGTTCACAGAAGCTTCTTTGGTTGCCAACACTGACATTCCTCTCCCTCACTGTCAATCATTTGACATTTATTAAATATTTGTTTAGATATTGTTTCTTTTGAAAATGTCTAAAGTTCAAAAGAAAGGCTTCTGTTTATCGATTCTTTACACACAATTCACTTATTCTCTGAGACTCTAGAAATATAATACAATGTATTTTTTGGAATCTGTCCTTTCCTTCTTAGTGAGGTTGCTGTGCAATGCATATCAAATGATACAATGCTTAGAAATCAAATTAGGAAGCAGTATGCAATGATCAGGTGTCATTTTTATCTGCCACTGTTCTGACTCACCCTTGGTCTACTGAAAGTTTCCTGACAGGTTAATTCTTCTAATCTTCTCATGCTCCAAATTCATTCCCTGTCCAGCTCTTAGTTTTATCTTTTTAAAACACAGTTCTAATCCTATTATTGCCCTTCTAAAAAGTGCTTGATAGCTTCTCACCGCTGACCTCACTAAACCCAGATTTCTTACCCTGCCACTTAAAACTTCCTGCAAGAGGATTCTAAAAAAAAAAAAAAAAAAAAAAGTTCTTTGTTTTATCTTTCTATAACTTCCCTACAAACCCTTATGCCCCCATTACATTACACTTTGTGCTATTGCTGGAAGAGGCCCAAATTCAATTTAGCCTCACTTAGAAGGTCCTGACACATTTGTGGTACAAAATAAATATTAATTCCCCTTAGTTAATCAGGAAAATAAGTAGGCAGTATCAAATCTACAATTTTGAGACACTTTAGAGTTAAGAAAAAAGTTAAATTATAATTATATACTACTACTTTTATTACCTTTATTTTGATAGTATGAAGTACATTAAGTCAGAGTAAAGTTAATTTTATTGTTTTCTGTATGCCAGGAATTAGTCAGCAAATGGTTATTGTAACACAATCAATAATTACAGTATTGTAAATGCCATTATTTAATAGGTTTAAGATAAATATAAATTTTTCAATTATAAATTGAAAAACAATTCTTTATGATGATGAATGCTTTAAAATTAATTTAAAATTTAAAGGAAGATTTGAAATTAGGTAAATCATGGAAATATTTCGTAACAGGTAAAAGATGAAGCCTGAATCATAAAATCTAGTTAAAGCAAAATAATGCCACAGAATTTGTTACAAAATATTCCTCTACAGTGATAACTTAAAAATGATTAAATATAATTATTCTTTTTTTCTCTCACATGCACACCAGTGCATATATGAAAAGCACTCACACAAAAAGTTTTCAAACAGTACCAGACAATGTGCTGTGAATTCATGAACTCTACCACAAAGTATTTTGCTAAGTCCTCAAACTATATCTCCTGATAACAGACATTAAAGCAATATGTGTAGCTCTTATATTGAGACTAATCTAGTCATTATTCTTAAACTAAGGAACATATAGATGATGAACCAATTATAAATACTTTGAAAGAATAAAAAAGGGCCGATTTCAGATGAATGAAGAGATATACTTTAGGAAGGATCATGTCTTCTCTAATTGCTTCTATAGATCTAGAAAAAATTATAAATTCTGATAGGCAAGTGTGTTTATGTGATACAATAAAAGATTCTTTTTCTCAATGATTTTACCAAACAATTCTGAACATAAATTAAATATTAAGGGGCAAAAGTCAATATATATATAAGGTTAGCACTTTTTGATTAAGATGTATGTTAAATCTCTGTCCATATGTTATTTTCTCTAAATTAGTTCACTACATGTTTTATTTCTATATCACATTAATAAATATGTGATACGTACCTATATATTTATGTTTATATGTATATGTATAATATATGCATATATACGAGTATATGTATTCAGACGTAATTTCACAGTGGTTATTGGTACTTTAGTGTCTTTGATTTGGTTAGACTACTAAAGACCAAAGAAACAAATCTAAAACAATGCACAATAAAACGTATCTGCATCTCCCTTTATTACCATCCTTGCAGTGTGTTTACTCAGAGACAGTATGCCAAGTCACCAGTCAACAAAACAGATATTTATGTTGTTAAGTTACACTGACGTCCGTGGTATATCACACAAGCAGTAAAGCGGTGTCTACATTATTGTGCCCTTTTAGTTCAATGTTTCTGTGTTTAGATAGTTTATAAGGCATTGAAGGATAGTGGTTCAGCTTGCAAAAGCTGGAATCTAATTTTCTAATTCTGGTATTGGTTCTAATACCTTTTGGATGTATGCTGACAAACGAGAATCTTAAACCTCTGTGCCTCCATTTTCTCATATATAAAATGTAGCTAGAAACAATCTCAAAGTATAGTATACAGTTTAAATGAATTAATATTTGTAACATACTTAGATCAGTGACTTAATCATAATAGACATATGGAATCATTTATTAAATAAAATAAAACCACCAATTTTCTTTCTTGTGGTTTCATAAGGATCAGGGCAAAAACTTTCTCCTCATGGCAGCCATGTAAGTTTATGGGATTAATATTATTTTTATCACTCTTCTGTTTGTCCTTCTTCTTGGGCCAGAACTTTATTTTTCTAATTGTTCTATTTACCAATGGAATATTTTATACATTTAGAGGTCAAGGCTTGTCTGTATTTATTGTAATATTAAAAGTTATTCCCACTGTTTCTCTGTCTCTCTCTCTGTGTGTGTGTGTGTGTGTGTGTGTGTGTGTGTTATTTTCATAGCTGAGTATCTCTAGTGTCATTCATTTGGTAGATATTTACTGAAACCTTATTCAATATTTGCAATTACTAAAAAAGACATAGTCCATATAATCCATGCTTTTAAAAAACATTTTGGACATTTAAAATATTGAATATGAAGACATAAAACCAAATACTGTATCAAATTCATCTTCTCACCATTAGTATCTAATGTATGACATTATAGATTACATTTTTTAAAAATAAGACACAATAATGTAGCATTGCCAATTATTTTCAGAGTGAATCATATAAAATTAATATACAATTATTATGATTTCACAGAAAATAAATATAGGTTGATAAAAACAATAGGAGTAACGAATTAAAAATAAAGGAGAGTCACAAAAAGGGTTGTAATTTACAAATAGAACTTTATTTAAAATAATTTAAAAATAAAAATAAAATTTTAAGTTTAAAAGTAATAAAACACAGTAAAAGTGTTAATTATGGTACTTGATTTGTTCATCTACTTTGAAATTTTTTTTGTTTTCTATATTTCTAGTTAAAAATGGCATAGTAGAACTCCACAATGACAAAGAAAGTGGAGATGAAAATCAACAGGTGAAAGACTTGGGGGAAAAAATACTCTACAAAACACCAAAATTTTCCTTAAGTTGAGGAAGGCAGAAAACAGAGAAGGAGGCAGAAAACAGAGAAGGCATGTGAAGCTTCAGATTCAGTGAAAGTGCAGGCTTATGCTTGATGACATAATTAATGCAAACAAGAAATCTAATGTACTGTCATTGACTTGCAGAAAACATAAATACAGGAAAAAAATAATAGCCACATTTTTCATTTGTCCCTAGCATTAAGGCTATATAGCATTAAGGCTTCCTGCTTTCATATAATGAAAAAAAAAAAAAAAAAAAAAAAAAAAGACTTACAGTCAAGAAGCATCAAACTTGTATTCAAAGCTAACATACTTGTTTAGTGCCTTTTTCTGATTGAATAAACAAGACGCATTAACATGAAATTGAATAAACTAGGTAAAACCGGTTAATAACTGGGAGAACTAAAACACATGAAACTTCAATTACTATATTTAGTATATATTAAGAAAGTCATACATACATCAGAATTAAATGCCTTGATATAAGAGTAATCTGAGGCTGAGCGCAGTGGCTCCTGCCTGTAACCCCAGCACTTTGGGATGCTGCGGCAGGTGGATCGCTTGAGGCCAGGAGTTTGAGGTCATCCTGGCCAACATGGTGAAACGCTGTTTCTACTAAAAATACAAAAATTAGCCAGGCGTGGTGGTGCATGCCTGTAATTTCAGCTACTGGGGAGGCTAAGACATGAGAATGAATTCATTTGAACCCAGGAGCTGGAGGTTGTAGTGAGCTGAGATTGTGCCATGCAGTCCAGACTAGGGAACAGAGCAAGACTCTGTCTCAAATAATAATAATAATAATAATAATAATAATAATAATAATCTGAGAAAAATGAGACTTTTAAAATTAATCTGTTTGGTGTAATTTTAAAAAACCCATTGTAAGCATCATGATATAATAATAAGGTTATTATCAAGACTGCAGAGAACACCTCTTCCACCACCAGTAATGAAAGGATGTGAACCAAAAATTAAGAATAAACATGGCAGAAGATGTTTCTATTGAAACACCGGATATTGAAAAACAATGTAATAGTCTTCAAATTTTTGAAGAATAAATATTTTCCACTAGAATTGATAATCTTGAATATTAATTCAATATGAGTGGAATCAAGATATTTGCTTCCATGCACAGCTTCAAGCACCATTGTTCCCAGTGTCTTCTCAGGAGAACTGAATTTGCTCTAGCAAAATGAGAGAGTAGCTTCAGGAAGAGAAAGATTTTGGAATCAATGGAGTCAGCCTGAGAAAGCCGATGAGAGAAGCAAGCCACACAGTGTCATGGATCACCCTGGCCTTAATGAGCAGATTAACCAGCACAAATTAGAAGAGGATATTGTCATCTGTAAAAGAAAGGGTGCTTGACGAAAAGGTAAAAGCAAGGTAGAGGGGAACTTACTAAAAAACCTTACAAGTCGTAGATTTAAAAGTGTGAATTAAATTAAGGACGTGTTTGACAAAAGTATATAAAAAATGTGTGCTTATAAAATATTTCAAGTGGAATCAAGTTTGGAGAATAAAGGTTGTGTGTAAGGTTATGCATTTATTGTGTTATATGCTAAGCAGAGGACAATTCTAATATGAACACATAAGCAAAACAATTTTACCACAATAATATTTTGATCTCATGAAATAGGAGGAGGAAATGTAAGTAATGAGAATAATAACGAAAATATAGAGTGTTCACCTTACTCTATTTGGGGCTTTCATTACTTCTTAGCATTTGGAGACATTAGAATAATGCAGGGAGATTATTAGGGTCGTAGAGGAGTGACTATTTGTAGTCTTAATAAGCTGTGACTGACCGTTAGGTCATCAAATGCTATTATTTGTAAACTCTTAGGAGGAAAACAACAACAAAATAAAACATTTCTGACATCAATGCCATTTTTAAAAAATGAGACGTATTATGCATGCTTCTGGCGTACATTACTTATAGAAGAGTGCTGAAGTGGATCATCCCAGTTCTTACACATATTAGTCTCTAATAATGCAAAGTCAAGGACATTCTCATAATGGAATAAAGTGATTTGATTTTTAGTAAAATATTCACATTCACACATATTCAAATTCACAAAGCATATTGAGAAACAGGTAGGATTTCAGAGCTCTGTCCTCAAATATTTCTGCTTGTTTCAATACAACACGTTAAGCATATGTCAAATCCACAGTCTAGTGATAACTGTTGCCAAGCAATGCTTGCTTGGATTTGTTTCCATGTAATCATCTTACTTATTACAATATTCTAGTGCAAATAGAGATTGCTTAGAAGAAAATTGTCTCTGTATGACTGAAGTTCTTAACAAGCACTTTTCCTCTCCCTTGTAAACTTCAAAATCTTTTGTACTTATGCCAGATTAAAAAAAGTCTCCATCTCTTGGATGTCTTCATTATAATTGAATTGAAACTACCTACTAATCTTCTTCATCATAACTTCTCTTATCACCTTTTCTTTATCGTCATGTTTTGATGACTAAGCACTGAAAAATAAGGAATTGAATGAAAAGTAAAAATAAAAGATTTATCAGATAATGATCTCAGTCAGAATAAAATAATGACAGCAAAATTACTTGCATGTCATTACAATTCAAACATAGTTATTTGTTGACTTACATATTAGTTTTTTTATTACTATTATACTTTAAGTTCTGGGATACATATGCAGAATGTGCAGGTTTGTTACGTAGGTATACATGTGCCATGTTGGTTTGCTGCACCCATCAACCCATCATCTACATTAGGTATTTCTCTTAATGTTATCCCTCACCTAGTCCCCCACCCCCTGACAGGCCCCGGTAGGTGACGTTTCCCTCCCCCTGTCCACGTGTTCTTATTGTTCAAATCCCACTTATGAGTGAGAACATGCAGTGTTTAGTTTTCTGTTCTTGTGTTAGTTTGCTGAGAATGATGGTTTCCAGCTTCATCCATGTCCCTGCAAAGGCCATGAATTCATCCTTTTTTGTGGCTCCATAGTATTCCATGGTATATATATGCCACATTTACTTTATCCAGTCTATCATTGATGGGCATTTGGGTTGGTTCCAAGTCTTTGCTATTGTGAACAGTGCTTCAATAAACATATGTGTGCATGTGTCTTTATATTAGAATTATTTATAATCCTTTGGGTATATGCCCAGTAAGGGGATTGCTGGGTCAAATGGTATTTCTGGTTCTAGATTCTTGAGGATTTGTCACACTGTCTTCCACAATGGTTGAACTAATTTACACTCCCACCAACAGTGTAAAAGCATTCCTATTTCTCCAAAAGCAGTGGCAACAAAAGCCAAAATTGACAAGTGGGACTTATTTAAACTAAAGAGCTTCTGCACAGCAAAAGAAACTATCATCAGAGTGAACAGGCAAACTACAGAATGGGAGAAAATTTTTGCAGTCTATCCAGATGACAAAGGGCTAATATCCAGAATCTCTAAGGAACTTAAACAAATTTACAAGAAGAAAACAAACAATCCCATCAAAAGATGGGCTCAGGATATGAACAGACACTTTTCAAAAGAAGACATTTATGTGGCCAACAAACATATGAAAAAAAAGTCATCATCACTGGTCATTAGAGAAATGCAAATCAAAACTACAATGAGATACCATCTCACGCCAGTTAGAATGGCGATCACTAAAAATTCAGGAAACTTATGTATTAGTTTTATACTGCTTAACAATTTGGCACAAACTTAGCAATTTAAACAGCGTACATTTCTTACCCCAGAATTGTCATGAGGTAGGAATCCGGGTAGGAATTAAATGGACCTTCTGCTCAAGGTTTTACTGGGCAGAAGTTAATTTGTTGGTGGCAGAGACAATGAGTCTTTTTTTCAAGTTTATTCGATGTGTTTGCTGAATTTAGTTCCTTGCAGTTATAGGACGAACATTCTATTTTCTTGTAGGATTTTGGTGAAGGTCTGTTCTCAGCTCCTAGAAATTACCTTTAGATACTAACCACAAGCCCATCCTCAAACATAGCAGCAGCTTGCTTCTTCAAAGCTAGCAAGAGAATCTCATTTGCTTCACATGTTTCCATCAAATCTGCTAAATTGGAAGCTCATATAGTGTAACCTAATTAAAGGAGAGAAAATCCAATCATATACAAGTATTCTCCCCACACTCAAGTGAAAGGAATTATACAGGGACTGTGTACCAGGTACAGGAGTCTTGAAAGTTGTATTAGTCAGGATTCCCTAGAGGAACAGAACTAATAGGACAGAAGTATATATGAAGGGAGTTTACTAAGGAGTCCTGATTCACATGATCACAAGGTGAAGTCCCACAATAGGCTGTCTGCCACCAACTCAAATATTAATCTCCTTTAGCAACACCCTCACAGACACACCCAGGAACAATACTTTGCATCCCTAAATTCAATCAAGTTGACACTCAATGTTAACCAACACAGGAGTCATTTTAGAAGTTTGCCTACCACAATTCAACAAGAATCCCTTAGTATCAACAAAATTTCAGTAATTAAGAACTCCTTAATTTATTAATTGCTTTAGCAATTCTCAAATCTGCTGCCTATTTGAGTCAAATGCTAAGCTTCAAAATATAGCAATTCTTAGGCTCTATTCCAGCCAATCCAATTGGAATTGCTGTTAGTGTGGTCAGATCACAATATTCTTAATGTTTCTCAGGTTATTCTGATATGAAAGGAGAGTCAAACACTCCTTCCTTCAATGGAAAAAGCACATGAAGTTCTGTGTTTAACTTAAATGGTCTCATGAGTCTTAGTTTTGCTTCTATTGAATTTCTGCCTATGTGAAATTTAAAAGTGCCTTTTTCTAAAAAGCAAGTAATTCATTTGATAGAAACTTATGACAATGCTCAGTATGTTTTAGAATGAAACATACATTTGTTAGAAAAATAGCCAAGGAATATTTGGTAGTACAAGCTAATGGAGTAAAAACTGGGAGCAAGAAACAATAAGAAAGAAACTGGAAGTGTGGGTGTGTGTAACACCGGGCACATCGAAACTAACGTGAAAATCAGTAGAATTAAATGACTAATTGCTAGCTTTAACAGACGAGGACAGCAACATTTTGAGAGATATAACATATTGTTCTGGTCTCACCAATAATAAAAGCTGAAGGGGTTTCAAACTAAGTGCTTTCCTGTTGCAAAGCCTATGGGTCATGATGCTCAAAACAAGCCCTTCCTTAACCCCACATTATATGGGAAATTATTTTCTGGAGTTCCACAACATTGAGGTCTTGTTTGACTTTTATGGCCTTATGTCTATCCATAGATGCAATTTTATGGGGGAAAAAAACTAATTTTACTTTTCTGCTGTCGACTTTATAGCATTAATGAAATGACATGTTTAGAGTGTGGATGTAAAACAGTCTGAGTTCATGAAAGGAAAGCAGAAGACATAAATTTTTAATACTTCAGAAAATACAGAATTTTATATTTTCCGAAAATACAGAATTTTATATTTTCGGAAAATATTACTTTTCGTGTTTCAGGAAACACAGCATTTTATATTTCAGAACATATAACAGGGAAATGAAAGTCGCAATAAAATCATTGACGGGTTGGTCTATAAGTTCCAGGGGATGTTACTGCAGAATTTTAAAATTCAAATCCTATACAAACTAAATTAAATGGTATGTATGTATCTGGTAATTTTTTGCATATATAAAGATTATGCTATGCCTTTAATTTAGCTGATTGATACTTAGACTTGAATATATATGTTTATTTTCTTCAAATGATCAGATCCTTAACTGTTGCTGTCTCAGAATAAAGAATATGTAACGACATTGCAGCTCTGCAATACCTGAATCTAAAGCAAATTTCTGAAATCACTTCCCAGTATGTCCTACCTTTTAGTTTCTGATGCTTGAGAATCTACTGCTGAGAAATTTGAAGGATGAGTAAACTTCAAGTTTGCAAATGGCTTCTGTTGATAATTAGAGTAAATTAATATGCATGTTATTTTATGGATTACTAATAATATACAAGAAATGTCTCACAAAAATGTCTGAAACATAGAAGACATTTCATTTGTGAAAGTCATTTAAGTAATTGAAAATATATTCTTTTTTAGGGTATTTTAAGACTTTTAATTTATTAAATTCAGTTGCCATATACTTTATACATTATTTTCTAATAATTAGGTAGTTGAGACTTGTATTTTTTTCAGTAAGTTTGAATGTGACTGGTAAATATAAGAACCATCAGAATAAAGGAAAATTTGCATTAATTCACATGTTATTTTCCCAATTCACTAATATGATGCACGACTAAATAAAATCAAGTGGATACAGGGTACGTGAAACAGGAAAATGCAGCAAGCATCAGCAGAAAACAGTCATGTGCACATCCATTTGTTTTGTATTCCTTCTATTATGCCCATGTTAGCCTTCAGCTTTATCTTGGAAGGGTTTATTGTATGAGTCTACATAATCTTTGTGCATCTTGTGGTTTTGTTCCTCATAATTTAGCAACGTCAAGGAGTTTCACCTGTTCTTTAAAGGAAAAGTCATTTATGTAATATAATATTTATTTATTAAGAAATTAACACGTATTTAGAAAATATTTTAATTAATTTTATTAGAGTTGTTTTGGTCAGTGCTTTGGTTACAAATTTGCATTTACTCTTCTGTGGTCTGCCCCTAAACCAAATCTCCCCCTAAATTTTATTCTTTTTAGAGTACATTGTGCGGAATGAAAGATTTACAGAAGCATATATGTTGCATTCTAGCAGAAAAATTCCTATTTACTTTTATATTATATATTGGATAAGTTTATTATCCATTATGGAATGCATTATAACTTTATGATAAGAAAATAAGAATAAAAACGAACATTTAATATTTACATGCAAAATTATAATTTGGCAATTAATATATTTGACTTAATAAATATTTTTCAGATTCCGATTCATGTCAGACTCTGTATTGAGTGCTAAGATTAAATTTTCAAATTTTATGAGTAGATTTAGTTCCTGCCTTTGTGAAATTTATATTCTAGCTGGGAAGACAAGAGATACAGACAGGAAGTAGCAAAACAGTATAATAATGAGATTTTAAGAGTGATACAATATATGCTATGGGACATAAGAGTATGATGCTATGATTTCTGAATTTAAAATAATTTTTAAAAATTCATACTGGTTAGTTTCCTTGGGGAAGACATTTGTTAAATGATATTGAGTGGCTTGCAGATTTTCCAGGAAATTTAAATGAACCAAGTCTGGCAGCTGCACAGCCATGAATGTTGCCTAAATTGCATCTCAGGGCTGTTACAGTGGAGTGTCTTCAATGACCCTTCCGAGTATTGATGTCATAGATCACATCACTAAGAGTGGACCCTGAATATGATACTACTGCTACTGTCTATCTTCATCAGAATATAATCAGTAATAAACTTGTTTCTATATGATGCCAGTTTCTGAATCAAAGTTCTATGAACATGTACCTAATTGAAGAATTTTATATCGTATGCCTGAGCCATAGCTATGTGCTACCTAAAAAAAGAGGTTCTGCTTTCTACTTTTGATAATCATGTGATCTCCTAAGTTGAAAACTTTCCCCTAAGAGAGAAAAATTGTATATAAATGTTGGCCAGCCAACTATTCTGAAAGCAGTTCAATACTGTCCCCCTCTTAGATTGCCAACAGAACTCACCTAAACTGACACAAAGCAGTAACAATGACAATGAAGTCATAAAAACAACAAAGGTAAAGTTCTCTTAATTGACTAAGCATTGTATAATTCTGAAAAATCAGAAACATATATGTAAAATAAAGTCAAGGAACTAATACCTTCAATAAACATCTCAGCATCCTTCTCTCATAGTGTAATACACTATTTTTCACCTTCGTATTGTCTTACTGACCTCCATGATGTCACTTTAGATCTCCTTTAATTTCTACTTTCAGTGGATACAAGAGTGAAGGAAGTATCCTGGAAATTCTAGGTTTCACATAAAACCTACAGAACACACAATCATGGCAATCATTATAACACATTTATCTAGTTAGTTTCATTAGGAAAAGCATTTGTTATATGATATTAAGTCACTTGCAGATTTTCCAGGAAATCCAAAAGAACCAAGGTGGCTGCTGCACAGCCACGAATGTTGCCTAAGTAACATGCTAAAATGGAAAGTCCTTAGTGACTGAGGATAGAGAGAGAGGGATTTATTTGTTCAGTGACCTAAGATGTTCAAAGATGAATCCAAACCTATTCGATCAAATGATTTGGTGTTCTCTTGGTGGAATTATTCCTTCTGAGGAAACTGAAACTTCCAATCTAGTAGACACTAAAATGATACAAATGTAAGATAAAAATTATATTTCATTAGATATATTTCAGGGTATGAGCCATATATTCTGATTATCAGAGAAACAATGACATATTACTTCTTGATTTAGAACATGTGCCATATCATGTAGCATCTGACCTCAAATTTATAAGGTATCTATTTCTTCCTGTTACGTAAACTGAGCTTCTTGTAGATGATATGGTATATGCTAAGATCAGCAAATCACAAAGAAATTATTTTTTTCCATACTCCTCTACCACAAAATAAATATTTTAGGCAAAATCAATGGTATGCATGAAATGTGTGGTAAATATTATATTTTGCTAAATTAATAAATGAGATTGTAGACAGATGTATGGTGAACAGAAAAGACAAAGTCGAATTGTAACACAGTATAATTGGTGTCTGCTTTACCTACCATAAATGACAAGATGCAATTGAATCAACTGACCTCTGTTAGCTATTGGTACACTGGACATGTGATACCATGATAGTTTTCCTTGGCAGTCAGCCATATTGGAAACTCAGAAAGTCTAACCAGATTGGTATTACCGAAAGAAAAATACTGTTGCTGAGTCTATGCCAGCAAGGAAAATGTCTATACATCTATTTCAAAAGCATTAGAGATAGGAAAAAAGAGTATCTGACAGTAATAGCAAATTTTCTTGCCAACCTAAGTTTTGAAAGACTTAGTACAATAAGAAGCCTTGGTTAAACATTCACATTTGATCAAAGTTATTATCAAAGTTGATTTACCTTTGCCTTTTTTTCCTGAAATATCTCCTTTTAACTAACTCACTAATAGCTTTTGTTAAAAATCTGAAACTGCTGACCAGTTATAGATTTTCCTATTAATTAGTGAATCTTAACCTCAGCTTACCTTTTCTTCCAGATAATGAGGACAGAAAACTAAGTTTATCAATAAAAAATACAATTTCTCTCTCCTACTGTCTTGACTCCCCAGACACCAGCATAATTATTATGTCTAACAGATCTCTTCTGCCTATGTTAACAAACTGTGCAAAATCATCTTGTACTTGTAACCAGATTTCTTTTTTAAGTTTCTTTTCAGTTAAACGACCATAGAGATATGTCCAAGGAACTAAACAAGTGAGCTTTGGGAGCCAGGACAGGCTGGCAGGAGTTAAGCATATAAAAATGGTGAACTACATGTTTGTTTAACTTAATTTTGCCTTAGGGGACTGACTTTGCTTCATATTCATTACTTTAATTTAGTAATTAAATACTGCTAGTAATGTATTATTTTATAGCTTAATGAATAAGACAACAGGTTCATAAAAGGCAATTCCATTCAAATGGTTACCTTGTGTTCTATGTTGGTCACGCAGTTCTTTCTGTGACATAGTGACAAACTAAGATTCATTTCTCAAAAATGTACAGCCACTTTCAGGGTCCTCCTCTATGACTTTGTAATTTGCTTATTTAGAATTTTCCATTATCAAAATAGTTGATGAGAACAACTGGTATCAAGTGACTATATGTCAAACAAGGAAGCCAAACCCCTGGTAATTTCTAGAGTATACACAAACTAGTTCTGCGAATCTAGCTATGCGTTATCTCTGGGTAATATGTTATAAGGTGAATAATATTGGTAAGATGAGTTATATTTGGAGTGCTCTCCACTTTCCCTCCCTTCTATGTTCAATGAGTAAATGTGGAATATCAACAGGGTGAATGCTATATCTGCTTTAACCATACAGTTAGGAAATGAGAAATCAATCTTGACATAATGTTTGGTTTCCAATTGTCCCAACATGTCACCTATTTATGTGCAAAACTCTACTTTTAACTTGAACTCCACAAATCTACACCCTAAGCATTCAACTACTATGGTGTTTTGTGCTCCAGAAGATTAGATTTAACTAATGGTCTTTCTGCAGTAATCTCCATTGTCCCTGGATATCTTCTTTCCTCGATGAATTGTTATTTTCAGGAATATCCTGAATGCATGTCATCTATTAAGAAGTTAGTGCTTCACTTTAATGTTTTGGGAAGATAATTTCCTCAAAGATTCCTAATGTATTTTTGGTTCAAGTGACTCTGAGTCTGATCATTGAATTGGGTCCAGAAAATGAATGAGAGTTGTTGTTATTATCAGGGAAACTCAAAGCTGTTCTAGAGTTGTTTTCCTAGATAAGTGTGTTGCTCACCAATTTCCAAACTAGGAACCCAATAGTATACTATTCACCAACAAAGATCCCAGCGGTGGTCACTCAAAATACCCCCATGCTTACCTTGCCTCTGAAGGTTAACTGCTGTCAGTTGGCCTCAGCAACTCAAAAATCCCATATCCCTACTTAAATCAGAAAGCCTGTTTCAACTGCCACATATTTTACCTGAAGAGAACAAACACGGTGGCACATTTCAATGATGCTGTCACTCTGCTCACCAATAAACTTGTCAATCTTAAGGTTAAAATAGCACCTCCTGGATCTAGTTAAGAGATATATTTAAGGATTAGGTTGCATTACTATTCTATAAACCTTTAGATTCTTCTCTTCTCAGCAAGTAATTTCTGTCTTTCAAGTGCATGCACAGGAGGCCACAGTTAAGTAGAGATTTTAGTTAGTTAACCAAGCAAACAATTCAAACATCTGTCTATGTATTGAATTACCAGATTTTAATCATAATCTCTGGAAAGTATGCTTGTCTTAGGTTAGATGCCCTAGAAGCAGAGCCTGAGATGGACACTTATGTCTATTTGATTTATTAAAGAAGTGTTCTTAGGAGAAATTGATTAAGGAATGAGGTAAGGAACTGGCAAAAGAGAAAGAAGCTATCAAATGTAGCTTTGAGTAAAATTTGGAATGATTCTGATGTAATTAACTTGCAACAAGTGCCTTGTAAGTCTCTGCAAGTGTGTGGGTTATGGTGGGAGTCAGTTTCTTTATATTCTGCAGACAGTCTGGACATTTAGAAACAGCAATTGGTGACAAAGAGCCCATGTAGGTGGGTATTGGTGTAGACTTGACCTCTGCCACCTGCCTACTTTAGTCATGAGTTCACCATTGCACAAGCTGTGAGGTCGCTGAGGAACAAGATTTATAAACCTTGAGGCCCATATATCTCGACACAATAATTCTGTCCATTTGTTTTATTAGTAACTATTCTGCAGTGAATGCTTTCTGGTACATGTTACTGTGCAGAAAAAAAGACACCTACAATTTGTATATTGTTCCATAGATCTGTCTATGTATTTATTCCTCAAACTTCTGTTCCCATGATTGTTAAATGTTGCTTCTTCAAGACACCAGACAAACCATTTGTAAATGCACAAATGTCAAGCTATTTGTAAATGCACCTACATCCATGTATGTCTTTACACTAGGCCACTTTATCTCCAAATCAACTAGATGGCCAGGTGCAGTGCCAAAAGCTCTGTTCACTGGAGAGTAATCCATGTTTAGTGGCTTTTAAGTTCGTGTCTAAACATGTCTTTAGACCATTTCAATCTGAACCAACATACTAAAGTAATTCATGCCTTAATCAAGTCTCATACTTTATTCAACTCTCAGCTCATATAAGTAATATTTTCATTATATTACTTATAATATTTTATAAATACACCTATGAATATATATATGTATATGTGTATATATACACATATGTATATGTGTTTGTGTATATATATATGTGTATATATACACACACACACACAGTAGTGATGCTGGTGCAACAGAGGGGATTGACATGAACATATGAACTACCTATGTATGCAGTTTAGTTTACATATGACCAATACCAGATGTATGACCTTCATCTTCTGATGGATGCCGCTATGTCTACTCGATAACCCAATTATGTAGTGAACTTGAAAGCAAACAGCTCATGATGGGCAGCTTGGGTGGCGAGGTCATTTACAACTTATGGGTAGGTAGTCATTTATTGCCAAGTCCCACTAGCATGATAAGGGCTGCATTTGAATGGTGTACAGTTTTCTGTTAGAAATGGGAACAGAATCCTGTAGCTTTGCACTAAAATTCTTCTTTTGTGCCTTGCTGGAGACTCCACATGAAATGTTCTTTCTCTCATAGATATTTCTACTATTACAACGGTATACAATAGCTATTATGGACAAAGTGTCATTCTTCTTGTACTTGCCATGATCCCCACTTAAATGAACAGACGTTCATATTACTCGATAAAAGGATCTAAGAGTATTCACAAGTGTAAATTATTCTGCCTCTAAACTGTGGGCACTGGCCACATATTGTGGTCATTTTTTGGTGATAACATTGAATAACTGGTACGTTTTTAGAGAAGCTGTCCTGATATGCCTAGGAATACTAGACTGCTAAAATATTCACTAATATGGCAAACCTTTGAAACTTTGTGAGAGTTATCTATAATCTTCCAGAGTGCCTGTGTCTCACAAAAATATCCACAGGCTAGAGGTCTGATTGACATACTGGAATCAATATAGTAGAACAACGATGAAAGTCTGCTCAAGATTAAGATTTCATGTTTTTACTGGCTATATTGTGACACAGAGATAGAGAAATAGCATAACCTTGAAGCAACATGCAAATACATACTGCCATTCCAATCTAGTGATTGCAAACTCTTTTCTGCCCTCTCTTGAAGGAGAAGGGAAGAATGTCAGACCAAAACCTGTGTACCATCTACCAAATGCTGTAGCAGTATCTTTCAGTAAGAAATGTCACATCTGGTACAACAGCTGAAATTGGAGCTGCTGTGTTCTTAAGTTTGCGGTCATCCACTGTCACCTTCAATGTTGCATCTACGTTTTGCAGGAGCCAGATAGGTATACACGGAGGACCACCATCCCTGAAGTCCTTGACAGTGTCAATTTTTCCTGCCGTTTCACCTGAGATTTGCCATTGTTTCTTATTTACTCTGTCAACTCAGTCCCACAGGAGATAGCACCTGTTGACCATATCTTGTCACCTTGAACAACGGAATGTGGTCTGGGTTTCCTAAGGAACATTTTCATTTGGTGAGTTTGCAAGTCTCACATAGTAGATCATTTCTAGCATTGTCAATTCTCTGAGCCTTATATTCCTTCTTCCATCTTCCCCTGTCACACACCTTACATCTCTGTTTAAGGTGGATTATATTATTTTTATTTGTGAAACTTCCAAGTCCTAACCCAGCACTCTCTCTTTCTTTCTTCCTTCTCCTTCCTTCCTTCCTTCCTTCCTTCCTTCCTTCCTTCCTTCCTTCCTTCCTTCCTTCCTTCCTTCCTTTCTACCTCTTCCTTCTTTCTTTCTTCTTCTTTTCTTTTCTTCTTTCTTTCTTTCTTTCTTCTTTCTTTTCTTTCTTCTTTCTTTTCTTTTCTTTCTCTTTCTTTCTTTCTTCTCTTTCTTCTTTCTTTCTTTCTTTCCTCTTTCTTTCTCTCTCTGTTCTTTCTTTCTTTCTTTCTTTCTTCTTTCTTCTCTTTCTTTCTTCTTCTTCTTTCTTCTTTCTCTTCTCTTCTTTCTTTCCTCTTTCTTTCTTTCTTTCTTTCTTTCTTTCTTTTCTCTCTTTCTTTCTTCTTTCTTTTCTTCTTTCTTTCCTTTCTTCTTCTTTCTTCTCTTCTTTCTTTCTTTCTTTCTTTCTTCTTCTTTCTTCTTTCTTTCTTTCTTTCTTTCTTTCTTTCTTTCTTTCTTTTTTCTTTCTTTCTTTCTTTCTTTCTTTCTTTCTCTCTTTCTCTCTTTCTCTCTTTCTTCTTTCTTTCAATTTAGAGGGTACAACTGTTATTCCATTACATGAATGTAGTGTATAGTAGTGAAGTCTGGACTTTTAGCATAACCATCACCCAAATAGTGTACATTGTACCCATTAAGAGCTGCTCAACCTGGCAAACTGATACTGGCAGAAATGAAGAGAACATGCCTAGGAGTGGCTCATGAGGAAGTTGGACTACAGAGGAAGGAGTATAAAGCTGGATGAGGTGAACTTGCTTGGTCTCTAAAAGGGAGTTCTCCATTTTGAGAAAGTTTACCTTGAGTGCTCCACTTTGAGAAAGTTCATCTTTTCCAGCTTTATATTCCTCTCCCCTTAGTCCGGATTCCTCGAGATTCATTACAAGGCACATTCTTTTTGTTTCTGCCAATATGTGTTAGTCAGGCTGAGCAGCTCCTTCTGCATACGTAATTTCATTCTACTCCTGACAGGCCCAGCTTCTCCCTAGTTAGATCCCTGGGAATTAAACTTAGCTGTTACTATAATTGGCAGGAGGAGAGAGGGTGCTGTCATATGAATCATTTGCATCATTTAAAGCCACCATGTAGTCTTCAAGCATGGGAGAAGGATACTGTCTTTTAATAAGAGGACAGAGTCATGTTTGCAAGTCCAGAGGCTTCAGAGTTCAAAGTTTTCAAGTGCACATGCACCTACCCAGATCTCCCAATCTAGAGTCAAGGTACCACATATTTCTTATAAGGACTCTGACGTTGGTATAGAAGGTTCATCTTTACTGAACGTTTAGCCTTCCCTGCTTTTGTGCTCCTGTTAGGATCACATCCTGGGCTTGATTTTCTGCATCATCAGCCTTTGAGTGCAGGATTTAGGGTCACTATAACACTGCCAGTGAGGTCCTCTGACTTTAACACTTTGCTTTAAATTGGTGATTAATTGAATGGAGTTGTCCTTCTTTTCTCTTTAACGTATTAATGGTGATTTGCAACAACCATGTGATTTCACAGTCTATAATTACCATCTCCACTGTATCTGTTGAATACCAGAATTTTGCATAAGCCATTGTAGCCTTTGGCCTGTATCCCCTCTGTGGTCACCAGAGATGAAAACCTTGGCAATTGTATTGCAACTGCATGTTTGAAGTTATCAGTACTGCTCCTTCCGTGAGTAATGATATCCCAATTGTCAGCCAACAAGAGGATGCTCTAGTTCTGAAATCTTATCGTAAGTGTCTCTTTCCTAGGACCTCTCCTGATAATGACTCTTTTAGGTGAATTTCTTAGAAGAATAGCTTGAGTTGAGATTCATATACCTGTGATTGAATGAGAGAATACTTAAACGAGGAACAAGTAAAGGAGTGAAGAAAGTGAAATAGGAAGGAAGAAGAGGTGGAAATAAGCCAGGATGGATTTTGAGTGAGATCTAGCTTCAGCCTGATCTTGTAGTGGGACCTAGAGTGAAAATAGCATCATTTTATTTCAACATGGGGGAATAATTTTTATATCCAGTCCATATTTAATTAATTTGTTAATTAACTATCAGAAATTGCAAGTCAGAGTAAGCTTTGGACAACATGACTTTTATTACCCAAGAGAAACCGTTGAGAGATATGTGCAGATTTTAGCTGTTACGTAGGCTGTCTGCTGCAGCACTAAAATCAATACATAGTCTGATATAAAATTATGTTTTCCTTCCTAGTTAAGCTTATTTAAAATCCATAAACTTCACACAATAATTACCTTTATATCTAAAATATATGTATATATTTTATGTGTACATATGCTATTAAAGACATATATGTGTATATGTATATATATAGATAGATCATTGATAAGTGATAAGTGATAGATGATCAATAGACAGGATGATTGAGAAATAGATATAGACAAATAAGAAAATTTTGTAATTATTCAATTAACTAACAAGCTGTCTTTCCTTGAGTTTTACTTTGTAATTGTTCGCTGAGGGTAAGTTTGGACCTTACTGTTAACAGAGCTAGAGAAAATGACACATTGTAGGGTGGCAAAACAAAAAGATTAGGATTCTCTTTGCAAATCAGCTGCCTCAGGTTAGATGGGTTCAGCAAGTTAAAGCAATGCAGAAATGGCTCTATCAAAAGTTAAAAGGATCAACACACAAAACTGCTTTGGCTGGCAAAATATAATCAGAGGACTCTGAGGGTTTGAGTCCGTTAAATCTTGTAACCCCTTTAGAATGTTCAAGTCTCATTTTTACTGATAAGTGAAGTATATCTTATGTAGGAAACTGCATATATTGCAGTCTCTTCATTTCTATGATGAAGGATATCTTGGTTCCTCCTGGTTTCTAGTGATTATGAATAAAGAGGCCTTCAACATCCTGCAGGACGGTCCTTGGATGGCCTTTGCTGACCCAGATTATTCCCCTTCTTCTTGCCATACTTCCCAGAATAACTGCAGAAGGCAACATCCTGAGCTAGAAAAGAATGGCCCAAAATAGTCCGGGCTTTGGTCTTGTCCCTCTTAGGAATGTAACACATTGAGATAGAGAAGAACTGCCCAGGCCAGCCCAGGCATTGTTCATGTCCTTCCTGACTGTGAATTAAACTGATCTAAATTGGCACCCAAAAAGAGCAAACTCTTCATGTGAATTTTGGCTGTATGAGCACCGTATCCCAAGAAGTTAAGATTCTTTTAGCAGAGAGAGAGTTCCTTTGCTTTTGAGTATGTTTTGAGCTGAAAATTCTCAACTTACATTTCCACACTCTTTTCTTAACTTCTCTGGCACAGTTAGAAACAGCTAGCCCAACTCTTCAGTTTCTGTATTCTTTGTGCCCCTGATAATATTAATTATGAGTTGCTATCTAGTTCTCAAAGCCTTGCGTTTATTTTTCACATCTTTCTAAATAACATATGTGATAATTTAACTGTTTAATTCTGTAGGAGATGGCTCCATCTTATCCCTTTCTGTAATAAAAGCATGTTTTTCATTATATTCACACCCAAAGAGATGTAACAACCATTTCTCCAGCTCTCCATTCTCTTTTTTTCTTTGAGAGTCTTCTACCTAAAATGCTTTTGGTAGTAAAGTAATCACTGTTTCTTAGTGCAAACACTTGAAATACTCCCATAAAAATTGTGCAAAAATTATTTTTAAAGTGTTTATATTCACTAAATTTCTAGAAAGTCTTGAAAATCAAAATTGGAGACTAGACAGTTAAATACACACATACACATATGGATATATAAATCCAAAATTATACCATGGACTGTTCTGCTGGTGAAACATTTCTGCTGCTAGAGAGCATGAATATTAAAACTCCATTACAAATACTAGACTCTTAGATTCTTATATCACTGTTAATGCTGAATCTGAAAGCTGAATATCTCTTCTGCTGACCTATCAGGGTGAAATCTCTAGGTGGCCTAATTTTTCAGTTCCACTAGCACATAGATTAGGTATATCTGATTGTTATGGTCATAAGGGAGGCTAAAACATATAAAGTTTTAGTCCTAGTCTTGCAAAAGTAGGCATTCCTGATTTAGAAATTTCCCAAATATTTGGAGGTGTTCAAAAATGCTCATTGGCCAGAGAGCATGCTAAATTGCATGAAAAATCTGGCCAACTTTTGGAGGAACCTGTATGTTCCTTAAGGGGCATATAAGGCAGTATTTATAAGGCAAAATAAATAGTTACATGAGAAGAGACAAAATGAAAGTAGGTCAGAATAGCAGGAATACAGACGTATAAGGCTATAGTTATGGCTAGGGAAAATTAGGGAGGGTACCAAGGACAAGCAACAAAGCTGGTCAAGCAAGCAGCGACTTAGATCATGCAAGGCTTCATGAGCATCACTAAGGTAATAAACGCTGAGCAATGGGAAATATCCATGAGATGTCTAAGATTTTTCTCTACCTGCAAACTGTCAAGTTTCATGAATGCCAGTTCTGTAGAAAAACACAAGATTTTCATGACAGACATAAAGGATAGTTTAATCTGCATAGCCAAGACAATAAACAGAGTTATCAAAATTTCCTTGTTGGTCTGTTAAGACCAAATTCCCAGAGGACCATGTGAAAAGTGACAGATGACACCTACCCCCGTAGTGTGTTAAATGACAGAAGAGAAACGCTGAGTTTAGTGGACCAACATATTTTATCTCGGATACTAAGCTTATTTGCTTTTCCTCTGTAGCAAGACAGTTCTTTATTTTACCAGAAATAAGCATGTCTTCCCTTTGTTCCAAAAGCAGACATTATCTCTACATGCCAAGATTGTTCACTATACAAATATTTTTGAAAAGATAGTGTGAAACCAAAGCTAGTCAGTTTGTCTACTTGAATGGCATGTAGACATGTGAAGGAGCCAGGGAGAACCATTAAATAACCCCAGCGTGAAGATACTTGATCTATAACTCTTCTTCTTCTCTTTCTTCATCCTTTTTCTAAATATTCTGTGGAAAATAAAGAATGATGTAAGGGTTTGAGACCAGCCTGGCCAACATGGTGAAACCCTGTCTCTGCTAAAAATACAAAAATTAGCCAAGCATGGTGGCAGGCTCCTGTAATCTAGGCTACTCAGAAGGATGAGGCAGGACGATTGCTTGAACCCAGGAGACAGACGTTACAGTGAGTGGAGATTGCCCACTGCACTCCAGCCTGGGCGACAGAGCGAGACTCCGTTTCAAAAAAAAAAAAAAAGAAGTAAAGAACTACATAAAAAGTATGAGAGAAGTTATATATCCAGTACTTTATCAGACAAATGGTTGTATGTGTAATAATTACACACAATAATATCCCTTCATCACATATAATTTATGAATACTTGTAGTTAATACTGCAAATGCAAAGACTTATTTTTGTCCAGTTAAAAAGCAATAAACGCACACCCGTATATAACACAGACAGCATAAGCTTGTAAATGTCACTATTTTATGCATATTTATATACATATATATGTTATATGTGTATACATAAATATGTGCATATTTATTTTTTAAAATATGGACATATTTATAGATATATGTATACGTGTTTATTTATTTACAATTCTATCTTTATTAGGTGAAAGTTTGTCCCAGATTGGAAATTAAATTTTGCTACCATTAAGTTAAACATTGTGCAAAACACCTTATTTTAACTGTGAATACAATTTGCACATGAATCATACACTTGAGACAACTTGAGACAACCGTCCAACTCTACCTAATATATCAGATATTTCCAGGAGGAAATCCAGAAACCCAGACTGTAGACTCTCAGCAATTTTTTTTTCCATATTTTAGTATTTGTTGTGAGAATTACAATTGTAAATTACATCCAAGACTATTTACTTTATGAACCTAGAATCAGATATAAAGGAGAAGTGTATTACCTAGATTTTGAATTGAGTCATGATTTTAACTTTAGGTAAAGGAAACGCTGATTTCCAAAACTCTGAGCTTTGTTTTCTCCAAAATTCCAAAATCATTTCCAAAATCACAGCCTGGAGCTATGGCTATTACTACTACTTCTGTGGGACTGGTCTCTGTTGCTGTCTTCACTTGCTTTATTGTTTACAGTATTCATACTCTCCTTCTTCTCTATAATTTCTCTAAGGATTTTTATCTTCTGTGTTAAAAATATACATCTTTTACACACTCCACAGGCAAGCCGCAAATGTAATACTCACACATCTATGAACATAAATCTTGAATATTCCATTACTTCCCAAGTTTGTTGGCTTAAGAAGTACATTTTTAAATCAGAAGTTTTATTGTTATTGTTATTCTTCTTCTGCCTTGTTTCATGTACTAACAATGGATGCTTTATGCTAGAATTAGAGAATATTTCAAAAGACTGACCATTGTGCAAACCCAAAGTCATAGAATTCTACTTAAGCATTTCATGTTTTCCTAATATCACATCAGAATTCTTGCAAGTAATAAAACCTGCCCTACCTCCTTTAGATTTCTGTTCTGATTGGGTATTCACCAATTGTAAGTCAAATTTTATTGTTAACAAATTCATACTATTTTCAATGATATTCATTTCCCCAGTAAATAACACAATTGTTCTAAATATTTATTTTGACAATATAAATTCGCTACATTTATAATTTATATGAATCTTTCATATTTTCTTGATATATTAGGGTATTACTTGCATAATTTGGTTTACTTTTAGAAATAACATAAGAATTTTTAAATATTATATTTCCAAAAAGCATGTTTATTATTATAGGTTTGGTTTGTTGGCATCGTGAATAAGACTCTTAAAAATTAATATTCTATATGGTAATTTTTGAATAAGATGAAATATAGAGGAATCTACATTTATTCCTGTGAACAGAAGATGTGATAATGTTGAACATGTGAATTACAATTCAGGAAAGTATTATTTTATATTTTTGCAGACTCTATACACCTAAGGTGCAACATTTAATTTAAAAATTTTCTTTTTCAGGCAAGTATAGCAAATAATATTTGTAACCAACAAACAATCTTCAGCTATTCAAATATTTTCAAAAAACAGCTTCACTGGGATTGCTTTTCACCAATGCTTTTAGTCTGAGCAGAATGGAATATTTAAGTAAACTTGGTACCCTGAAGTGATGAGCTGACACACAGTCAGGAGTTATATTATATAACTTAATTGGCCTTGACTCTTTTTGGCTCAATTGCTTCTTTTATATTTGTTTTATCCTTATTTTAAACCTTACATATACTTAATTATAGTTAAAAAACACGACATTCCTCTTAGCATTCCAGGAAGAGGCCTTGTTTTTCTTAAATTTAAATATTTTGCCCTTTAAACACCAGACTTTAGGGAAAATTGTGATGGCAATTTTATGTGCATATATGTGTATATATATATTTGAGCTGGAGTCTCGTTCTGTCACTCAGACTGGAGTACAGTGGCACAATCTCAGCTTACTACAGCCTCCACCTCCCTGGTTCAAGCAGTTCCCCTGCCTCAGCCTCCCAAGTAGATGGGATTACAGGTGCACACCACTACAGCTTGCTAATTTTTTTGTATTTTTAGTAGAGACCACGTTTCACCATGTTGGCCAGACTGGTCTTGAACTCCTGACTTCAGACAATCTGCCCGCCTAGGCTTCCCAAGTTAACTATATTTTTATTTTCTATTTGCGTTTCAGGTATCTGCAGTATGGCCTTTCTTAGCAATGTCAGCTGTCCAGCTGGAAGTCAGTTTTTTGTCACTCCTGAGATATTAGTTCATAATACTTATGATGTTCATACTCTCAGAAAATTGTACCTTTGAACAGGAACTCCAGAGACAGTCAAAGTTCTCAAGACTCCAAAGAAGGAATCATTAGTGGTGATGAATAACCAGAGAAAATACTAGGCAGTGACTCTACTTCCTGGAAGTGTTCTGATTTGGGACCAATAATCAATTATTCAATTTAAAAGTTAAAGAAAGTGAAAAATAAAAATAATATATAATACTTTAAATATTTTATTTAAGTTTTAAATGTTTGAATAGATATTTATTTATAAATCATTTGAACCTGATCAAAGCCCTTTCTCTAAATAATATTGTAAAAATTAAATTAATAATTATCTAAAGGACAACTTACTCAACCAAGTGTGAGAACAAAACCGACTTTCAGGTAGTGCTCTACCTGATTGGTGAAGGCCAATGTGTACAGATGGCCAGAGACATTAGGCTATGAGCCGCGAGTATCCATTGTGCCGTGGCGTTTATGAAAGTTATTCAGATAATGGAACTCATTGGTTAATTTCAGTTGACTAAGAGATAGTCTAAAAGAGTTTTTTACCCAGTTCTTCAAAATACACTGTTTAGTGACCATTTCACAGGTCATTCTAACAATCTTTTCTATGCGTATTTCCATGCATGATTCTTCCAGAATTTTAAAATAAATTGGTCAGAAGAATATTACTTAAGAAATTGCACTTCAGAGAAGTAAAATAAACTTCGATTTAGAAAAAGCTATTTTGCTTCAATTCTCAGTATACATTACAAAATGTGAAAAACATAAGTGATTCAATAACTTTTGCTTTGGATCTACAAAACTCCCTATTAGCTTTGTCCCATCTACAGTGGAGATACAGCTCCTATCGTCCTCCTCTGATCACTCTGTCTTGGCTACACTGGTCTCCAAGCTGTTTCTCCTAGGAAAGGTGGTTTGCATCTCAGGGCCTTTTCTCTTATATCCCTTCTACCTGAATTGTTTTACTTTCCACTACTGACTTACAAAGATTTGATTGAAGCTTTTTTAACTTTATGAAAGTACAAAAGCAATAAACATTCATTAGACACCATACTTCGAGTACCCATACAAGCTTTCTGCTTTTCACTTTCAGTACAGAAGTCAATAAAGTACCTGGTATATTCAACAGTTTATTATACAATAGGCTTTGTATTAGATGATTTTGCCCAACTGTAGGCTAATGTAAGTGTTCTGAGCACATTTAAGGTAGGCTAGGCAACACTATGATGTTAGCAAGGTTTGGTGTATTAAATGTATTTTTAACTCAGTAATATTTTAAACTAATGATTGGCTTATCAGGATATAACCCTGTCATAAGTAAAGGAGAATCTTAATATAACCATATCTTTCACTGCATATTTGGCCTGTGCTCTGAAGTTTTCACCCTGTAATGTACCTCTTTATTATGAAGTTACAAATAGTACTTATTACTACCTAGCATTTTATAAAGTACAGGCTGCTTTTCTTTATTGTCCCTTACTACCAGAAGCTGAGATCCATTACAGCAATAGAGCTGTGATCCTAATGTCGTGAACAACACTTGGCATACAAAAGGTGATCAATAAATATTTGTGAATAAAATAACACTTGGCTGGTCTTTACTATTACAGATATAATTTTCACTGTATTTTTAGTTTATTGCATTTATATGATTTTAAAATGTTCATTTAAAATTTTCATCATTATAACTCCATTTTTAAAAGATAATAATTATGACTATAATTATTATTCAATTTTAAGGTAATTATGAAAATTGGCTGGGAGCAGTGTCACATGCCTGTAATTCCAGCACTTTGAGAGGCGGAGACCAGGGGATCAGTTGTCCTGGCAGGAGTTTGAGGTTACAGTGAGCTATGATTATATCACTGCACTCCAGCCTGGATGACAGAGTAAGATCTAGTCTCTCTCTCTCTCTCTCTCTCTCTCTCTCTCTCTCTCTCTCTCTCTCTCTCTGTCTCTCTCTCTCTCACACACACACACACACAAAGATAAAAAAGATTTTCTCCTGCCTAAGGTGTTCCAATAGCCTTCTTATTGTTGAATCAGTTTATTTTTCTAGAATTTTCAAATAAAATGAGTTACTCAACTTTTCAAGGAAAGAATATGAAAAGCAGATAAAGGCCAGTTGTGTTCACTGCTTGAGTGGACTTCATAGGAAGGAAATGTGCAAAGGGGCCACCTTTCTTAAAATTTCAACTTTTTTATAATGCCTTCAGAGATGTCCCATTCAGAATGATTTTTCCCCGTTGAAACTCAGTTTTTCAAAGGTTAAAAGGCATTGATTAAGTACAAAATTTAGGTTTCTGGTACTTCAGGGATGTTCTTGGTAGTTATGTTAGCAGTCCAAAAAGACCTTCAAAAGACTTAAGGGATAAAGAGTTGGCTTTATCACCACTGACTACAAATAAGGAACACCATTATATAATTAGGCTCTTTGGATATTAGAGGAAGCACACTCCACAACTGAGAACTCTATTAAAGTGTCTATATAAAATTATTCAACATTTGGCAAACTTAAATGAGATGGTCTGTAACCAGAAGGTTTGAACACAGTTTAAGCAGCCAGAAAACGCTTCTTAAATTTGGGCTGCTTTCTCCCTCAAATGCTATGAAGTAACAGGTGTCTATAGCAAGTGTGAAGATTTGCCAGTACTAATTTGTTCATAATTTCTGGTCTCTGGCTTTTAAGGATTAGGAAGTTCTGTAGATACTAAATGTAACACATACTCATATACGAATGGTTTCAGCCTTATCTGAATCAATGTTTTCAAAGTTGTGCCAAGACCCAGAGATTTACATTGTGAGATGGAAATAACTTGTCTAATCAAGTGCAATGCCCTGCCTTAACTGACTTCATAAAAAAAGGTGTGACATCTTATTCTCTAGCTTCACCTCCTGTCTAATTAAACCATGAGCTTGCTTTTGTTCCTACTTAGGTGATTTGTCACTTGGCAATGAAATGGTCCATCCAAAACACAGCCAATCTTTATAGTGACGAAATACCTAGACAACTTATGCTACTAAAAATGAATGTCATGGGCTGAAGAACTTTGGGTGTTGTTTTCATCCTTAGATAAATTTGCCTGAAGTTGACTGATACTCTTCTTCACTTAGGTTTATGGACTTTGACCAATATCCTAATTTTATATTATTTATTTTGCCACCAATTCTACAATATTAAACATACTCAAACTCCTTTGGAAACAAATTACAGTAACTTTGTCACAAATTCAATCTGTTACTCATATTCCCCACCCAATGTAAAGGGCAGAAGTTGGAAGAAAGTTTCCGTAATTAAATGGGTGATCAGGCATGTTTTGGCATAATTTCTCCTGTAGCCTGCTGGATCCATGCCTTAACTCACCTGGGAAATGAAGACACCATGAAAGAATGGGACTCAAGATTTATTTTTTAAAATCTCTTATTGGAGTACAGGTATCTTAATAGCCACAGGCTCTGCATTGACATTCTATGCTCTGCCTTAAGTCCCTTGTATTGCATGGTTTTTACGCCTTAGCTTTCGTTTGCTGGAGATTATGGATAATCATGGTGTGATTATAGCACACTGCTCTGGAAATCTGTAGGACACTTTTTCACAACCAGCTACTGGCTACTGCCTATGGCAGTTGCAATATTTCAAACTGCTCTACTGTTTGGTTTGTCTCCACATTTTCATTCGCATTTTTTGCCACTTAAAAAGCTTTGACACAGAAAAGATAGTGCATAATTTATACAATTTGGTGAGCTTGGAAATAAGTATACACCCACAAAACTATTATTGCAATTTATGACATAAATCTATCCAACACCTATACAAGTTTTGTCCTGCTCTCTTTATTATTATTGTGTGTGTGTGTGTATAAGAACGCTTAACACGAGACCTTTGCCCAGCCCTCTATTGATCTTCTTTTTAGATGCTTCTTCCTACCTACTTAAAATTTGTATCAACAGGCAACTGCATATTTTATGTCACTTTATGTTGGAAACACAGATTGAAAGTACTGTTGGCTGATATTTCTCATATACCTCTCTCAGTAGAACCTCATTAGGGTGTTTTTTCTGAATATAGAAACAATTCTTTCACTGACGAGAATTATTTTAATTTCTCACAACATTTTCCCCTTGAAATTTGTATTCCAGGATATAAATGCAACGCTATTGACGTGGCGATTTATAATGTTTAATTGTTCATTTACAAAGAAAGCTGGAAAAAGCCTTTTTAAAAGTATATTGCAGACAGTGACTACAGGTTCTGAGTTAAGCAAAATGGCAGATTGTTTTAAGCATACAGAAATATTTCACTTCTGCTGTTAGTAAAGGTTTATTGAAGTTGTTTTATTTCAGTAGCCTCCTTAAAGTGTTGTATGATCCTTGTCATTGGAGGATTATGAATGCACTGTTTGTCTATTCTACAAGCACAAATGAAATAGTCCAGCTATTCATCAGTGACCTGATTAGACATGCTAAAAAATGCTTGTAATTATGATTTAAAAGTATCAGAACCTTTTATGTTGTTATGTAGAAGATTTTTTTGCATTTTCACAAAATTTGTAAGCTCAAATAAAAGAGTAATGGTAAGTGAGAAAGCTTCTATTCCAGTAGAATTTTAATTCCTTATATTTAAGGTAGAACAGGAATGGGATCTTAGAAAAAGGATTGACATAGAATGTTTTTTATGGGTGTTTTTAATGCTGCGTGAAAGGTTGCTTTCACTTATTTATCATTTCCTCCTTTCTTTTCTGTTCTTATCTCTTATTCTTATATCTAAAGCAGCATTTAGCTAACTCAAGGAGAATAAAGAGCATTGTTGCTATAAAAGAAAAGACAGGCTGACATTTTGCTACTCAAGTTCTGATTCACAAATATTCATACACTTTGAGATAAAAAAAGGTGCAAATATACATTTTTATTCAACTTAACGTTCTAGTTTCCATTTTCTATTTCTCATTCTGCAAATTATGTTAACATATAATTAATACTATAATATATCAGCTTACACAACCATTTTAAGAATAATTTAATCCATCAATAAATATTTAAACCAAGAAGGTAAATTTTTTACCTTCTGGGGAATGTGTCAGAAATAAAACTGCTTACCCCAAATCTTATTTAAAAAAATAAATGAATCAATAATCTCAGACAAAGCCGGTTTCAGTTCCTACAGATCTTGTGAAAATTGATATTACATTGCCAGGATAAACTCATTTGAAGTAGGAAGCCTTCAGCAAATGAAATATTTTCCCTTGAGAATCATAGTTAGCATTCTAACAGCCTGTTTGTTTTGTCATAGTAAAACATTTTTTGTTACCACAAAACATTGAACAGAAGAAAAACATCTGAAAGCGGAGATCACTATGGAAATTTTTATTGACTGTGGTCAGGGAAACGCATCTGTCTGATAACAGGATTGTTGCTGTTTCTCAACCCCACACGAATAACCCAGCCTGCTCTTTCCAGTTATCAACAGCTGCAGGCATCCACGTCAGAGCGCAAGGTTTCGTCTCTGGGGTTTGCTACTTGCCTGGGACAACAAGCTTGCCAGAGTTGCAAAGCTTTTTCTTTGCTGCTGGTGGATTGCATCGGTTTTAGCCTTCCTTTGGCCTTGCTTTGTCCCTTTCTGAAGATGTTTTACTTTTTAACTCTTTGTCTCAATCTTGAAGGAACCAACACAGTGATCCTGCAATTCCTGTGGATTTCCTGATCATTTGTTGCATTTTACAAACTTTTGACTTTTTAGTATTTTACTTAACCAATTCTTTTCCTAGTCCAAATCTAAAGCCACCTGCATCCCATATGTTACTGCTGTGGTTAAATTCTCCAAACTCAGGTGGCTCTTTTTCCTTAGCATCCTGTTCTTGCTGGACTTCTTAGATGGATAATTCCCCTTTGATCACATCTGGGGACTGTTGTCTTGCTGTACTCTTTGAGAGATTCTTTATTTGGGCTGTTTTATTTTCAAATTAGTTTGTTTTTAATGTTGGATGATGACACTTCTTCTCTCCATACAAGACAACCTCAAAACCAGTCCTGACTGCCAACACTCAATGAAGACAGGCTCCCGAGATTTCCACTTGTGTTTTCAGGAAATGTGCCTATATTTTCCCTGTGCCACAAGGCATCCCCTGAAATAATGGGGCATGTTCCCTTGGTACATTCAGCCCACGCTTATCAGCTGTGACTGAATCGGGTGTATCTGACAAAGCTGATCTCCCTGCTGATGGTGATCAGCCAGGAGGTGCTGACTCGCAGTCCTGCTGAACCTTTGGTCACTCTGGAGAGGTTTATAGTGACCCTACTCTTTGTTAGTATGTTTTGTAACCCATTTTTTTATAAAATTCACATACATTAAGTTCAACTATTTTGACTACATTTAATTGCTTTTCCTGTATTCACAGGGTTGTGCAATCATCACCACAATCAATTTTATGACAGTTTCATCACTATGCTCAACAAACCTTAGGGCCATTAGCAGTTGCTTCCAGATTCCCCCTAACCTCACCTTCCAGGCAATAGCTAATCTATTTCCTGTCTCCATAGATTCATTGATTCCAGACATTTTATATCAATGGAATTATATAATATGTAGCCTTTTGTAATGACTTTTTTGTTTAGTATAATTATTTCAAGATTCATTTATGTTGTAGCATGCAACGTATTTCCATTTTATTGCTGAATAACATTCCATTGGATTAATGTGCCTCATTTTATCCACTTACAAGTTGATGGGTATTTGGATTGCTTCTACTTTTGGCTCTTATATTTTTGCACAACTTTTTGTGTGGATACATGCTTCTATTTCTCTTGGGATGTGTGAAAACTGCAAGTTTAAATTTTTGAGAAACAGAATGTTCTGAGTTTGTACCATTACTTTACATTCCCCTAAAAGTGTATGAAGTTTCCAGTTTATCCACATCCTGACTAATATTTGTCATTATCTGCCTATTTCAGTATAGCTATCCTAGTGAGTACAAAGTGATATGCCATGATTTTGATTTGTGTTTAATGACTATAATATTGAGCATATTTTCATATACTTATTGATCATTTTTATATATTATTTAGATAAATGTCTATTTATATACTTTGTCTATTTTTAATTGGATTGTCCTTTTATTATTAAATTTTAAGGGATTTTATATATATTTTAGATGCAAATCTTTTATCAGGCATACAACTTGCCTATACTTTCTCTTATTCTGTGGGTTGTCTACTTTCTTGATGTTATTTTTCTTGAAGCATAAAAGTTTTAATTTTGGCTAACCTCAGTTTATTTATTGTTTTTTCTTTTTGTTGCTGTGTTCTTGATGTTTGTGTTGACTCTTGAATATTGATAACTTTCATTTCTGTTTTTTGTGCCTCAACAGTAACATTAAATTAAAATCCATTCTGGAAGCAGCTGCAATAAATAAGGATGAAGTTCATGGTTAGTGGCTGTTTAAGGTGCTTTTCAATTTAGGCAATATGATCTTAGGGATGCCAGAGTTTAAACCTGCACATCTTCAGGAGACTAGATTTTACCTGAAACCTAAAGAAAAATTTAAAATTGGTTAAATCTCGGGAAAAATTCAAGAGACGTGTGAATTATTTCTGGGCTTATCATACTAGGAGTAAGTATTTTTTTAGCATCAATACCCAAGTGTGACAATTTTTTTAGCATCAATACCCAAGTGTGACAATACCCATTATGACAGTTTATCATCTCCCACATGCACCTACTAGATCATTTGGTTCTATCTCTAATTTCTTCTTGCATTTATAAATGTCACTATTTAGTATATCTTAAGTTCTTATTTTTTACGGGACACAAAAGTATTATATTGCTAACATTTAGAAACATAAAATAATCTGGTTTATAATATGTTTATTAAGTTTTAATAATAATTCATTTTTTTAATTTTTATTTTTGGAGGGGAGAAGAACATATAAGAAAAATTTAGTGACAGGGACTATTCTTTACCTGCATTGTTGAACCAGGTTGTGGTTGATTAGATGACAAGCTTTTCTTAGGGTATAAGCCTGGGATTTTGTATAGAGACACTCATTAGGACAGACACAAGAACTGAACACCTTCCCCATTGGAAAGCTGTCAACGCAATTGATCTGGTTCCTGAGTCTTTACTAAATGCTGTTGTACCTATTTGAAAATATGGGAAATCTTTTGCATATATGTATACTAATTACAGTCTATCAGAATGTCCATCTGTTTATTATTTATTGGGAAAACAAGTGAAATCCCTTCATCTCAAATGCATTCACTACCAATGAGTAACTAATAGATTTTCCCTCAACCCTATACCAACAGAATAAACTTCATGAAATAGATGAGCTGGAGCTAAGATACCACTCACCCCTGTCCTGATCTAAATGAAGTATATTTTAGATGACATACTAAACTGAACTTTATGATTTTATATGTAACGTCGCCAGGGAGTGAGGACTATCTGGGTCGGTGGCACAGGGGCAAAAGAATTTACCAAGAGAGTTGTAGATAAAGAAAGGCAGATTTATTAAAGTAAGTTGGAAAATACATTGCAAAACAGCAACATGCAGGCAAGCAGAAGCTGACAGCAGAAAAACAAAGGTTTGCCGGAGATTTTATAGCATAACATTTATGTTGTATGCTGAAGTGGGCTTTGGACAGTATTGATAACGCCAGCGTTGCAGTGAGCTAACTTTCAGGTGTTTGGTGATAGTTGGGCACAGGAAGATTGTGAGTTATTTGCACAGGAGGGCTATGTGTCCCAGATTATGAAGAAAGGCATACTTGTAGCTTATCTGTTTTCCCTTTTGGCTTTTACCTGGTCCTACCAGCCTGACTTCTTTTCCCTAATTAGGACTTCACATTTGACATATGTCTTCTTATATTTGCTCCTGTTCTGGACAGCCTATCATCAGTTATTGGTATATACTTCAATTTAACCCCACAAAAATGTAGGTTAGTACTCAAACTCACATGCTGTTTAATCAAAGTACAGCATTTCGTTGTTCATCATAATTTAGTAATTTCCCAGAGAAACAAAAGCCATCTATTTCAGGAGTCCACAAGGGAGGACATGCTAAAGAAATTGGAGTAAAAGAACACACCTTATCCCAATTCTCTCTAAACAAACTTGTAGAAATATCCAAATTAAAAGTTCATAAAATCAGCACTTCAGGAAAGGAAAGAGGCCATTTTAATGAGTGTTAGCACAACGAAGGAAATAAAAACAGCAACCACTTATGCCTCCCTCCTTCTCAATCTCTGACCTTATTCTTAGGGCAAGATGCTCTCAAGGAGCCTGCCTGCATTCTTCTTGTGCAGGGATGGAATGAAACCGTTGCTTCTTAGCCCACAAAACTTTATGTGAGCTCAGTCATTGCCAATGGCATGTGTTGTGGCAAATTTCATAAAGTCATGTTGGTTTCCGTACTCTTTTGAATAAAAGATGCACACAGACGAAGGAGCACCTCTGTTCTTTGCCTGGTAACGTGGTGGAACACATTGCACCTCTTGAATCTGATGGGTATTGATTTGAATCCTTAGTTCGTCACTTCTCAGTGATGTTACTTAGTAATTTCCTCTGAAAAATAAGGAAAATAATAGTCGTTGATTGATTGGGCTAGCAGAGAATTAAATTAGATATTATGGATAAGCATGTACACTCTGCTTGCCATGAAGGAATCGATAAATACTATTATTTTACCCTAATTGTACCCATCCTCTATGCAATATAAATTAATAGTTTTTATTAATATTTCAATATGATAATATCTTATATTCCCCATTCTACCTTTTTATGGCCATGGCTGTCATGAAGAAGAAATGAAGCTTTCTAATGGCTAGCCATATGCAAAAGACTGAAGCTGGACCCCTTCCTTACACAATTAAAAAAAAAAAATCAACTCAAGATGTATTAAAGACTTATACGTAAAAACCCAAAAGTATAAAAACCCTGGATGACGACCTAGGCAATACCATCCTGGACATAAGTATAAGCAAAGATTTCATGACAAAGACACCAAAAGCAATTGCAGCAAAGCAGAAATTTACAAATAGGATCTAATTAAACTCAACAGCTTCTGCACAAGAAAATAAACTATCAATGGAGTAAACAGACAACCTGCAGAATGGAAGAAAATATTTGCAAACTATGCATCTGACAAAGGTCTAATTTCCAGCATCGATGAGAAAAGTAAATTTATAAGAGAAAGACAAACAACCCCATTAAAAGGTGAGCAAAGGACATGAAAAGACACTTTTTAAAAGAAGACATACATGTGACCAACAGGCATTGAAAAAATCTCAATATCACTGACCATTAGAGAAATACAAATTAAAACCACAATAAGATACCATCCCACGCCAATCAGAATGGCTAATACTAAAAAGTCAAAAATTATTAGATCCTGGCGAGGACCTACTACAGAAAAAAGGAACACTTACGCACTGCTGGTGGGAGTATAAAATCAGTTCAACCATTGTGGAAAGCAGTATAGTGATTCCTCAAAGAGCTGAAAGTAGAACTACCATTTGACCCAGCAATCCCATTACCAAGTATATACCCAAAGAATGTATATCATTCTATCGTAAAGACACATGCACACAAATGTTCGTTGCAGCACTATTCACAAGAGCAAAGACATGGAATCATCCTAAATACTCATCAATAACAGATTGGATAGAGAAGATGTGGTACATACACACCATGGAATACTATGCACCCATAAAGAATGGGATCCTGTATTTCGTTGAAGGAATATGGAGGGAGTTGGAAGTCATTATCTTCAGCAAACTAATGCAGGAATATAAAACCAAATACCATATCTTCTCACTTACAAGTGGGAGCTAAATTATGAGAACTTATGAACAAAAGAAGGTAACAACAGACATTAGGGTCTACTTGAGGGGGCAGAGTGGGAGGAGAGAGAGGAGCAGAAAATATAACGATTTGGTACCGGGCTTAATTCTTGGGTGATGAAATAATCTGTACCATAAACCCCTGTGACATGAGTTTACCTAGGTAGCAAAACTTCACATGTAGCCCCAAAACCTAAAATAAAAGTTGAAAAACACTTTCTTAGCTATGAATGAGTTAATTAACTTCTCTTTATCCAAACGTCTTTGACAAATCCGACAAATGAGGCTGTTTTTATAAAATGAAATAAAAGTATACATTATATTTTCTAAAATCCAAATTCTGCATGTAAACCTTAGAATGCAGCTCTCAGATTCTATAATTTCATTTTCTTTTTCACCTGTGGGAAGAAAGAGAAGAGCAGGTATCTATTTCTAAGTTTTTGCTTATATCCATAAAAATCTTTAGCATGATAAATATCCTTGACATTATATGTGAGAACTCACCTTGCATGAAATACAGAGCTCAGAATAACATTTGTACATGTATGGAACCATGATCTATGACAGAAGTAGCATATCACATCAGTGGAGAGATGAGCTGCTAAGAAATAATTATTCCATAGAAAATAATAAATGAGATTTCTTCCTCACACCCTATGCAAGAATCAATACCTCTACAGCCTGTCAAATGCATGCAGAAATTAAAGCTGCTAACAACATGCAAACTGTCTTGTAAGTGGTGGTGTTTCCACTCTGATTTCTCTGATGTTCTCAAAGGTTATGTTCTGATTGCTCTGAGGTTCTCAATTGTGGGTTAGGTAGGGTTCTAATATTTAGTAAATAAAAATACAGACACTCAGTTAAATTTGAATCTCAAGTGGTTAAGACATTTTTTGCATTATTATATGACAAATACTGTGTGGGGTATGCTTATATTAAAAAATTCATTGAAAACCTGAAATTTAAATTTAGCTGAATATTTTATGTTTTACCTAGAAATCCTGTTTAAGATAGGGAAGGCAGGTGATATAAATCTTACATCATATTCCCAAAGAGCAGAATGAGGAAATTATGGAAATGTATCAAATGCAACAACTTAGGCTTCCAAACTGGAATGTAATGACCACTGAAAATATCTTTCAAAAGTGAAGGTGAGTAAAGGTATTTACTGATACAAACCTAGATAGTTCTTTACTATCAGACTAATACAAAATTTTAATATAAAAAAAAACATTCCTTAAAGTAGAGAAAAGATGATCCTGTGAGGGAACTAGGAATACAGGAAGAAAAAAGTTAATGCAAAGGGTAATTTTGTGACTAAATGTAAATGAATATTGATTGTAGAAAATTAAAATAATGACTAACAAGTTAAATGTGAGAAGATTGAGTTTTCTATAAGGCAAATTTTTAAAGACTACCCTGAAAAGTTATGAAAGATTTATGACAATGACAACAATATTTTACCCTAATTATACCCATCCTCTTTACAATATAAATATGCACAACTTTTACCAATAGTGGAATATATTTCTCCACCCCTTGAATCTGGGTTGTCCTTGTTCATTGCTTTGTCTGCTAGATTGAGGTGGAAGTGGTGGTTTGTGCCAGTTCTCAGTGTACAGTTCAAGAGTTCTCATATATTTTCACTCTCTCACTTAACCCTGTTATGTCCAAGTAAATAAGCTTAGATTAGCCCATAGAAACATCAGAGAAGAAAATAAGTTGTCTCAGCAAAGGCAATTCTTAAGACATTAACATGAGAGAAAAGCAGCTAAGAATAGAAGAGCGTTGTAATCAACCTACAAGTTGACCTCAGATGCACTAAGGGACACATCTTGAACCAGAAAACCTGCCCACTTGACCAGTACACTTGTGATCAGTAGTAAATATTTATTGGTTTAAGCTGCTAAGTTTGGGAGTAGTTTGTTAAACAGTAATAACTAACTGGTGAGAATCTTCACATTGCTTAGAACAGACACAACTTATATACAAGGTTGAATAGAAAAGGTAGGAAAATATGCCAACAGCAACAAAAATAAAATGTTTTAGCTATCATAATTTCAGAAAAAAATAGATTTTAAGGCAACAAGAATTATTATACTAAGAAAGATATTTCTTAACAGTAAAAAACAACTCACCAGAAGTATATTTGAAATTTGTGTGCACATAAAAACTTGTACTCAAAATATATAAAGCAAGATTTACAGAAATAAAAAAAATTTATAAATAATTCCAAAATCAATGGGGGAGGACCTCATCAATAAATGATATAATGAGACAAATAATCAATGGAGAAAAGGATGATTAAAACAAATAACCTTGACCTAACTGATTGTATAGCGATTTCAATACCAACTTATACCCACCTCTCAACTGCACAGAAAACATGGACCAAAATTGATTACATGCAGGGCTATAAGCAAGCTTTAAGAAAATTAATGAAGTGAACTCATTCAGAATATTTTTCTGATCATAGTAAAATGAAGTTAGATGTCAATAACAAAAGATATTTCTAGAAAAGTTTCAAATATTGAAATTAAACAAGACACTTCCAAATTACACATGGATCAAAAAAATAAAAATAAAAATAGAATTAAAAAATACTTTAACCAACATGGCAATGCAAAGAAACACTGAAAGTTGTGGAATGTAGTTAACCCTGCACTTAGAATGAAATCTATAGCCATAAGTTCATATGGTAAAAAAGAGAAAGATTATAAATCAATTATATATATCTATATCTTAAAAAGTTAGAAAATAAAAGCAAATGAATTAAGAGATAGTGAAAAATTAACTGAGGTAAAGTTAAAAAGAATATAAACATAAAGAGTAACATTTAAGAAAATAGTTATGAGTACAAATGTACAAGAAAGAAAATACATAAATCCAAAAGATTAAGAGATTAGTAAAATATATAAACACATAGCAAAGTCAGCTAACACCAAAATAAAACAATTAAATTATAAAAATGTTCCGAAGGTACTGAATGATAAATGGGACATTGCTATAGAAACTAGATATTATAATGATAGCAAGAGGGTGTTATAAACAACTCTTTCAATAAATATAAAACTGTAGAAAATTTGGACTAAGTCCTAGAAAAAGAGATTAGCATGCTAGAAGTGTCACAATAAAATAATGGAATATTTAAATAACAATACATATATATTAAAGATATATAGTCTATAAGTAAACCTTCTCACAAATAAACATTATCAAAAATAAAAATTCAGGCCAAACTCACTGACTGAGTCTTCTAAACATTTATAAAGAAATAGCAAAAAGATAAAGATTTCTGATTCTTACTACTGTGCCTTAGTTCCAAATAGTTCAAAAACGTAAACTTGTTTTCTACCTGTTCTGGGGGCCATATGTCTGAAATGAGTGTCAGTGGAATAAAAGTACAGTGAAAACAGGGCTGTAATTTCTAGGGAGTTTACAGGAGAGAACCCATCCTCCTTCCTGGCCTCATACAGCTTCTGTTAGTTACCAGCATTCTTTTTTTTTTTTTTTTTGAGACAGAGTCTCGCTTTGTTGCCCAGGCTGGAGTGCAGTGGCACGATCTTGGCTCACTGCAAGCTCTGCCTCCCGGGTTCAGGCCATTCTCCTGCCTCAGCCTCCCTAGTAGCTGGGACTCCAGGCGCCCGCCACCACGCCCGGCTAGTTTTTTATATTTTTGGTAGAGGCGGGGTATCACCGTGTTAGCCAGGATGGTCTCAATCCATCTCCTGACCTCGTGATCCACCCACCTCGGCCTCCCAAAGTGCTGGGATTACAGGCATGAGTCACCGCTCCCGGTCCGTTACCAGCATTCTTCAGTTTGTTGCTGCATCAGTCCAATCTCTGCCTCTGTCATCACATTGCCTTTGGGTATATTTGTCAAATCTCTCTCTGCCTGTCTCTTATAGAGAGGCATGTGATGACCTTTAGAACCCAACTAGATAATCCAGGATAATCTGCCTGAAGCTTTTTTTTATCTTAATCGCATCTGTAATAACCCTTTTTCCTAAAAGGATGACATACACAGATTCTATAGATTAGGACCTGATGCCTTTGGGAGCCACTATTCAGTCTACTACAGACTATATGCAGGTATTCATTTCAGGAGGATTGCAGACTCAAATGTGAAAGGAAAAAATATATATTGACCAGTGGTCAGCGAAAACATAGAAAACTATCCTCTGGTATGATATGAATCTCTCAGGAATAAAGACTCTGTATTTTGTGGGGGGGAGTGGAAGGAGGATGTTAATCCACAGAATCTGATTTATTCCTAATCAGAGTGCAAAATATAATAACTATGTGTTAAAAAAACACAATTTCCTATTTTTAAATAAAGTTAAACATTTACATAAACATTTACATAATCTAGAGTCCAGCAGTTATACTTCCTGATATACATACACCCATGAGAAACTTCCACATTGTTCATCTATGCCAGAGGCATATACAAAAGTTGTCCTTAGCTCAGTTCATCATAGTGAAATGGAAAGAGTTCCCTTATCCTCCTTGCAGGGTGTGCCATGCAAATGTGGCTCACTTTTTCTTTACCCTGCTGTTCATAACCCTAGGGGGAGGACGCAGAGGGGCAGGTCATGGGACCCACTGACCTCAGGCAGCACAAAAGAGTGAATGTTTACAGCTGAAGCCCCAGTGGGCGTGTGTAGTGCACTCTTAGTTTTGCCCTCTGCAGGCAGCTTGTGTTAATCAGCTCAATTAGACCCTTCTGCCTTATTACAAGGACAGAGGGCTTTCGGTATCCTGGGTTCTTGCCTTAGTTTACTGGAAAAATCAGATCACACGTGGGCTTGGAGAATGAGTGCAAGGTTTTATTGAGTGGAGGTAGCTTTCAGTGAGGTGAATGGGAAGGCCAGAAGAGCCATGGAATGGGAAAGTGGTCTTACCCCGCCGTGGGGCCGCCCAGTGGCTGCACTGCCCCTGGCGGAATCCCACATCCTCCCTGGGTCACCAGCATTTGCTGGTGCCTGTTGGTGTGCTCTTCGGCTCCTCTGCTCCTGTGGAGATCCAGCTTCTGTGTCTGTGCCCGCTTGGGTCTCAGGGGTTTTTATAGACAAAGGATAGGGTGCGTGGTGGGCCAGGGTGGTCTTGGAAAATGCAACATGTGACTGTGAAAACAGAAATGTCTGGCCCCACCTAAGTCCCTGGGCACAGTCCCAAAGGTGGAGCCCTTGCTAGGGACCTTGCTGTTCTCTACCCAGCACTTCCCATCCCCACTCCCATATCAATAGCTAACACTTGGAAGTTTCCCCAGGTGCCTTTCAACTCTGGAGCAGATGCACAATGTAACTTCCGGAATGGTAGTATGAGGAGCTCCAAGGACCTGCTCTCCAGCAAAACAAACATAACTGGTGAAAAATTATAAAAACTGGTGAAAACTATAAAACAAACAAACAAAAACAAACATTTAAAGTCTCTGGAAATTGTCCTGCAAGAGAAAAGCAAGTTAAGAAAGATTCATTCAAGAAAATCTACAAATTGGTAAGAATAGCAAGAATCGGTGGCATATGGATCATGGCCTTCTCCCTTCTTCCTCCTCACAACTCAGAGTGACAGAAACTTCATCCCAGTTGAGTGCAGAAGAACAGAGGGTTCCTTCTTACCTTTCCTGAATGCTATAGTATTTTTCTCGGAGGATCAGGCCATCAGCATTTCTCATTCCTCTCTCCTCCCTACCTGTTGCAGAAAAAAATTTCAGGTGAGTGTGACCAAAAGGCCAAGAGCTCCCTTCCTCTACCCAATCCCCACTTACAGAGTAGAGGATTTACCAAAAAAGTGGCACCCTGAGAACAACGTGGCCATGATTGCCCTCATTCCAGCTTATTTGTAGGGTGGAGTTTCAAGCCAGGAGAGGCAAGCTGAGCAGACAAGGGTACCATTTCTACCCAGAGACTTATTGCTAAAGCAGGGATGTCACTCACAGAGAAGTGCAACATCATCTCTGCCCCCAGATTGGGAGTTGTGGCTCAGAGATTTTTGCCATGGGGAAGAAGCAGGTTGTAACACAGGGAACTCCAATGTTCTTCCTTAAGTAAGTGACTTTATTTAAAACAGAATATGAGAAAGTTCGAGGCTGAGGGCACTCTCAAACACAATGAAAGTTTTGGTCATAAGCAATTAAGAGGAGGCTGGTAGTTTTATGAGGGATACAAGCTAAACTATAGACCTCTTGATTTATAGAGGGAACCAGGGAAGAGACAGCTAAGAGGAGCCCTTTAGGGGTCAGAGCAAATCTCAAACACTGAGCTCAAACACGACTCCAGTAAAGGGCTCTGAATTTAATGTGGAGCAATTTATGCTCCGGGACATTATCAAAAGTAATAGAGGACTCAGATGGCAATAGCAGCTTAGCGATTGGGTGTGATCAGAGAAAGAGAAACAGAGACAATAGTTAACAGCATTGTCATTCCAGAGTCACTGTGCAAACGCATGAGCCTGTGTACATGAGGCTTTACACTGCAGGTGTGATAGATTTCACTAAAAAGGTCAAGTCACATCCTGAAAAACAAACAAACAAACAAACAAAAAACAATAATTAAAAGCCACAGAGAGAAGGATCAGAATCCACAATTGTTGAAATATACCATCTAAAATGTCAGTTTTCACCCAAAAAAAAAAAATTGTACGAGATATGCAGATACCAGAAAATGTGACCCACACACAGGAAAAAAAGCAGCCAACGGAAAATGTCATTAAAGTGTTATAGATATAATATTTAACAAACATTAACGTCAATGCATTCATTTTAGATGTGTTCAGAGAACTAAAGAAAACCACACTTAAAGAATTAAAGGGCCAGGTGCAGTGGCTCATGCCTGTAATACCAGGACTTTGGGAGGCCAAAGTGGGAAGATCACTTGAAGCCATGAGTTCGAGATCAGCCTGGAAAACGAATCTCTACTAATGTAATAAATTAAAAATATATATGTATATCCAGGTGTGGTGGCATGTGCTTGTAGTCCTAGCTACTTGGGAGGCTTAGATGGGAGGATCACTTGAGCCCAGGAGGTCGAGACTACAGTGACTTATGATGGCACCACTCCAGCATGAGCAATGAAGTAAGAGTATATCTCAAAAAAAAAAAAAAAAAGAAAAGTTATAAAAATGTCTCAAAAAAAAAAAGATAATACAAGTAAAAAAAATTGAAATATGGCCCAAACTCACTGTCTAATTCTTCTAAACATTTACAAGTAAATACAACAAATGAAGATTTCTGATTTTTACTATAGTGTCTTAGTTCTAAATAAGTTACAAACATAAAAATTTCCTACTTTTTTATTTTTGTGTCTGCTTATTATTATTTGAGATCTTTTTACATTGACTTATTGACTATTCTAAATGCTAGATCTTTATATTTTTAAATTGTTATATCTTTCCCTCCACCCCATATCCAATCTCTTTGATAACAAAGATGTACTTGATGGCAGCATTATCTCCAATTTTGGGAGTAAATGATTAATTTTTTAATTAAATTGATTTGATATAAAAGTATATCACTTGAAACAGAAGTATTCCTTACTGATACAGAATTTGTTTTCATAACTTGGAATATAACAAGAGAGATCTGGAATTCCTGGAGACTATTTTGGGTTGAGATCAGAGAAACTGAATATTTCCTTTACTTCTTGAGAACTTCCCCTTGCGATGGTGTTCGTTACCTGCTTATTTATTTATCATTCCTTTTTTTCCCCCTGGGTAAAGTCTTCCCTTAATTTTAAATTTTCTCATGGCTCATCTGGTTCATTAAATTACCAGAGACTGGGGAGGGGAGGTGGCAAGAGAGAGTAAGATAGTGAGAGGAAAAATTTAAAAATCCCAGTTATTTGGAAGTGTCTTTGTTTTTCATGAAAGACAGAACAATGCTTTTTTTCTTCTCTTTATTGCATTTCACTGCCAGCAGGATTCCTCGGTTGAAGACAGGCATCAGAAATTTAAAATAAAATTTAAGCAAGGTTTCTATGTGGCAACACTCCTACTACTGCTTTGAGTGTTCTAGAGAAACCATTCTTGATTCTCGTAAGATACATCTAGCTTTCTAAATACCAGCGTTCTAAGGAAAGGATGATTGGAAAGGTCTTTCAAGAGTGTGATGCTTAATAATAGGAAAAAATGTAGCCTATTTCAGTTCTTTTTTTGGAGGAATCAGGCAACTCTCAGTATTTTGCCAAAGGCATTTTTAAATTTTTAGATTTCATTGTTATTTGGCAGGTATATTTTATAATTTCTTTGTCTAATGGAAGTAAAAAATATACATATTTATGTATTATAATATTTTAATATACATACGATATGTATATTTCACTTTCAGATTTTTAGATGTTTTTGGTGGATAGAGGGAAATAAATTATCCTACTAGGCTCATTTAAATTTTGAACTCTGAATTTATTTTCTTTTCTTACCTTAGGCAAGGAAAGTAACAAACTGTGAAATGGCCAATAGAAAAGTCATTAGAGAGGAAAGAAGGTGGACCTTGGGTTACCAGTAAAATACATAGTCATCAAGTATTTATTTGTTCAGTAGACACTGTAGACTACTACTGAATTTTTATCCTGTTATTGCAGTCAAAGAGCAGGATCTCTGGGGAATTTATGACATTTGATGTAAGTCCTAACTTTATATTCAGCTTTTCCAGGTGTGAAAATATAATATTTTAAGTGGTCCTAACAAGTGAGATAACTGCAAAGATAATTTCCACTAGCTAAAGGAAAAAATGTGGAACAATGCAGAATGACCACCATTCTCAGGGCCTATCATATTAAGCAGAACAGAAATAGCAAGCCTGCTTTGCGTAGTGACGGAATAATTAAAGACATTCATAAATCAGTTTATTTACCATTGTCTACATTGTTTTTTAGTTTAGTGCTAAATTATCTTTTAGTTTATATTTTTTATTTGTTAATATAAATTTAAGAAAGATCAGATAATAATTCAACAAAGGTACATATATCTAATGTCGGGATTACAAAAGATGTGAAGATTTTGTTATATTTCCTTTAGAAATATTATTAAGAAATCTAAAGATATTTAAAATAATTTTACACAACATCCCAGAGGCAATCAGAATCCTTCCTAGAGTAAGGATTATTCTGAATCATTCCCATCTATATTTAATACATTTGCTATATATCAATATGCTCCCAAATTATTCATAATACTATTTTGTGTTTTCAAATTTTATACATAATGGAAATTGCCAGTTTTACTAAAGATTAATTTTTCAAGAGCTTCCTATGTTGATATATAGAGCTAGTGTATCCATTTTAACTATCAAGTAGTTATAAATCCTCTGAAAATATGTTCCATTGCAACTGATAAAACTGTACATCATGTTCAGATTCTGGTTACTGCACACCTCATGTTTATGGGCATTATTTATGACACTCATATATGGCATAGTTTCTTTATAGTATATCTCCTCTTTTTTTTTTCTCTTTGAGATGAAGTCTCGCTCTGTCACCCAGGCTGGAATGCAGTGGTGCAATCTTGGCTCACTGCAACCTCTGCCTCCTGGGTTCAAGCAATTCTCCTGCCTCAGCCTCCTGAGTAGCTGGGAGTACAGGCACATGCCACCACGCCCCATTAATTTTTGCTTTTTTTTTTTTTTTGGTAGAGATGGAGTTTTGCCATGTTGGCAGGGCTGGTCTCAAATTCCTGACCTCAGGTGACCTGCCCACCTCAGCCTCCCAAAGTGCTGGGATTACAGGCGTGAACCACTGTGCCCAACCTTACAGTATATATCTCAAAAAAAAGTGTCTGGATAATTTGCTCTAGGATATTCTATTCTCTATATTGATTCCCTTCCAATATTCACTGAATTGGGCCATTTTTTTTTTCCAAATAAAATTTCTGGTTTTCATCTGAACTGAAAAGTGGACTCTGAGTTTTAATCCTTTGGAAACAATAAAGTTAATATTTTATTCAGAAACTCCCAACTGAAGTTTTGAGTTTAGATTACATATAAGGGCTGCTTCTCTCCTTCAAAATGAGATTATCCAAGCAAGAATGGGATATTTTGTTCTTACTGGCATAATTTCAAAAAGCACAATTTATGATAAAGAAAGAAAGAAAGAAGAAGAAAGAAAGAGAAAGAAGGAAAGAGAAAGAAAAAGAGAGAGAGAAAGAAAGAGAGAAAGAAAAAAAGAGAAAGAAAGAAAGAAAGAGAGAAAGAAAGAGAAAAAAAGAAAGAAAAAAGGAAAGAAAGAAAAGAAAAGAAAAAAGAGGGAGGGAGGGAGGGAAGGAAGGAAGGAAAGGAGGGAGGGAAAGAAGGAAGGAAGGAAGGAAAAGAAAGAGAAAGAAAGAAAGAAAGAAAGAAAGAAAGAAAGAAAGAAAGAAAGAAAGAAAGAAGAGAGAGAGAAAGAAAGAAAAGAAAGAAAGTCAATCAGTCAATCAAAGAAAGCAGTTATTTTTACCAATTTTCAGTGGCCACAAACCTCGGAAGAAATATGTTTCCTGTTAACTTTCCAGCTGAATTTATGTAAATCCTTTTTGATTAGGTAGATATTTGCTGTCCAGCTAATTCTCATTTTCTACAATAATAAATAATTTATATAATACATTAAAAGGTTAAGGATGTTTGAAAAAATGAAAATATTGGAGTAATTAAATGAATAGAACACTGAGTTGATAGATGTCTGTAGCATTTGTAGGGTGATCAGAGTTCAAAAATAATGAAGTTTGAGCAAATGTTTGAGGAATATGAGGAATTTAGCAAAGATTACATTTGTGCAATTTGCACTTCAGGAAGCATGATCAGCTAAGGTATGTGTTCAGTGTAAAGAAACAACAAAGTAAGTTGTGGCTGCGGCTGGGGAGTTTGCAGCAGCAAATATCAGAGAAATATCAGTGCTTGTGTGTTGATGTGGAGGGGATAGATTATGTAGTCTTCCAGTCCATTATTCTCCATATGAAATGCAGAGTCCTTGCAGAGTTTCCTGCAGAGAGGGGACAAAAATTTGATTTAGGTTTTAAAAGCTTACCTGTGGCTGCTCCATTGAGACTAAACTTAGTAGAACAAGAAGCAGGAAGACTGGAAAAGAGATAACAGCAGTAAACTCTAAATCCAATAAGTGAGATAAATAACTTTGATAATAACAGGTCGATGTACTTAAATTTTGAAATTAGAACAAACTATAACTGTATTCTTTTCTGCCTCTATGGACTTGTAAATATTTAAATAATTTTGACTGTTTTTACTTTTCTTCTACCTATAATTAGATTGATATGCAATTAAGACATGCAAATAGCTGCTTCTAAGACAAGTTATTGAAAAAGGAGTGGCTCTTAGTTTTAAAGAGAAAGTAAAGTGAAAATTTCCTTGAATGTGTATATCTTTTTTATAAAATCCAACTTGAACAGTAATAAAAAAAATGTGGACTTATTTTTTCTTAAGGAACCAATAGAGTATACTAGGGAAGGATTTAAGTTTATATTATACCAACTCTTCCTTTTTAAAATTTACTGTTCATGTACTGAGGATAACACAGACAACGTACCAAAAAGTGAGTCTCTCAAAGACCTAAGGAAACAAATGCATTACACAAATAAATTGACTTTATTGTTAAGTATATTGATACATAAATATAGATATTATAAAATTTAAAAATCTATTATTCATTACAGTAAATTAGCATGGATGGTTATGGGAATGATCTTGAGAAAGTTAATAACCTTTTATAGAAATGTTAATATTCCCATTTATTAAGTGAAGCGTTTATATGATTTTATTATAAGAGCTAGCTTATCTCTAAAGTGTGACTCTTTGAAGCTCCGCACTTGCTGATTTAAATTAAGTCTGAGGATGAATAGCGCGCACCATATGTGATTACCAATCTGTAGTGATGTAATGGCTTCACTTCAGATCTCTTGACTCTCCATTTAACCCCAATGCCCCATGATTACTAGCTGCAGCTACATTAACGCTCTTGAGATAGGCTTTTTTCATTACAATAGTGACATATTAAAATTTATTATACATTAGATCCTTATCACGTAAAATGCCCAATCCCAAGAAGTAGCAGAATAAGATGGTTGCTTTTATTCATGGTGCTGAGTTGAAATGATCTGCATTCTAATAAAATGGGAAAGAATGACAAGTGATCTGTCAAACAACAGAACTCATTTTACAAGGTTTGCAAGCGAAGCAGAAGAATGTGAGAATGTACCTCTTCAGCAAGTTAGCGACCACTTTGCTCTTATCACCTCCCTTTATATTTCAGTGGAAATTTAAAAATTATAAATAGCATTAAATTCAACTGACTAGAAGTAAAATATCCAAATGTATATTCCGTAGAACATATTGTATTTCAATGTTTGATTTGTATTCAGACAGATTAAAATGGATATGACGTGAGACAAAAAATTCATCACTTATTTCAGCTTCAGGGACTCAGCTGTTAATCCTAATTTTCACCCGCAGTGCCCCCATGCCCTTTTCTTTTCCCTATAAATGCTCCACAGTTCTTTGTCATAGTATAAGAAATGGACAGAGCCAATCCAGCAGGCTTTTTGGAGGCTGTTTAGTTTTTGCCAAGGAGTTGGATTCTAATATACAGAATGAGAATAGTTTCATGTATACAGAAAAACTCCTCTGCTATGTTCTTTCCATCAGTTCTAAAATCAGAACAAAACAAATCCCCCAATATCAAGTGTATCAATTAAATCTTAGATAAACCTATAACACATCCATGAGAAACAAGGATATGTTGAGTCAGGAAAGGAACTATGATTAAATTAATTTTGACACATTATTTTCTGTATTAAAAGTATTATACAAGAATCCAATAAATAAAGAGCAGGTTAAAGTGAAATTGAACAGTTTTGTTTATTTATACACAGTACACTTAAAACAATTAAATAATTAGTGTCACTAATTTTTAAGAACTCTAAATTAATAACCTTTTGCCTCCTGACATTGATATGAAATCCCAACTAAGAGGTTATTAAGGAATGGCTAACAGACAAAACTACATTAACTGTCTCAAGAGTTCAGGTTTCATAACATTATTTTTTATTTGTATTATAATGCAAACATGTTTAAACTTTAGTAAATGTACCTGTATACCTACTGTCTATATATTGACAATTGTTGACAGTCATCTTCTTTATGTATTTATGCACATATATGCATATACAATAGAAACACATATATAATTAGAGGCCCCATGTTGGCTTTTCCTGTTTCACTTCATTACTCTGTCTCCAGGGGCAAACAACAGGGTTCTAACTGTTTCTCTGTGCATTTATATATGTATGAAACATAATTGTCATCCCTTGTATTTGTGGGGGATCCCCACAGACACCAAAATCCACAGATGTCCGAGCATAAAATGGCATAGTATTTATATATAACTTATGCATATCACCTCATATACTTTAATCATCTCTAGATTACTTATACTATTATAACTAATACAATGTAAATACCATGTAAATAGTTAGTATATTGTATTGTTTAGCAAATAATGTCTAGAAAAAATCTACATGGGTTTAGTAAAGAGCTAATTTAAAAGAAAAAAATTCCCACACATGGTTGGCTGAATACACAATGTGGATTCACTGACCTGGAGGGCCAATTGTGTTGTATGTATCGATGTGTGTTTACATGTCCATTAGTGTTATTCTCCATGTGATTTTCTCTGTAGCATTCAGCATTATGTGCTTCAGTTATACTCATCATACTGTAGACATAAATATATATATAGATAAATGGCAGGTGCATTCATAGATCGGTAGATAGATAGATAGACAGATAGATAGATAGATAGATAGATGCATGCTAGATGACAGAGACATAGATGATGGATAAAGATATAGGTATAGAGATAGATGGAGACATAAATGAACATGTATACAGCTGTGGGTTTTTTCAATAGATATACAATATTATGATGTATATTTATGATAAGCATTGAATTTATCATTACTCTCTTTGTGTACAGTTAATTTAAATTAATTATATAACATAGGAATTCCTGCTGGTGAACACATACCATGGTACTCTTTGGATCATAGTGAGGCACTATAAGCAATAATGGAAAACATGAGTTTCTGATGTCAGTTAGAATTATCCAAATACTAGCTTATAAAATTCGATGCAATAATCTTAAGCAGATTTTAAAAAATCCTAATTGTTAGATATTTCAGGATTGCAAATTTTATCTCCAGTAAGGTATCTTTTCATCTATTTTAGTACAAGGGAGAAAATATTACAATTTTCATGCATTCAAAAAATCGAATAAAATTCAAAAATGGTTCATGATAATAATCATTAAAATCTTAGAATAAGATAAAAACTCTATAGCTTGATTAATTATATTTACAATAATTATAGAATTTAATGTGTATGGAAAAATAATGTGTGAAGGTGAGTTGTTGAATTTGTATTTTTAAAAATTCTTTAAAATTGGGAACATGCCAAGGCAACCTGCCTTTTCCACCCCTACAACTTTCTAATGAAAATACATGCCACTGAAAAATTTAAATATTAAAATAACACAATTTAAAGAATAAAATAAAAATTAAAAATAGCTTCTGCAAATAAAGTAATAAAAACTTTCACTATTTGAAGACTATTAAATTATGACTGTCTTCATGGTAAACATGAGAGATTTTCAAATTAACAAAAAAGCATTTAAAATTATTAAAATTATATTTGCCAAATAAAGGTAAGGCAAATCTACAAAAGTCAATTGCACCACCAATAGATAGAAGATACGCAGTATTTAGATTTAGAGAACTGTTTAGATTTTATGTCATAAAATTATAAAACTTGAATGAAAAACATGAAAGAAGACAAATGAACAGGGCATTCCCTGTTCTTGGATAGAAAACTAAAATCACATTTAATAATGCTCTAATGACATACAATTTGCTTCTGAGGACAAAAGAGGAGAGAATATTCAGCTTTTTCACAAAATCTCAAGTCTTATAGCCTAATTTTAACTGTCAGGAAAATAAAATGATGAGCCTCTTCCAAGTGAAAATAAAGTAGGAAAAGATTAAAAGTGATGAATAGCTAGAATCCATATTAATCAAGATGTTAGACAAACTTTCAATCTAAGAATCTAGTCAGCTTCGATCAACTGTGAAGACTCTATTTTGTTTTTAATAAATGTAATAAACTTATAGATACAAATATAAATGTTATTAGGCCATTATAAAAAATATTTCATAACAAGCCACTTCTTGAGTTTTAGTTGAAAAACAATAAAATATTACTGATGTAATATGAAAAGACTCAATTATTTTTACATTTTTGTCCAAAACATACACTATCATAAAGTATTTTTAAACATTCATATATATACTTTTTTTAAAGCTAAGAATGCAGTACTTAAACATCACAAATTTAACATGGTTAAACCTAGTCTGGTTATTATTTTTAGTTATTCAATTATTTTCACATAGTCTTTCTTCTTTGGTGTCATATTAGTGGCCAGAGAAAATCAATATTTGGTTTGATTGGCATATTTTATGTCTGTTAAATGAAACAGTATTTCTGCTGTCTATGACTTTTTCTTCCTTTTAGTCTTCAGTCTTTTGGCTCTCTTTGAAAACTCCTTATAGACCTGTAACTAGTCAATAAGATCTTTGGTTTGTAAACGATCTAAACAGGTCGTTTGCTCCAGTCTCCAAGGTAATAGTGTCCATCTTTCCTCAAATGCTTAGACATTACGATCAGACGTCGGGGATGAAGGAAGGGAAAAGCTTAAGGCTTGTGTGTAAGCTTTAAAAGCTTTAAAAGTTTAATAGTCTTGCAAGTCTTCACAAGCAGCTATCTCTAGCTTCAATTTCTTCACTCTTGTAAAATGGGATATTCACTACACTTCGTTATTCTTATGGAAGTTAAGTGAAAAACATGACTAATTCCTCCTTAATAGCTAAGCCAGTGTTCTCTTAGTATTTGCTTTCACTATTCATTTTATGTTTGTTTCTGAAGTAAATACAGAATGAGAATATATACAGATAAATCCCTCTTCAGTTCATTGAAATGATGTCAAATATTCTCTACAGGTAACCTACAAGATATTCTCCACATTCCAATTTTCTAAGCCAAATTTCCATCCTGTAGGACCATTAACTGTTTGTAAGATCATTTAAGTGGTTCGTGGACATAGAACCAAGTATAATTTTGATTAATTGTGTAGTTACTTTTTGTATATGACACAATTCCCATTTTCTAGTTATTTAGACTAGTGAAGTTTTCTTAGCAAATACACTTAATGTACTTCACTTATGTGTGAATGTGGCAAAAATTATTAATATTATACCCTTGTAAAAAATTTTGGAAGCATTATATAGTGTTTTCTGTCCACTCTCATAGCCTATCTCCTATCAAAAATAATTTTCTTGTTGTAATACATAGAGGTTTTTGTTAAGATTGCACATCTGTGTAATAATCTACCATGTTATAAAATATTTCAAAATCTTAAAGAATCAGGTTTAGGATCTATTTTTTCCCAAAGGGGCTGCAAGCAGAAAGAAAATAGGTCCAGGTTTCATTAGAAGTCTATGGTTTTAGCAACTGGAGGAAAAAAATAGCTCTCAGAAATGTGAAGAAAAAAAGTTTAGCACAGTGCCAGCCAAGAGAAGAAAAGGTTAAAGTCAGAGGATATGGTTCTTTTTAACACCTTTTTTCAACCACTGCAGAAAAATATTCTTTCTGTGCCCACACACCATCAAAAGTTGTCATTGCATTTCTGAATTGAAAGTCTGACAGGCAGTCTTCCCAGCAATAAAGTAAAGTCCTAAGAATTTATATTTATATATGTAATTTTATAATCGATGTGGTAACACACAGCTGTCATAAGTGATTTGATACATTAGTTTTTGATATGGCATTTAATATTGCAACTAGGGCTCAAAAGGAAGAACACTGGGTATCAGCAGAACATTATGTGTTCACCATTCACTATAGGTTTTTTATCTGGATTCCTCCTACTCCTATTCCATCTTCCAAAGATTTTATATATGTACATGAAATATACATAAATATATGTATAAATATTTAAACATTTATATAAAAATGTACATATAAACATATATAAATGTATAAAAACATTTTTATATATTTACATATAAATATATAAAACATTTCAATATATTTATACATATACATAAATATATAGAGAGAGTCTTGTCTGAGTATATTAATTCTTAGAGTTAAACAGCTTCTTTTTAACTTTTTAAGTGGTGCAGTTTTTTCTCTGTTTTTGTTGTAGAAGAAATTCTGATATGTGGTTGGCGTTTTCTAACTTGTATGTGACTCTGTCTTTTTTCTGACTGATTAGGTATCTATTATTTTCATTAACTTGTAATTTCCATCTATTACAAGTAGATGCTGGGGAGGAAAAGCAGCTCTAACCAAACATTTCTGACAGGAGAGTATTCTTCTTTTCCTATAATTTGGTTTATATTTTTCTTTTCCAATTTAGGGCAATATTTAGTCTTTTGATTAATCATATTTTTCCATAATTAGATACATATTTATAACATTCATATTTTATTTTTTATGAGGATGAATTGCATTTATATCAAGCTATATCTCTGTCTGAATGTTGTTTTTCCACTGTAACTATTTATTCCTTAAAGTTTCTAATATGTATGTATTCCAAAATTAAGGTTTTGGTTACTGAACATGCCTTCTGAGGTATGAAATCTACCATTATATCATTTTATCTGTTAGTTTCTTTCTTCTCTTGTTTTATGTAACTATTGTTCTTATTAACTTGACCCATGTATTTTGGTGTGACTGTGGGGAATTTCCTCTTGTTTTTGGGTTATGTATATTCTTCTAGATTGGATTTTTGTTTGCAGTTTGCTTATTACATTTCTTTCATTTATGTTTTGGTGTATTCACTACTACCTATTTTTAAATTGAATTTTGCTCATGCTCCAATTGTGCTGTGGAGTTTGAACATTTCCTTTGATATTTTGCTGGTAACTTCTTGACATATCAGAGACCTGTTTATTTCACTAATAAGGTAGCATTCCCCTGACATAGTACCCACGTTTTGTTAGTTTCACATGACATGGCAGTAGATGGATCAGAAATTCCACTGAGACATCTTCCTTATGAACATAAGACTCTAATTCATTTCTGTGTTTTTTGCTCCCAATAATTTGGAATTTCTGTGAATCTCCTGTGGAGATATGATCCAGTTTTGAAACTGTCTGACAATTCCCCCTGTATCCCTGGAAATACAAATTCCATCAAAAAGGCTGGCTTGTTAACATGCCTTTCCCACTTGGAAAGACAAAATTGTGAGCAGAGATTCACGCTGTGAACTTTTATACAGGAAGCAACACAGGAACTCAACAGAAAAACTGAAAGAAACCACTGGCACTTTGAAGGTAGCAGCAGGCAGCAGCTCACACCAAGAGCCAGGCAGAAAATTGTGAGTCTCCAGAGTGTGAAAGTGGGAGAGACTCTCTCCATGATATACCCTCCTGCTGGGAAGCCGGGCAATCCAGGCCATGGAGAAGTGTCTTAACTCTACCTTGAGCTGATTTAGTGAACTGCGGGAAGTATATGAGAAAGAGTGTTGTTGGGAAGTGCTTTGCATATACTCCCAGACCTTACCAGAAATGGAGGGAAGTCATTCCTAATCCTCCCTCCTAGGGGCCTTGTGGGAAGTCTGCCAGCTAACTCAAGCAGCAGTCACAGGTTGAGAGAATCTCCCAACTAAGATCTGTGGTATAATCTTGCATGAGGATGAACCTTCTTGGCCAGAACTGACGGGTAAGTGGGAAGTGTGCTATAGCCATAGGTTCGGGGGTTGGGCACCCTTAATTCATGGGTAAACTGGGAGGGGAGTGGCCTGAAAGCTGCAGTTTTTGTCTCCATATGGAAGGCTTGTGGCCTGGGGTGGTTTTGCTTTCTGAGTGCAGGCGGCCTGGAACTCAGTTAGCTGTTGCTACAGAACATGGCAGGTGTGAGATTTATCTTGTCAAGTGCATGGGGGTTGGGTGGGACTTATTGCCACCTGCTCCCCCTCTCCCTGAATGGAGTCTTTTGTGCAGCAGAGAGTTGTGTTCCCCTCTGGAATGTTACCCCAGTGGCCATGGATAACTGCCCTCTGATCCCCACTGGGGCTGCTGCTTGTGCAGTATGGGGAGCCAGAGCATGAACTTGACTGACTGACCCCCGACCTGGTTTTGCCCCTCCACCCACTCTGGTGGCTTCTCACAATGAACAAGGACTTTAGAGAGCTCCATGGTCCCATTCATTGCCTGAGACACCGAAGTACTTCCCCTGTGTAACACAAAGCAAGCACAAATCCTACTGCTACTCTGTGGCTACTGCTCTTTTGCAAGTGCCACATCGTGACTGCAGGCCAAATGGCACAGGCCATACAGCACCTGCAGGCATAATAACAGGGCTCAAGAAGAAGAAACCTTATGCAACTTCAGCTATTATCATTGGCTACATCACCCCTGATAGCCAGGAGGTTTGCGCCTGTCCACACGCCCAGTACATTACAGCTACAGCTGGCATTTGAGAGAGCCAGCAAACTAAGGCTATTTATAACCTTAAAATCTTACAGAGTCTACATCACTCCCCTGACACTTTCATCAGAACTGGTGCTGGTACCCGCTGCTAGGAGATGAGAGGACAATTCAGCTTGGTCTAACTTCACTGAACACCCATCTGGAGCTAAGAACAGAGCCCAAGCCACTGCACACCCTGCAGACCTGTCTATAGCCTGAGACATCAGAGAGCTCCAGTTGGCTAACAAGCAACCAATTCCCCTTAGAATGATGTATTACACCATTTTCACACTGCTGTAAAGAAGTATGTGAGTCTGGGTAATTTATGAAGGAAAGAGGAGATGTGTGGATTTTTTTTTACAAATTGTTTCTGAAAATTTATGTTGGTTTGTAAGATAATAACATAAGATATTCTAAAACTGTGATGTGTGGAGAACATTCCAAATCCACTCCTCTAGTTATTTTGAAATATATAATTAAATTAATGTTGACTAAAGTTGACGTATTATACTACCAAACAATAGACCTTAAAACTTCTAACTGTATTTTTGTACCCATTAACCAACCCCTTTCTTACTATGCTTTCCAGACTCTAGTATCTATCATTCTGCTCTCTACCTCCATGAGATCAATTATTTTTAGCATCCACATGAGTGAGAAGATGTGATATTTGTCTTTTTGTGCCTGGCTTACTTCTCTTAACATAATGTCCTCCAGTTCCATCCATGTTGTTGCAAATGACAGAAGTACCTTATTTTTAATGGCTGAATAATATTCTGTCATAGATATATATGTAGATATTATGTCATAGATATTTTTATTTTTTGTGTTCATTTTTATTGTTAATATTAATAAAAATTTGCTTTAGAATTTACAAATATTGTTCTTAACCTCTGGAAAAATTTACGCTTCTTTTAAAGTTTCAAGATAGCATGGAGAAATAAAGCTATTAGATAATAAATCCAAATAGTATACAATATTAATAACCAGAAATAAAACTTTGAAATATCACTGAATTTACGTTGTTTATGGTCTGAGTAAAGGCATCTACAGAACTTGTTTCTGCCACATAGTAGTTTCTGTTAATAAGATTGTAACCAAGAATAAAATTCTCCAAAAAAAGGGGGAGAGACAAGTACTTTATTTGTACTGAGTTATTTGGGTTATATTTCAATGACATTTATAAAATACATACATGGAAAAAGCCACTTTTTAATGGTATCAGCATTCTGTATGTTGGATTAATATTTTATCATTACAAAGGATAATCCATGAGTAAATTCTTCCAATCTGAAAGTTTCTACCTAGAGCTAAATTTGATCATCAAGGAACCTATCTAATAGAGTTCAATTTGCATTTGATCAATTTACTCTATTAGTCAAGTCTGTACATACACACTCACACATGCATGTACACCCAAACATATACACACACTTTTTAGAAATACTTGAAACAGGCCCAAAAGGCAATGATGATAGTGGTATAGCTTTAATGAGTGGAGGAACACCAGGGTTCTTTGTATCGAGTCAAATTAGATAGAGCAATGGTGGACACATGTGGAGTGAAGAAAGAAGTTCCGCCAGAGACATAGGGAGTGGGACTTCCGAAGCCAAGAGAGGAAACCTGCAAGTGCCGAAACCAATCAGTTATACTAGGAGGCTGGAGGATGTAGTGTCTGGCTTGCATAGGGCTCAGGGGATTGGTGTGACCAGGCATGTCATTCACGGGTAGCCCGTGAAAAACTGGCCCTCCCACACTAGCCTTTTAATATGCAAATACAGGACGTCATGATGTTCTACACAAGTGGATATATGTGGGGGCGGCCATGTTGCCAGGAACCTGTGAGGGCAAGGGCAAGAAGAGGGCGGTAATCGCCATGTTTGGGTGGACCCAGTTTCTAATGGTCTGTATTTGCATATCAAAGGTTGCCTGCCTGGCTCTAAGAGCTGAGGGTTTCCTACCAGAAGAGAAATGATTCTGGAGCTGCTTTAAAGGAGACAAAATCTTCCCAAAGACCCCTTTTCCTCTCTATCTGCCTAAAATAATTTCTTAATAACTCCTATAACAATAGGACAAATATGACTCAATTCTTGAAAAATATGGTGGTATCATTCTAATAAACCTCAAGCCAGTGCCTAACTCCTTTCCTTTGCTCAGACTATGACCCGGCTTGTCTACAATGCCCAGCTGCTCCCTTTCCCTTCCTGTGGTCAATCTTTAGGATATGCTTAAAGTCACTTCCATACTATGTCTGTTACTCTCAAACAACATATCCATCCTAACTACTATGTATTAATTATACAAATAATTTTTACTATCACTAGCATAAAATCTCATCATATGTCAGAATATTGGCGAAAAATAAGAAAAATTAACCCTTGAAATAAAACGGAAAAAGACTTATGCTAGTTTACTTTTTTTAATCTTAGGACAACTATCACTCTTCATTAAAACTAAAATTTTTTTATCTTTAAATTAATATTATGTTCTATTGACATGTCTTCTCATATTTGCAAACTGATAAATCAGCTCATTGAACTATGTCTATATTGAACATATATATACTAAATAATTTCCTAATATATTTGTCATAAATTGAAATCGCTTATAGTAATGTAAACAACAACAGCATATAAGTAAACAGAAATGCTTTCTGCTGTGAATTTATAAGTTTATCATTGTACTTCCTGCTAACAGATCAATATATATAATATATATACTTGTTTCCATAAAATGTACCCGCTTGTAAACCATGCATTTAGGAAAATGAAAATGTGTTATTTAATAATTATGAATAATTTTTACATTGCCTGTAAATGTAATACAAATAAAAATATACATATTCATCACAACTGGCTTATAATTGCATAATTAATACTAAGTCAATTCAGAGTAAAATGGGTTTCAATCACTGCCTCATAGCATTGTCTTTCCCAGCTTGGGCATTCTGGCTGCTCATGTCTCCCTTAATGTACTCAGTATGTTCTCTGCCTTTAAATGGGACATGGGAACAAATGGCTCATTTGTCTGTCGCTAGTGTAATACTTAAAGGCAAGTTTTTAAAAAAAGAATCTTCAAAATTTCCCAGTGTTGAAGTGTTCTGTAAGACATCTGACAAATGTCGCTGTGAGATAAGATGCTCTGGGTGGGAATTAAGATCAAAGTCACCTCCAAAGACATAAGGTTCAGGGTATGTGAAGTGCTGACTAAGGATTTCTTGACATTCTGCCGTATTTTTAGCTATTTAACGATCTTGGCATAGTCATAAATCTATCATTACTATCCCTTGACCTGTCCTAAAAATGAAATATTGCTTTTTATGATGTAAAATGTCAATGTCACTTTTGAATGCCTAAACGGAGCAGAAAAGGAGTCATATGGAAGAACCTCTACACAAATTGAAATTCTAGGGTAAATTTTGAAGTATTTCTTTTTTATCTGTTTCATTTTATGTGTTATTTGTGTGTGTATAGCAACCTGCAACAAATTATACCAATATGTCACATGCTGAGATAATATAGCAGATGGATAAAAACAATACTGATAAATTAACTAAGTCTATCCTAAACAAGTAACATTTACATAATCCTTAACCTTGACATTTTCAAGTATATTAATATATCTGATCTTAAATTTATAATCTTAATGTCAGAAATATCTGTTTTTATTCAAACAAAACCCTTATTACTGGCTACAATAGACTATCTTCTAGCTAATAGGTTTCTCCACAGAAGTTTTATATTCACTGATTATTTCTTTCAAAAAAGCTATTATGCTGTCACAACATTTTTTCATAGTATTGCTTCTATACTGACAGAGAGGGCAAAAGCAACCTACAATGAAATGCTTTATGTATTAAAATTGCCTTTAAGGATAAACAACACAGATAATTTGACAGCTTTTTATGCAAATATATTTATAGTACAGTATAAATCCAATAACTTAATGAAGAATTATTTGTCATAGGTATTAAAGTGACTATTTTGTCAATAACTTCAATTGTGCATTTTATTAATAACTATGAATGTGCAAAATTTGGCCTGCTTTTGTACAGCAAGGTCACTAATGATCATTTTTGGGTGTGTGTGTGTGTGTAAATATGCACATATACTTGTATGAGTGTGTGTGCTGTCTTTTCCTATGCATTTCTAAAGATCTAGTGGTTCAAGAATAAGAAAACTAATACCGTATAATCAGTAATACATAAAAACATTAATTATCAACTTTTATAGTCATGTGAATAAAAATAACTATATCTATATATCTAATGATCAAGAATGATATCATGCTTTAGATGGTTGTAACATTTATTTTGCTGTTGACACTCATCTGAGCCATCAATGAGTTCATTTCAGCAAATCCTTTCCCTCATTCTTCTTCACACAATCCATATTCCCAACCTAATGCTATCTGATATCACGTGATAATATAGCAATGTTAGTGAGAAATAAGATATCTGTCTTTGTAGCAATTAAAAATGGAGTAAAAAAAAATACCCTTAGGATAATATAATAGAAAATACTGTAAATTTTAAATTTTATAAAATTATTTTCTCTACTATCAAGATAATTATCAATGTAATTCTTTTCATTCTAATAGTTAAAGCTGAATTTCTTTGAAATCAAAAGCAGTTTGTTTGTCACATCTATAACTATGAGAATGGTGCCTGACACTGTTTTAACAAGCCCTCTGGGAATTCATATTCACAGCAAAGGTAGAAAACTGCTTCTTTATAATATTGTCTTTTCTATTGGAAATTGACAAAACATAGTTGCATATATTTATGGGGAATAAAGTGAGTTTATGATTTCTGAATACAATGTGGAATAATTAAATCAAGCTAATTAACATATCATTACCACAATTAGTTATCTTCTTTTGTGTTGAAAATATATGAAACTTAGAAATATACAACAGAACATTATTAACTGTATTCACCACAATGTGCAATAAATCTAAAAAAAAAAACACTGTTTTTGTCTGACTGAGGCTTTGTGCCCTATGGCCATTACCTCCCAATTCCCCCCACCTTCCTAGCCTCTGGGAACTACCGTTCTACTCTCTGTTGCTACGTAAGCCAGAACGTGTGGCATTTGTCTGTTTTTGTGCCTGGTTTACAAAGAAGACATACAAATGGCCAACGGATATATGAAAAAATTATCAATATCTCGAATCATTAGGAAAATGCAAATTAAAACCACAATGAGCTATCTTCTCATACCTATCAGAATGGCTATTATCAAAAAGATGAAAGATAGCAAGTGTTGGCCAGGATGTAGAAAAAAGGGAACGCCTGTACACGGTTGGTGGGAATGTAAATTAGCAAAACTATTAGTGAAAACAGTGTATAAGTTCTGCAAAAAACTAAAAATAGGATTACTTTAGATCCAACAATCCCAATCCTGGGATTGTTTACTAAATTTACTAAAAAAGATTTTAAATCCTGCAATTCTGTGGTCATGGAACGCTTTTCATAATAGCCAAGTAATGGAATCAACCTGTGTCCAACAACAGATGAATAGATTCAGAAAATGTGGCATTTGTACACAATGGTGGCATACTATTCAACCTTAAAAAAATTGCGTCATTTGCACAACACGGACAGAATATGACATTATCTTGATTTAGGCTCTCTACAAAGGAGCTATCAAAGTGTGGGCCATGAACTGTCAAGATCAGCATCAACCCAGAGCTTGTTACAATTACATGTTCTCAGACCACCCTCCAGACCTACTGAATCTGAATCTCTGGGATTGGGGCTTAGGGATCTCTAATAATAATTTCCTTGACTGATCCTTATTCTCTTAAGGCAGACCCTGGGATATGGGTCAAGGTGCAAGTGACTTTTTGTGGAAGTTTTGCTAGGAAAAATCAAGAAGAGATTGGAAAGACAGAATAGGGAAGTGGAACACTCAAGGCAAGGACACGGTTTCAGGTAAAATCTTAGTCTCAGCCTTATCCTAGGAAGACTTCTGGAGTACGAAATATGCTTTACTGTTAGTTCGTCTAGGCTTTCTTTTCTTTTTTTTTTTTCCTTATACTTGATGTTCTAGGGTACATGTACACAACGTGCAGGTTTGTTACATATGTATACATGTGCCATGTTGGTGTGCTGCACCCATTAACTCATCGTTTACATTAGGTATATCTCCTAATGCTATCCCTCCCCCCCCCAACCCCACAACAGGCCCCAGTGTGTGATGTTCCCCTTCCTGTGTCCAAGTGATCTCATTGTTCAATTCCCACCTATGAGTAAGAACATGCGGTGTTTGGTTTTCTGTTCTTGCGATAGTTTGCTCAGAATGATGGTTTCCAGCTTCATCCATGTCCCTGAGAAGGACATGAACTCATCCTTTTTATGACTGCATAGTATTCCATGATGTATATGTGTCACATTTTCTTATTCCAGTCTGTCATTGATGGACATTTGGGTTGGTTCCAAGTCTTTGCTATTGTGAATAGTGTCACAATAAACATATGTGTGCATGTGTCTTTATAGCAGCATGATTTATAATCCTTTGGGTATATACCCAGTAATGGGATGGCTGGGTCAAATGGTATTTCTAGTTCTAGATCCTTGAGGAATCGCCACACTGTATTCCACAATGGTTAAACTAGTTTACAGTCCCATCAACAGTGTAAAAGTGTTCCTGTTTCTCCACATCCTCTCCAGCACCTGTTGTTTCCTGACTTTCTTCCAAGGTGATACTCTGTACTCCTGCCTGGGCCCTCTCTGCTCTCTGTGAGTTCTTGGTGAAACAGCTACAGAAGCCCAGCAGCAGGCTTCTGAAGAAGGATATGGGATGAAGCTGCTGAAAATAACATGCTCAGAACTTCAGGTATGAGTGTGCAGGTCTGGTTAAACGAATCCAAGGGGGACCATGGTGGAGAAAAACGTGCACTAAGCTTGGAAATGTAGTAATCCTCAGTGTGCCTATTGCTTGCCTTTTAAAATTGAATAAAGTGTGCATTTGTCTGAGTCTGAGCTCCAGTTTTATACCTATAACATTGGAATAAAAATATACAATAGTTTTAAAATCATAAATCAGATGTTATATAGGAAAGCACTAAGCAGATAGATTCATGCATTGCAGGTATGAATAAAATAGTTGAACTGGAAGACAAAATAATTGTTTCCTTTGGAAGTCTGTAAATGATTTGTGTCTATTAACTCAATGTAACTTAAGAGCAACACTTTGAAGTAAGTTGGAAATACTTTTTCAGACACAAAAGAGCTTGGATTAGTCAATTTTTAATTGAAAATATATCTTAACGATCCACAGGGTAAACCTCCATATATTTATTTGTATCAATAATATATTCACATTTTTGTTCTATGGTTAAGTAGTCATTTTATGAATGTGATTAAATGTAGTCATAGAGGTTTTATTTATATATGGATTTGTATAAATGTATATATACATATATATATATTCAACTCATTATTGGCATTTCTGAGGAAACCACTAAATATAACAACTCAGCATCACAGAACTGTTTTTCTTTTTCTTTATACAATATGTTTTGTTGTTATCTACATGAAAGCACATCATGACATGAACAGTAATTCCAATGTTTCATGAAAATAAATGCATTTTTAGATTCATCAAAGACAATACTACTTCTTTGAGGATGCAAGAAAAATTCCATGTCTCAAAATTTCTACTATGTGCCTACAATTCTATAGCTTTCATACCAATATTAAACGTTGTTTTCTCTGATTCATGAATTATAAAATACATTGTGTTTTTAGATTTGCTAGAAATAACCTTTTACAAATAATACTGGAAACATGTCAGTTTTGAAGTTGTTTGATAATTTTAAATATGTTATATTATGACAGATGTCTTTTAAAACAATGCAAAACAAAATAAAACAAAAATCTCAAAGGAAAAACTTGTCACATTCTCCTTCTCCTCTTCTGCAAAATGTCAATCTAATATAGTCTATTTAATCAACGTTAACATCCTACTGGGCTCAATGCAACACAGTCAGTAAAATAATCCATAGGACATATGCAGAAATGAATAAGCATTACTTTAGGTCTTAAATTTATTTTGCAATGTAAATAATAATTAGTGTGTCATTTTATATCCTATAGTGATAAGAGAAGACTGAATAATTAAAAACAGTATGGTTTTTTATTTATTTAGTCTGAAATATTTTATATAGTGAGTCAATTCTAAGTATAATCAGCTGGTAGCACTGTAGAACTAAATTCTAGAAATAGTAGAATGGTAGTTTTTGAGTTCCACATTCACACATGTATAAAAGCATTTGTGGTGTCATTATCCATATTACGATCCTGAGGACCGTTATGAGCACCATTTTAGGAGTTGTTTACATAGTCATGTGGTTACTTTCGAAAACTGGTCTCCTTTGGTACTTCAATGAGCAGCCTAACTCAGAGCAATACGTTGAAGACTAAAGATGGAGTGGTGCATGCTGACTCTATCCATACATTATTTAGCATTTTTTATCATAGTGCATAAAGTCAGCATACTTCAAGGAACAAGATCTAAACCTATCCCTTTAGGAATATAGGACTATGAGCACATATGAAGCTTTTATTATTCTTTGGTACATGTATTTGTTATTTCTCAGTAAGAATGATAAAATAAGTTCAGGTCTTCAAAGTTAGGACAACATAGATTTTATTTAAAAAGAATTCTAGTATAGAATGAGTGGCTGAAGAATGGTCTTATTTCTTTCTGTCATGATTATTTTCACTTAAAATATATTTTATGTGTAGTATTAAAGAATGTACATGTTTTTAAATTTTACAAAAGTATTTAAACATCAAAATCAAAAATTTCTTTAATACTGTATCTTCTAAGTTACATTATATTTTGGGGAATTTTATTATTATGAATCAACTATTATTTAAGAAAATCAACCTTTTAAACTTTGGCCTTTATCTTAATTAATAGATGGGCTTTCCCTAATAAACTATTATCTGAGGCCACGTTTCATCAAAATTCTCCTTTAATTTGAGCTATATTACCCATGGAGTATGTTGTCTTCTTCATTTTTCTGTCCAGCTACTTTAGCAGTTTGTACTTTTATTATCTCTCTATTATCATTAAAAAGTCATGCTTTTCTTCACTAACTTCTGATATATTTATCATCTTAAAAATAAACAGATATGATCCCTGACTTTAGAAATATTCTTTTCAAGGCACGACAGACACATGTGGCTTAAATTTACTTGCACTACGGTTGGGCATGGTGGCTCACGCCTTAATCCCAGCACTTTGAGAGGCCGAGGAGAGCAGATCACGAGGTCAGGAGATGGAGACCATCCTGGCTAACACGGTGAAACCCCGTCTCTCTACTAAAAATACAAACAATTAACCCAGCGTGGTGGCACGTGCCTGTAGTCCCAGCTACTCGGGACGCTGAGGCAGGAGAATCGCTTAAACCCAGGAGGTGGAGGTTGCAGTGAGCTGAGATCACATCATTGCACTCCAGCCTGGGTGACAGAGTGATAATCCGTCTAAAAAAAATAAAAATTTAAAAAAAAATTTATTCTGCACTATTGGGAACTGGCTGAATGCTCATCTTTCCATTGCCTACTCCTGGGTGTCCAGGAGAATTGCAGCTGGGTTGGTGTTATGTGACTTGTTCTGGCTAATGGAATATGGTCATAAGTGTGGTATGCCATTTTCCATCCTAGATTCTTCCGTAAGATACTTGGTTCACTCTTTCTAAATCTATTGATCTGAATGCAGAAAATCTAATGGGGGATTTTGAGTAGGACCTTAGGGAAATAGAGCCATCAATATTTTTAAAATATTGTTTTATTTATTTATTTATTTATTTACATATTTATTTTTGAGACGGAGTCTTTCTCTGTAACCCAGACTGGAGTGCAGCGGCACAGTCTTGGCCCACTGAAACCTCTGCTTCCTGGGTTCAAGTAATTATCCTGTGTCAGCCTCCCAAGTAGCTGGGATACAGGTGTGCACCACCTTGCCTGGCTAATTTTTGTATTTTTTGTAGAGATGGGGTTTCGCCATGTTGCCCAGGCTGGTCTCAAACTCCTGACCACAAGTGATCTGCCCACCTCGGCCTCCTAAAGTGCTGAGATTACAGGTGTGAGCCACCGCACCCTGTCCAATAAACCTTAAGTTGCTGACAAATGTGACATTTTGTTGTTACTTTGTTATCATTGAATATAGTCTATCCTATCCTGACTAGTATAAACATATAAGTCCAATATTAGGAGTTATTTTAAATGACAAATTGACTCCCAATATGACTGCTTTTGGTTTTTTACATTCCAGTCATCCCCACAGATGCCATCGTCCACTATTTCAACCACTATCTTGAAAGTATCTTAAAATGAAGGGATCATACACCTAGACAGATTGTTGTAACTGAAACCAATGGATAATTTAATGTAAGTACTACTACATTTTCACGCATCTTTAGTTTGTACATGGTCTCATTTTCTAAATAAGTAATCTTCAAATCTCCATTTGCCTGAAAATTTCAAATCCACACCTTTCCTTTGCCTGCAGTATATTAACTTGACCTGTAATATCCCGAGAATTTCAGAATCAAAGTACGAATTCCCTCATCCTCCTTCCACCAGGATCTATCCATATGTCTGTCTACATCTGTGCATACTTTTCCTCCTTGCCTTTGTTAAAAATGAAAGGAGTATCTTTGCTTTCTTTTCAGTTATAATTGTTTTGTCTGAATTTCTTTTCCTTTAAACTTTCGGGTTACTATTCACTTCTCAGAAGATTTTCTCCTTTGTCACTCCCTATTGTCACTTCTTTTTTTTTTTTTTTTTTTTTTTTTTGCTGATTTACTATCATTACATGACTAGCAGTGAGAACACTTTAGCTTTTTTTATTAACTTAATCCATCCTACTATAAATGACTAGTTCAACCTTAATCACAGCCATATTATTTCCCTGTGTATGCCAATCTGATATTTGTTCCCATGACTGTAAAATTGCTCTTAGAAAGATATTAATATTGATAATCACCACAGTGATTCATATATTTCATAAGCAGTATTATCTATATTTTAATCACTGTACTCCATAAGCAGAATGTCATGATGTCAAACACACACTTGTAATGGCATTTAGCCATACAAAATCCACCTATTTTTAAATTAGCTATCTCTTGAACACTGTTTCTATCTTGTTTTGAAGGTTTCTCTTCATCTTCCTTACTGTAAAGTATTAGGAACCTTCAGGATTCTATTTAAAATCCTCTCTTTTTACTTCTACAGTCTCTTTCTGTGACATCACATTCTCTCACAAGGCTATTTTTCAGTATTTTGCTCTGGTATCGCTCACAATTTTATTTGCAATCCAGACTTCTCTTTTAAAATCCAGTGCTGCCAGAATATACGCTACACAATGGGAAAGAATTTACATCATCTGCCATCAAGGTAAATGGCCTCACTACCCAAGCAGGTTGCTTCAGCTGAAAATCTAGTGTCGTGACTAACTTTACTCCTTCCTCCATAATACAGCCAATCAATAATCAAGCCTTGTTAAATGTGCCTCAAGTTTTCAAGCCTTTTACTTTTCCTGTATCTATTAGAATCACTATAGTATATTCTCTCTCACCAGACTAATATTCTCTTCTTGAATTGATTTCCTGTCTTTTATCTCTGTAAATGTTTACAGATGGCTGAATGATTCTGACAAAAAGTTAAATATATTTATTCCATTTTAATATCATAGTCTCAAATTTCAAAGTTTTTTTCTACACTGCCTAGAAATAGTATTTACTTTCACTAGTAAGCTTAAATATTCTTGTAGATGGCAATTACATAGTTATCTTTCTTCAAACTTCCTATATCTTTTGGCTTTTATCCTCACACATAAAATTGATGTGGGAAGGAAGGAAGGAAGGAAGCAAGAAAGAAAGGAAGGAAGGAAGGGAGGGAGGGAGGGAGGGAGGGAGGGAGGGAAGGAAGGAGGGAGGGAAAAGTGTCAAATCTATCTGATCCCTCTACCTGTAAGCCTCTCTGAAGTTGAACTTGTGTTCTCCTTTCCTTTTATTTATTCATTTATCTATTTTTTGAGATGAGGTTTCTCTTGTTGCCTAGGCTGGAGTGCAATGGTGCCATCTCGGCTCACTGCAACCTCCACCTCCTAGATTCAAGTAATTCTCCTGCCTCAGCCTCCTATGTAGCTGGGATTACAGGCACCCGCCACCACACCCAGCTAATTTTTCGTATTTTTAGTAGAGACGGGATTTCACCATGTTGGCCAGGCTGGTCTTGAATTCCTGACCTCAGGTGATCTGCCCACCTCAGCATCCCAAAGTGCTGGGATTACAGGCGTGAGCCACTATGCCTGGCCCCTCCTTTCCTTTTCTTACAATTAAAGAGGTGTCCTTATTCCCACAGAGAGAGAACCCCAATTTTGTGTCCTGGATTGCATACTTTTACCTTTTACAGAAACTTAGCTACTTTTATAATCTTTTTAGTCTTCTGCATCTTGAACCATCCCCTTTAGCATAAAAATAGACTCAAATCGCTAAAATTCCACATGACTCTTCATCCCCATAAGGCTACTCTTCCATTTCTCAACAAAGTATCTTGGAAAATATCATCTACGTACTATGTCTATACCACCTCAACTGCATTCACTAGCTGTACCTTTAGTTTGGTCCTCAGGCATACACTCAGCCAAAATACTCTTGAGTGTCTTTTTCCCTCCCTTCATATCTGCTACCCTCCCACCAGAATGCAACACTTGACCTCTTTCTCCTGATTGAAATAATCTCCCATTCATCTATCATGACTCAACATTCTTTATTCTTTATGATCTTCTTCATGGTGCTGTCCTCATTAAAGACCATATGCCTGATAAAGCTATAGTCATCACCAGGCAAAATGCCTCCTCTTTGCTCCAGGCTTATGAACAAAACTACATGGTTTGATAAAGCTCACTGGCCAATGACTTACACACATCTGTAATGCGAGAGTGTTGTGTTCCTTAACTTGTTCCATCAAGAGAAAACAAACAACATGGGAAACCACGGAACTTCTAAACAAAGGCAACTGATAAAGATGGGATTTGCTGGAATTTGTCACGGCGTGGTTCAAGCAGAGAATGGTCAAAATTTGTAAACTGGAGAGTTGCTGAAATAGCAGTTGTGTCTTTTGAGTCCATTAAGTGTCACACTTAGATCATTTTGTCCCAGGTCTTATTTTGCAAGTGATGGGTTTAACGAAAGAAACATGATATCAACACGTTTGAGCTTAGTTTGTGATGCACAACGTGTCCTGTCTGGAATAGTTTATCTGTCTTGTGAGTCAGAAGACATTTTGCAAGTTGTGATATCTGTTTTAATTTCACTTTTCCATCTCATAACTCAGTTGCCAGTGGGACTAATTTTCAGTTTATCACTTAAAATCTCTATGTTGCTGTCATAAAAATATTTCACATTTAAATGCTTTTCAAAAGCAAAACATAAACAAAAACACAGAATCCCTCCCTACAAACTTGATATTCCCAGTCGTCTTTCTGCATAAGCAACACTACTATACACTGTTATTAGAGACATAACATTTTCTAGTGTTTTGATTCTTTATTTTCTTCATTGTCACAGATAATTTGTCAGTTACTATGTCATTTATAACTCCAAAATATAGCTCAAATTATCCACTTTTCAAATTCATACTGTCCCTGCCCTATTCTAAACTTCTATTTCTCATCTTCATGCACAGCAGAGGCTTATAAGCCAGAAAATCAAACACGTCACTTTCATGCTTAGTGTAGCCAATGCTTTCCTTTTACTAAGAATAGAGCCAACATTTCTGAACTAGACCAGGAGGCTCTGATTCCCTGGGCTCTCCTATTTCTGCAATCTCCCTTCAGGCAGTCAATTCACCACTGCGCTCTGGGTCTATGGTCCTTCTTCCAATGTGAAAATGGCAACTCTAGATTTTTGTTTCTTTTTAGCTTTATTGAGGTATATAAAAATTGCAAGCATTTAATGTGTACATTTTCATGAGTTTGTACATATACATACACTCACAATACTATCATCACAACCAAAGTGCTAATTGTACCCACCACCCCTAAAAATGTCCTTGTGTTTTTTCCTTTGGTGATATTTTGTTTTTGTTGTTGTTGTTGTTGCTGCTGCTGCTATCGTTAAGAACACCTAATATGAGATCTATCCTCCTAACATATTTTAAAGTGTTAGACACCATCTTGTTAACTGTAGATACTAAATTGTACAGCAGATCTCTAGAACTTATTCATCCTGCATAATAGAAACTTTACAACAATTAAAAAACTATTCCCCATGGCTCGCTCCCTCCAGCCCTCTGCTACCCACCATTGTATTGTCTGGTTCTATCAGTTTGTCAATTTCAGATACCTCATCTAAGCGAAATCATGCAGCATTTGTCTTTCCGCAACTGGCTTATTTCCCTTAGCCTAATGGCCTGTAGATTCATTCACATTACCGCAAACAGCAGGATCTCCTTTTGTAAGGCAGAATAATATTCCGTTGTATGTATATGCCATATTTTGTTTATGTACATTGGAACCCTTACACACGACTAGTGGGGACTTAGAATGGTGTGGCCATGGAGAAGAATATGGAGGTTGCTCAAAAAAATTGGAAGTAGAACTACAATATGATCCAAACTCTTAACTAGTGATCAAATGTTTCTGTCATTCCCCAGCTTGATCTGCTGTAGAAGCCGTCTTCATACCACCACACAAACCTAATGGCTGACTACATTGCCTTTCAAGATTTCTACTCAAAAGTAACTTTCTCAGAAATATCTTTTGCAAACAATATTCTTCATTAGTCAGGTTCTACTGGTTACTCCTGAACACTGTGCCTTAATAAGTCATTTCATAACATGTATTCACATAGCAATTACTTACTTGTTAACTTGTGTTCACATGTGTGGGTGGGGAAGAAGGTTATATTCTCTTTAAATTTTAATGACTCTTTACTAACCACTGTGATCACAGTATTTAGTATAGTATTTGTTATGGAGTAGGTTTTCAATAAATGTTAATTGTGTACATAATAATAGTGATAATTCTATAAGTATAAATATACCAAATTAATATTATCAGAGTGTATAACAACATAATTAGGAGGCTACTGTAAGACCCACCTCCTTAACTAATGATATTTTCATTTTAATAAATTGCCTCACTTTAAATCACTGAATTTCCAAAATATCACAATTAATTTATTCTATTTTTAATGTTTTCCTCTTAGATTTTCTTTAAAAATAATCATTTTAATGTTTTTACATCCATTTCTTTAGTTATTTTTATTTTCTAATATACCACATGTAATTTACTTTAATCAAATTTATAAACGTTTGTTTGGTATCTTTCCGAATTTTCAAGGGAATTTTAGAAATCCCACTGTAGTCCCTTAAAAATGATGTTTGTTACCATTTTAATAACAATAAATTATCCTGCTTACTTTTATTATTCTCTGTTCTAGAAAATGTTTTTAAATTGTTTCCTCTTAAAGCATTTAAACTATTTTATGCATACAGAAATATGTAATTAATATTAAAATCAATGTAACTACCTACACACATCTAAAGAAAAATAAAATATTACATTAGAGTTAAAGCCCAGTCTAAACCATACTGTACTTAAAATTCTTGCACTTACCAATCCAAGTAACAAAAGGGTTTCACTTATTGTTTACTTGTTAAAAAGTATTTTACTACATGTCATTTGCCCTTACAAACACAAACACACACAAACACACATACATGTACACACCAGTCTTCTAGATTTACCCTTTCTCCAGCTGGAAATGAGAAACTGTTGCAGGACCCTTTCTCCTTAGTTCAGCTAAAAATGGAGTCCTTGTCACAAGGCCATGAAAAATTAGGCTCACAGACAATTTGAAGGGTGAGGAGGACAGGTTTTATTGGGTGAAAAGGAAAAAGGAAACAGGGACCCTCTGCCCTCTGCAAGGCTAGGGTCCTGCTAGCGTGCTTCCTGCCGTGCAGGTTGAATCCTAGGTTCCACCCAGAAAGAGGAGAGGCCAGACTCCTCCCACAAGACTTTCTGTGGCTCCACCCCAGTGCTCGCTCCTCCCAGTGCATAGGCCTGTTGGAGTTTTGCCAGGAATCCCTTTCCATCTGGCCATCTCAAAATGGTTATAATTGTGGACATTCCAGGTGTCTCTCGGTTTCTTTTCATTCCTTTTCTATATTGTCTCCTTTTTCCTGGGCCCATCTTTTGAACCAATAACAGGAAATAGTAACCAAGACACACTACTAATATTCAGAGTTGTGAATAAGTGACCTAACGACAGGATTCACTAGACATACTATATTCTTTCCATATAATGGCAAGCAATATTTTGTCAATTATTTTATTGTTCCATAATATAAGTAAGCATCTTTCCAACTTCTACTGTGTATCCCTGAGACAAATGTCATACATACATATTTGTTGTAGCCAGTCCATGTATACAATTATCCATTTCTATACTAGGTAGTTAATAATGTGGTAAAAAAATAAATCTTAAAATAGTAAAAATTTATTTATTTTTATATAACTAGGTTGGAATGGGCTTAGTATGAAAAATCCCACAAATATTTTGAAAAAATAATTCAATTTACCTACTGTAAAATATTTTGTATATAGTATTAGTCTTTTATAAGAACTAGGCTTTGACAACTGGCTTTTTAAAATATATATTTGTTTCATATTTCCCTAATTTCTGTTCTTTCATTGCCTTGTTCAAAACCCATTTAGTTTATTTGCTTATCTTCTTCAGTATCAACAATTACACGAATTTTTAGTATTATTTTCTAATTTAAATAAGTAAAGCTTTTTCAAGCAATCATATCCAAACATTACTCAGACATTATATTTTTATTACTCTTACTATTTTCTAATTCTAACATATTTCTAATTTTAATATTCTTCCATTCATAAGTTATCATTGTGTTGAATAAATTTCAAACACTCTTTTTATTTTTTCTTGTGTTACTGATACCTAAATTAATGATAATGTCCTGGAGCAGCAATAAGATACCATTTATTGAAATACAAAAATTTCTCCTTTGTTTTATAATTTCATTTTGTGAGCTCATTTTCAGTTGAGCTTAGTAGACCCTGTGAAACTTGACAGTATATTCTTCAGAGAATATTGCATTTTTTATTACAGGTTCTGAGGTTGCTAGATACTCAGGGCTAATTTCAGTTAATCATGTTTTTCTGAGTTTGGGGATAGCAGTTATTGAAAATGCAGAAATTAGATGTATTAAAGGGTACTTCTATGATTATAAATTTCCCAGGGTACCTTTTTGTTATACATTGCTTAGGTGCACAAAGATTTCTTCCCTTATTGTCTGCTTTGTTTCTGCAGCCTGTTCTTTTTAAGACTGTCCTTTTGGTTCTTCTGGTTCTGTGACTGCCTGTGATGGTGTTTCCCATTCAAAATACTAACCTTTATAGGTCCACGTCTTCTCGCATTTTCTAGGGTAGCTTTAAATATGTTACCCTCGAGTGTACTGAAATAAACAAAATCCTCTAGAGCAGCTCAAATGTATATTTCAGCTTGAAAGTCTGATTTCCATCTGTCTTTTTCAATCTTAGTTGTTGCTTTTACTTGTTTTGTCAGAAAAAAACTTTAAAAGTTTTATATTTAATATGCATTTTTACTTGTTTTTTTTAGTGACAAGTTTTTGCTTTTGTGTTTTAGGATATTGGATTTCCAGGAATACAATTTTCCCTGTTAATTTTCCACAGTAGAATATTGAAATTACTAAATATTAGTCAAAATGTCCTCAATAATTAATTGGAATAACTTTTCTCTCAGTGCCAGAGTTCATTCCGTAATGCCTCTGCCAGATAATTATCTGTCATCTGCTTAAATACCATGAGACACATCCTGTGTCGTGGTGGAATAGGAATGTTTCAAAATTTTCCATATATTAAGGCTTAGTCTTCTCTTTAAGTTCTACCTTTGAGTCTTCTATTATCTTTATTTCCCATATATGAAATTAATTTGCATTTGAAGTCAACCTTCATTCTCATAATCCTATTCTTACAGAACAAATAATATAAACCTACGTGCCCAATATTTGGAGCACTTCAGAAAAAGAAGCAACACATCACAACATTTATGGTAGTGGTTTTGGACTTGTCACCAAAACAGCTTTGGGTACCAAGGACAATCATAAAATTGTTGAGTCAAGGAATAGTGAAATAAGCAATAATCAACGTTCTGGAATCATGTTTTAGCATTTAAAAACACTTTAAAATAGATGTTACAAAACAACAACCTTTTAAGAAAAACTCAGTTAAAAAAAGACATATGAGTCTTATACATTTTGCAAACGTAAGCAAACCAAGGCTCAGATGAAGCAGTGAAACACAAACTTCTGAAAATGAACGTTCTCCGAGGAAAACTCCTGCAGGTAGAAATAGAGGACAGTCAGCAGGAGACCCAGGGCTGATCCTAATTGACATTTCAGGCCACCCACACACAAAAAAGCTAACTTCTACAATAATCTTATGAAAGGCCCAGAAACCCAAAATACTATGCACTTGTTCTGATGACCTGCTCTCCAGAAGAGAAGGCTAAATCATTAGGCTGTAGGTGTAAGTTAAATGCATTTAAGAATTTATAAAGCAAAGTTAATCCTACGTACAATACAAGGTGGAAATAAGATAAACTAAGAGCAAGGAAAACATTTCAGAAGGTCTGGATTCCTGTGATTTTCATTTCTTAAAAAAATTCAAAGGCGACCTTGCTTTTGGATATTTATAGAGTGTCTGTTGGTTCACATTCAAGTCCAACTCCTAACTCCCTTAGGATCAATTCGCTTCAAAGTAAAATTCAAAGGCAGTGCACGAAGTATTTTAAAATACCTATCAAGATGTCAGTTGAATTTTTCAGATGTCTTATAAGATGCTGATCATGGTGTGGTAAATCTACAATGCTTTTCTTTTTTATAGTCTTGGGGTATTTATTTTTATTGATTTACAAAATACGTATATATAACACATTATGCCACTACCAGATGCATACTTAAGTTTCCTCTACCACCTGATATAAAAAATATAAAATATCCTGTAGAATGGCAAAAGTATTTTAAAATACATTGTGAGAAAATACGCTGACATATACACTTTAATGGGTTGATATTCCCAGGCCATTTTCTTATTTTGAATTCAGCTCGTAATCAAAGAATACATGTCTTTTGAAATTACCTTCCTTTTATTGATATCCACAAAACCTGAAATAGTCCTCCAGTCTTTTCTGGTTTAAATTTTTGCAAAAAATGTAATTTCTTAATCAGATAAAATTATCATGCATTAAAATCATGGATTATTATGAAATTTCATCTACAGTTATCCCCCACATATCTGCAGTTTCACTTTCCATGGTTTCACAGTTACCCACAGTCAAGGCTGTCTGAAAATATTCCATTGAAATTTCCAGAAATAAGCAATTCATGAGTTTTAAATTACATGCCATTCTGAGTGGTGGGATGGAATCTTGGGCAGTCCTGCTCCATCAGACCCAGGACATGAAGCATCCCTCAGTCCAGGGTATCCACATCATCTAACTACCCACCAGTTAGTCACTTGGTAGCTGTCCCACTTATCAGATTGACTGTTATGGTAACACAGTGTCTGTGTTCAAGTAACCTTCACTTTACTTAATAAGGGTCCCCAAAACACAAGAGTAGAGATGCTGAAATATTGTTATAATTACTCTGTTATTAGTTATTGCTGTTAATCTCTTACTGTGTCTAGGTTATAAGTTAAACATTATCATAGGTATGTATGTATAGGAAAAAATCTTAGTATATATAAGGTTCAGTACTATCTATCGTTTTAGACATTCACTGGGGATTTTATAATTTATCTCCTGTGGATGAGGGGAAAGCTACGTTAGAGCCATTCGTGTTGAAAGTGAAAATGAGACTTCATTATAGCTGTAGCCTTATTTCTTAGCCACTATATGTCTTTGTTCCAATTCTTTCTATTTTACTTTCAGACTGTATCAACATGAGTTTATAGGTCATTGAATGAACGTTTTTTACTGGATATACTCTGGTCATTAATTTACTTGATCAATCAATATGAATTAATAAGTCGTTTTTGATGTTCACATATTAGCCATTCTAGATTTCACTGTGAGTTAATGTCTACCAAGATCTTAGTATTAGAAAATTCATAGTCATATGTTTTTTTATATTTTATTTACTTCTTAGAGATTCACAATGAATTTTATGATATTATAACAACGATACTTTTTGTCTTGAAGGTATATATCTTAAAACCTATTTAATCCAGTGTTTTCTTAATTTATTTGCAATGGAAAACATACTAAAACTTAGTCTTCTAATGCTTTTCTATATTCAACTTGAGAAATGCCTCCACATTATAATCAAAGGCCATATAAATTCAGAAAAGTAAACATTACATTAATATACAAATGAATTATCAGTTAATACATATTTACATTAAATTAATATATATGTATATGTATTTTGACACATTATAACCAAATGAAAGCATTTATACTTGATTGACGGAAGAGACAAATCAGTATTAATACAAAATCTATGCCTTTATTAACAAATGAGCCGTACATTGTAGGTATAGAAATTAACTAGTCTTTGAACTCTATGAGAAAATTGCATATCTAGAGATCATATCATGAAAAAGAGAGTGGAGTACATTGAAGAACACTGAGAGTCCATTGAGAAGACTATGGCAGTTATACTATATGGATTAAAATATAGTTTGGCTCCATGCAAAGTTGGAGAGGCAGATGAGAATTAGACTATTCAGGATTTTGGTAATAAGATTAAGGTTTTTGATTTAAGGGAAACTAAAAAGATAATCAAATGATTTTAAGTTAAGTATCTTAAGTTTTTTTAACTTTTAAATCATTTTTTCTCTATTTTAAAAAATGAATTTGAAGGAGACAAAAATGAATGTGGGGGATATGATTAAGTTAGTTTTGCAATAGACTGGACTAGAGAGGATAGATAACAAGGGAGTGGTTTAAGGGTGTCAATATATGGTCTTTATATTTTGAATTTTAAAAATATGTTCTATACATACACACATATATATGTATGCTTATTATATATATGTATGTTTATTATATATGTGTGTGTTTGTGTAGTGTGTGTGTGTATATATATATTTCTCTCAAAAAGAGAGATACATCCATGATTTTTAATTTTCTGTATTAAGCATCGGATCAGTGTCACATACTGAGAAGAGACATCATAGGCAAGGATGAAGTTTCAGTGAATATTTCATGTCAGTTTTCAGTTTTACTCAAGTCAGTAAGAATCAAATAAAGTTTTCCAATTGTTCAGTTATACATAACTACATAAATAATCTTGGAATCATCCTTGACTCTAGTTTTTCTCATATGTTAAGGCAGAACCACCATTTCAACCTTCATCAATATTAGCATCCTAAAACATATCAGCAACTCCACTGCTCACAGATTGTTTAAAGCACTTCATCTCTTGCTTAATTTATTGCAGTGGCATTCTAGCTATTCTACCTCCTTCTGTGATGCCTTCAGTCACAAAGAGTAACTCGAAATATATCTTGGTAAAATGTAAGGCAGTCATTGTAATTCCTCTGCTCAATAACTTCCAATCTTATTCACAGTAAAAATCAAACCACTTATAATGATGCATAAAATCCTCCTAATCAGGGCTCCCATTACTCCCTTGATGTTATCATTTTCTTCTATCTCCTTAGCCTTCTAGTAATATCCTTCGATAATCACTTGTCCGCCTCTGGGCCTTTGTACTTGTATCTTTTGTACTTGTATATTTTGACTGAACAGGTCTTTCCTAAGGTGACCCCAAAGCTATTTGTTTCACCTTCTTCAAACTTTTTATACAGAAGTGCCTTCCTTGGCTACTCCATCAAAAATTACAAGCTTTCTTTAACCTCTTCATCCTTTCCTCAGTTAATATTGAGCCAATGATAAATTATTAATAAGGACATAACAGCTATTTAGTCTGTTTTATCCTTCGAAATAGTACCTTAACTACATAGAAGATAAAATTTTATTTTATATTGTTTTCTTTCTGTTTTGTTCACTGGCTGTTACAACCCCTATACACATACCAGGCACTCAATGGATACTTTCTAATGAGTGAATGAATGCGTGGATGAATATGTTGAGATTGAACTGCCTGCAAGATACCCAAAGAATTTTGTAAAGTGTACCTGTAGATATGGAAGCTTGGAGCTCAGAAGACAATCTTTGATGGAGATATTGCTTTGGCAATTCTAAGTAAGTTAATATTGGTTTGAATTGTAGTATAAAATTCAATCATCTAGCAAGGAAGTGTAGAATTAGAAAGAGACTCTATAATATCTTCTGTGTAACTGCAACATCTAATGATGTGTAGAAGCATGAAACGATGACATATGGGGCTCAAAACAAGGGTTCAGAAATAAAACAAGATTCAGGTTTGTATAATCATGGAAATCAAGGATTGATAGTTAAAACTAACCAGCAACCAAACAAACAAGTGTAACAAGTTGCCATCAACAGAATGATTACTGGTAAATAAAGTCTGTAAGTTTTTGATTGAATTGAATCAGTTAAAGGTCATTAGTGAATTAGTGAAAGTAAAATGAAACCAAAGAGAACCTATGGCATAGTGAGTAAGGAAGTCAGGTTAAAAGGGAATCAAAATGAGAGGTAAATTAGAACATTCGTATGCATACAGACAATTCAAGAAAATATAGATAATGAAAAGGAGAGAATTAAGGTGTCCCTTTGATGGAAATAAGGAATCAAAGGAGAAGCATTTATTTAAAAATAGATTATAAAGATGCAGTAACCTGATTTGTCAATATGAATATGTTTAATCCAATAAACATATATCTTCAATACATAGCTCTTCCATACACAGACCTCTTCAATGTCTCTATAGGGAAGACAGAGGAGAGGACAATTCTTGGGTAAGTTCTTCATAGGAAAGGGCATGCCTAAATTTAGAATTCAAGTGGAGGTACTGGGAAAGAGCACATCTGAACACAGGTTGGCTTACAGATCTGGTGGAAGGAAGCTTGAATTAAATTCCATCTGAAGTTCTATTTTCCCTGTCAGTAGGAAATTGAGTTTATCTACTTAGTTAAGTGGTTTAGGGAAGATAGAGCTGGGTGTTCTTTGAAAGCTAGTCAAATTTAAGATATTCTTATACATAAGGAAAAAGTAAGTTGGTTGAAAAATGCAGTAAACACATGAGGCAGAAATTGTGGTCCAAGAAAGCTTGTCCACCGTGATAAGGGGTTTAATCTATCCCCTGGATTTTTCTTTACTACTGCACGTAGCAACTTTGTTGCAAATATAGGCTTCTATCACTTTGATGGGCAGATTCTTATCTCCATACCAGACTTGTTTCTACTTTACTTGTAAGATGTTGATAAAATTTGTTCTGTGAAATAAATTCAAACATACTTGAAACCTTACATGAAATGAGTTATTAGTAGAATTATCTCACACGTTTGTATACTGACTTAAGAAATGTTTATTTCTATTAGCTGAATGGGCATGCATTTTCATAGTAGGCAGATATAAATTTTAAAATTTGTGAATTTGAAATTTAACTTCAGAGGCTATTTTCTACTTTTAATGCAAAAAACAAAATGAATCAGTGACCTAAAAATTGGCAAAAATCTATCTGAACAGTGCCAGAAAACAAAGAATGAACTATGATTCATGTATTTCTGAAATGTTAACCTTTATAAGTATATTTGTAGTTTGTATTTATTATACAGTTAGTCATTACCCCCAAAAAAACCACCTTCCTTTTAATCTTTAAAATGTATGAGAAATTTTGGCATAATTTTCACTTAAACTATTTTGGTAAAAGTCGCTTATGGGCCAGAGAACTTTCAGAATTTTCTTGAGGTAACAATAAGTTCTTATAATCCTGCAAAGTCAGTTTCTTACTACAGTTACTACCAAAGTAGTGTTACCAGATAAAACAAAGAATGTACAAGTAAATTAGAATTTAAGATAAACAATAAATGATATTTGTTTAAACAAATATTCCTCATTCCATATTTGGACCATATTTATGGTAAAAACTTATTGTTTATTTTAAATTTAAATTTAACTGAGTATTCTGTATTTGTATTTTGCTAAATCTCTCAACACAATATCAAAGACATACTCACTGTATTATAGATTATTTCAGTCCAAACGCACAAACACACACACATGTAAATCACAATGATTCTTTTATGTGACTCATCAATCTAATCACTGTGGGTTCTATGTCACAAACACTGTCAATGCCCCACTCTTGTAAATTCAGCACACACTTGTACATGACAAAAAATTTTTACTTCTGACACCTATGACTCTTTTCTGTGTGACTATGAAAACCTTTTTAGTATAGAGTAAGCCAGAGATGTGCGTTTGTGTTACAGGGAGGGAGGAAAGACAGGGGCTTTGCTCCAACTGACCACAAGGGCCACTGCATCCTCTATTTTGTCTTCTTTCCTTTTGGTTACTGATTTCCCTAACTCTCCCTTACCAGAGTAACATTCTCTGGATTCTCAATACTTCATTTGTACTCAAATTTTCATCTCAAGATTTGTTTCTGTGAAAGCCTAAGTCAAATTTTATATCTTTTTAAAAAAAATCCCTTATTATGGTTAGTTTTGAACTCCACTGAGTGCTCTTCCAGAATAATGGCTCCCATCATTTCTAAAAGGCAGCACCTGAGAAATGTGTTAAGGATAAAGATGCTAGTGCTAGATGTTTGATTTTCTGAATCGAACCACACTATTGGTGAGACCCAGAAACTCAAAGACATGATATACCCACCTTCAAATAATGTTTATGTAGGTTATCTATTCTCAGGATTTACAGACACCGCTGTGAGACCTATTGTCACTGGGGTAAAAAAAAATCCTTATTATATTATAGAAATTATTATATATTATTATATTATAGAAATTATATTTCTATTAAATAGCTTGTGTAGAAAGTAACCATATATAGTTAGAAAAACACTGATCGCAAGATCAGGATTTTAGATTTGACTCTTGACAATTTCTGTTCAGTCTTGAATAAATGTATCAATTTAGATTTAGGGCTTTATTTTCTAATCCATAAAATGTATAGCAAACTCCTGCTAGCCATACATTTCCTAAAGTTATTGTTTTAAACTATCTTTATTTTCAATCTTTTTGTTTTGCATTGTAATCATAATTAAATGGATTCAAGTGACAGAGAAAAGAAAGTAATTAATTATCTTTGTTCAGAATACAGTCTTTGTTCTGAAGATATTTCACATTAATCAAGTTTCAAATCTTCAGATAAATTGTTACCTTGCCAAATGCGCTTTCTGCCCTAAATTTTTCCTGAATTTTGCTGTAATTTTTATTTCTTTTAAAATCCTGATGCTAAAGCATCAGGATATATATATATGTATATATACACACACACATCAAATATGTGCATTATTAAATTACATTATATATAATTTGATTTAAAGTGCTATTACAATACATATATCATGTATATATTTTTAAATTAAATTGAATTATATATAATTTGATTTAAAGTACTATTACAGTATTCAGTTCTATCATTAATGCTAATACTATGAAAATAAAGTCATCAATTGAGGTAAGAACTACTGACACCTTCTATTATTCTATTTTGATACTTCTATTTGAAACTAATTATTTAACAGGACATTTTCATTGTTTTCAATATTAATTGACATTCATGTGGATATTACAGGCCAAATTTTACCCTCTACCTTCTGGAATTTTCTGGGGTGGACTTGAGAATTAAACTGACATAAGACAGATTAACAGGAAAAAAGCATACAAGTTTATTAAATACAAGTTTTGCATGACATGGGAGCCCTCATAAAAAAATGAAGGCCCAAAAAAATGGCAAAATCTAAATGCTTTTATATTATGTTGAACAAAGAGGGACAATTGTGGAAAAGTAACTAAAATATGAGGGTTAGGCTAAGAGAAGATAAAAATTATTTTAGCAAGGCCTGTTTGTATAAAATTTTCTCAATTTCAACTACCTATTCTTGATGATTACAATGTTGCATTCCTTCTGGTATACAAGGAACATCTTCTGTATGGGAGTTTTATCTTCTGCTTTCAGAAACAAAAACTATGTGTGTGGTAGGATGAAGGTGTCAGAACATTCTTCTTGCACCTGCTGGTTGTTAACTTTTTAAACTGCATTTGGCTCAAAATAATCCTATGACAAAGGGGTGTATTTTGGGGTGGCACATTCTGTCACCCGTCAATATCAAAGTGGTTTCTGAGTTTGTGTTCATCTTCTTTTCTTATTCTGTTCCTTGTAACGTAAGACTAAATATAATGGAATTTGCTATCACGTGTCTCTTACATGTAGTGAGTTTTAACAGGTATTCCAGAAAATGCCATATGGTCTTTTAGCTTGGAAATTATTTTAGAAAATGATAAAATCTTTAGTGTGAAATTCTTTCCCAGATATGTATCATTAAAATTATCATTACAGGTGCTCTAGGTAATGTGTTTGCTTATTAGCTAAGAAGTATGTAAATTATATTACATGTAGAAGATTTTAAAACATTGAATATAACTTGTTACAGAAATTATAATTTATCACAATTATTATATATGACAAAGATAGATTTTTATATTGATTCAAGACCAGTTAAAGAAAACAGATATACATTTCTGTATATTTATTTAAAAAAATAAATGTTTTTTAGAATTAGAAATTTTTAAAGATGAGTCTCCTTACCATCTATATTATGTAAAAATTAAGAATAAATAAGCTGGGTGCGGTGGCTCATGCCAGTAATCCCAGCACTTTCGGAGGCCAAGGCGGGCGGATCACGAGGTCAGGAGATCGAGACTATCCTGGCTAATACGGTGAAACCCTGCCTCTACTAAAAATACAAAAAATTAGCTAGGTGTAGTGGCAGGTGCCTGTAGTCCCAGCTACTTGGGAGGCTGAGGCAGGATAATGGCGTGAACTTGGGAGGCGGAGCTTGTAGTGAGCCGAGATCGTGCCACTGCACTCCAGCCTGGGCGACAGAGCAAGACTCTGTCTCAAAAAAAAAAAAAAAAGAATAAATATTTGAAGAAACTGAATAATTTATTTAAAAGTAGTTTTCTCCATGTTTTCATATTTACAGGGATTTACATTCTTCATGTAATATTCTTTTGTAAAAAGAAAAATATGCAGCCCAAAAAAGCATCCAACAAAAAGGTTAGAAAACATGATCTTTAGTACTCATGGCTTACTTATTTCTCAATTTCTCAATTCATTTTGTACGTTGTTTCGAAATGCCATGTAATTGTATGCTAATTTTAATTATTCAGCAGTGTAACTTTTAACTCCCATAGTGAAAAAAAATGAGAGCAAATTTACAAAGGACAAGCATACATTTGTGAGTCTCAGGTTGCCTTCATATTTTTACAAACAAAGAAAGAGTATCTTCAGTTTTACCAAGTTTTCTGTGCTTTTTTGACCTCAAGCATATCATGTGAAGTCAGAATCTTCTAATTCACACTTTCTTTTGCCATCAGCCCACTCACCATACCATGTCCCTCCAGCTAAGTGGAGTATTAAAGATTTCATTTCTTGAGAATCATGGACTGTTACAAAAATGTGAAAACTAAGGTCTGAGGAGACTGAGTCACTTACTCAGTGCTATAAAACATATCAATTTACATATTTAAAGTAAAGACTGGGATTATGCATTCCCTTTCTCTTACAATCTTAATGATATCAGTAAAATAGGAATAGTGTGAGATTTGAAAAAGCCCTTTGGTGATTCTATTGAAGTCTTAATATTAGTATGAGTTCATATTTGTGCTCAGTAATTAGATCCATGGTGAGTTTTAGAAAACATATATTTTAGCATTATTTCCAAGGAAGACACCTAAAAGAATGAAACCTCAATCAGAATACAGTAAGCTTGGATTTAATTCTCAACAATTTTCATATTAGTTAAATGAACTTTGTAATTTTTTTTTTTTTTTTGAGATGGAGTTTCACTCTGTCACCAGGCTGAAGTACAGTGGCGTGATCTCATCTCACTGCAACCTCCGACTCCCTGGTTCAGGCGATTCTCCTGCCTCAGCCTCCTGAGTAGCTGGGATTACAGGGACATGACACCACGCCTGGCTATTTTTTTTTTTGTATTTTTAGTAGAAACGGGGTTTCACCATGTTGGCCAGGATGGTCTCGATCTCCTGACCTCGTGATCAGCCCGCCTCGGCCTCCCAAAGTGCTGGGATTACAGGTGTGAGTCACCACGCCCAGCTGAACTTTGTAACTTAATAATATTCCACCTATATCACAAACTGACTGCGCATATCAAGACAAAAATATGCTTAAAAATTCTCTAGAACTTTTGATTTATCTATTTATTTGTTTATACTGACTTCTTTAGCACATTTTCCTTTGTAGTTCTTTGTAGTTTTTTGTTTTGTCTAAATACTTGCTGAGATGGTACAAACTAAAGTTTCATTCCATTGTTTAAATCACTGAACTTCTTAATATCAGAAGAGGTTCAGCTATGTGAGTCAATAGAAAGTGGACAGTTCCACAAGCAAAAATTATATATATATATAAAATATATATATAATAAAACATATATATACACTTTGTATCTTTTATTATGCTGTGCATAAAAAATAGCTCATGACCTATAACTTAGAAAGACCTCAAATATGTTATTAATTATAATATTATTAACCAGAGGAAGAAGAAGATACGAACAGTAATCAGAAATAATTTTATGGAGCATACAGCAGGACACACCAACTCCGAAAACAAAGAGCTTCAGAAGGCTAGGTCGATGTCCTCAAGTATGGTTGAGGAAAGTAACTGCAATGCAGTTAAACAGCAGAGGAATAAATGTTTTTCAAAGCACTGTTCCTGCAAATGAGTGACAGTGCTAAAATATAGAGTATTTTGAGGTCCCCAATAAAGAGACTAAGTGTGATTCCAAGATTAATTTAGAGTAGCATAATAGAGCAGATTCTTTGTGATGGCTACGAAATTCATACCTTGGCTAACGAAACAGGAGGAGAAATGAAAAAGAAGGAATTGAATTCTCTACCACATATGAGAATAAATATTTTTTTAAAAATAAGATGACAGTGGTTATTAAAAAACAAATTCATTCTCTTTCACTGTATTAATTACTAGGAGAATTTCTGAGCAACAATGAAAGACCTTACATAGTCAAGAAACTGGAAAATGCTCCCTGAGACAAATTTAATTAATTTCTGAAAGTACAAAACTTTTGCTGCCATGTTTGGTCACAACACTTTGATTAAACTTGGGTGTCCCCTATGGCCAAAATATTAATCATACTGTCCATCATGAGCTTAAGAGAGGGACTAAAAGAAATAGTTTCATTTCAGCTCTCCAATAGAGGTTGGTTTGCATCTTGCTACCTTAGTATTGGTCCAGTGAAGGGCCGGGAGAATTAAGAGAGCTTTACTGCTTTCTAGCTGCCCCAGGGAAAATATGATGAAAAACGTCATACTCAGAGCTGCTCAATCAACAAACTGTCAAACTACCAATAGGCTAGAGATTACATTAATCTACACTGACCTGGCAGAGAAGCAATAGAATATCAAGTATATCCTATCTAAGGTATTATTATCATTATTATGAAACTTACTGTTTGTAGTTAACAAATTACATTCTTTGAGTCAATCTTGTGAAAAACACTTGCTACTTAAATTGCCTCTAAATGTAGCAATTTCATAGCATTGGATTCTAATTACTGCTCATCTATAATCCAATATAACATCACGTTTTAAGAAATTTCCTAAAAAATTCTGTCATATGCACATATATGTATGTGTATTTGTAAAAATAAAATAAAGGAATAGCTTATGATCAATTTTATGCATCCTATATGGTTAGAAAAGGCTGGGATACGCATTGATTATTGACAAACTTGCAGATATAGACAACCAAAGTATTTTTTCTCCTCACATAATAATCAGATAGTTTTAATATAGCATAGTCTTTTAGCCTGGTGTTATTGATTTTTATTTAAAATTACTATGGATGATATATAGAAGTAGACACACATAAAGAATAATTAAATTAGGATTAAGATGGTGAACAGAGCCAGGACTAGCTTCCATCTCTTGCTCAGACGCAAAGAGCAGTGTTGTGGAGACTCACATCGTGAACTTTTGCTCCAAGAACTACGCAGGAACATACAGGGAAAAATCTAGAAAATCCACAGACACTTTGAGGGAACTTGAGAATCGCTGCAGACTCCCCAAGATGTCGAAAAACTGTCAGTCTATTTGTTTTCTCAACGAGGAGGCTCGTGGTTTGGAGCAAGTTCTCAGCCCTGGTCACTGGCTGCCTGGAAATAAGACTGGGTGCTGCTGTGGGGGCACAGCACTTCACATGCTGGTCTGTCTGTCTGAGAAGGACACTAGCCTTTAGGACTGAAGGTTGCATGGGAGCAGGGTGAGGCCTGTGACTGATGGCTTTCTCCCACTTCCCTGGCAACCTGTATGACTCAGCGGAGGCAGCCATAATACCCCTGAAAATATAACTCCATTGGACTGGGAAAAGCACCCTCATCACTCATAGCAGCCACAGCAACCCTCGCCCAAGGAAAGGCTGAGTTCAGACACACTTACCCCTGATCCCACCTGGTGGTCTTTCTCTACCAGCTCTGGTAGCCAAAGACAAAGGTGATAATCTCTTGGGAGCTGCATGGCCCTGCCCACTGCCTGAGAAACGTGAACACTGGGATACAACGAAAGCAGTGCTGAGAAGAAGTCCATAGCATTAAATGACTACGTGTAAAAGTCTGAAAGAGCACAAACAGACAATCTAAGGTGTAATCCACACTTCATGGAACTGGAGAAACAAGAACAATCCAAACCCAAACCTAGGAGAAGAAAAGAAATAACCAAGTTAAGAGAATAACTAAAAGAAACTGAAATAAACAAACAAAAAACAATACAAAAGACGAATGAAACAAAAAGCAAGTTCCATGAAAAGATAAAAAAAAAATCAATAGACCATTAGAGAGAGTAACCAAGAAGACAGAAGATCCAATTAAGCTCAATTAGAAATGAAATAGGAGATATTACAACTGTTGCCACAGAAATACAAAAGATTATTCAAGGCTACTATGAACAACTTTATGGGCATAAACTAGAAAACCTAGAGAACATGGATAAATTCCTGGAAGACAGATAAAACCAGGATGCTATAGAATCTCTGAACAGATCATTAAGAAGCAGCAAGATTAAAATGATAATTTTAAAAATTGTCAACAAAAGAAAGTCCAGGACCAGATGGATTCACAGCTGAATTCCATCTGACATTTAAAGAATTGATACCAATCCTATTAACACTATTGCACAAGGCAGAGAAAGAGAATCCTCCCTAAGTCACTGTTGGAAGCCAGTATCACCCTAATACCAAAACCAGGGCTTAAAAAATAGAAAACTACAGACCAATATCCTTAATGAACATAGAAGTAAAAAGCCTCAAGAGAATACTAACTGAAGCCAACAGCATATCCAAAAGATAATTTACCACAATCAAGTAGGTTTCATATCAGGGATGCAGGGATGGTTTAACATAAGTAAGTCAATAAATGTGGTATGCCACATAAACAGAATTAAAAACAAAAATCACATGATTATCCCAATAGATGCAGAAAAAGCATTTGACAAAATCCAACATCCCTTAATGATTAAAACCCATAGCAAATGGGCATAGAAGGGACATACCTTAAGGAAATAAAAACCATCTATGAGAAACTCACAGCCCACATTATACTGAATAAGGAAATGTTAAAAGCATTCCCTTTGAGAATTGGAATAAGACAAAGACACCCACTTTCATCACTTCTATTCAACATATTACTGGAAGTCCTAGCCAGAGCAATCAGACAAAAGAAAGAAATAGAATGTATCTAAATTGGTAAAGAGAAAATTAAACTGTTGCTGTTTGATTATGATATAACCATATATTAAGAAAACCATAAAGATTCATCCAAAAAGCTTCTAGAACTGGTAAATAAATTCAGCAAAGCTTCAGGATACAAAATGTACACAAATCAGTAGCTTTGCTGTACAAAAATAGAGACAAAGCTGAGAATCAAATCAAGAACTCAACTCCTTTCACAACAGCTGCAAATAAAATAAAATACAGAAATATACTTAACCAAGGACATGAAAACTTTGCAAAGAAACTACAAAATACTGCTAAAAGAAATCATAGATGAAACAAACAAATGGAAACACATCCTATGCTCATGGATGGGTAGAATCAACATTGTGAAAATGACCATGCTGCAAAAAGCAATCTACAAATTCAATTCAATTCAATTCCCATAAATACCACCATCATTCTTCACAGAACTAAAAAAAAAAAAAAATCCTGAAATGTATATGGAACCAAAAAAAGAGCCTGCATAGCCAAAGCAATACTAAGCAAAAAGAACAATTCTGGAGGCATTATATTACCTGACTTCAAACTATACTATAAGGCCACAGTCACCAAAACATCATGGTACTGGTATGAAAATAGGTATCTAGACCAATGGAACAAATCCAGAAGTAAAGTCAAATACTTACACCCAACTGATCTTCGACAAAGGAAACAAAGATATAAAGTTCGGAAAGAACACCCTATTCAAAAAATGGTGATGGGATCATTGGAAAGTCAATTGTAGAAGAATGAAACTGGATCTTCATCTCTCACTTTATAAAAAAATCAACTCAAGATGGATCAAAGACTTAAATCTAACACCTGAAACCATAACGATTCTAGAAGATAACATTGGAAAAAATTTTCTAGACATTGACTTAGACAAAGACTTCATGACCAAGAGCCCAAAAGCAAATGCAACAGAAACAAATATAAACAGACAAGATTTAATTAAACTAAAAAGCTTCTGCACAGCAAAATAATCAACAGAGTTAACAGATAACCCACGGAGTGGGAGCACATCTTCACAATCTGTAAATCTGACAAAGGAATAATGTTGAGAATCTACAAAGAATTTAGACAAATCAGCAAAAAAACCTCCAAACAATCCCAATAAAAAGTGACCTAAGGACATGAATACACAATTCTCAAAAGAAGATATACAAATGGCCAACAAACATATGGAAAAATACTCAACATAACTAATTATCAGGGAAATGCAAATTAAAATGATAAAGCAATACCATCTCACTCCTTAAAAAATGGCCATAATCAAAAAATAATAGATGCTCATGTGGATGAGGTGAAAAGGGAACACTTCTACACTGCTAGTGAGAATGCAAACCCACACAACCACTATGGAAAAGAGTGTGGATATTCCTTAAAGAACTAAAAGTAGATCTACTGTTTGATCCGCCAATCCTACTAGTAGGTGTCTACCCAGAACCCCATCAAAAAGTGGGCAAAGGATATGAACAGACATTTCTCAAAGGAAGACATGCATACAGCCAACAGACACATGAAAAAATGCTCATCATCACTGGCCATCAGAGAAATGCAGATCAAAACCACAATGAGATACCATCTCACACCAGTTAGAATGGCAATCATTCAAAAGTCAGGAAACAACAGGTGCTGGAGAGGATGTGGAGAAATAGGAACACTTTTACACTGTTGGTGGGATTGTAAACTAGTTCAACCATTATGGAAAACAGTATGGTGATTCCTCAAGGATCTAGAACTAGAAGTACCATATGACCCAGCCATCCCATTATTGGGTATATACCCAAAGGATTATAAATCATGCTGCTATAAAGACACATGCACATGTATGTTTATTGCAGCACTATTCACAATAGCAAAGACTTGGAATCAACCCAAATGTCCATCAGTGACAGACTGGATTAAGAAAATGTGGCACATATACACCATGGAATACTATGCAGCCATAAAAAAGGATGAGTTTGTGTCCTTTGTAGGGACATGGATGCAGCTGGAAACCATCATTCTTAGCAAACTATCACAAGAACAGAAAACCAAACACCGCATGTTCTCACTCATAGGTGGGAACTGAACAATGAGATCACTTGGACTCGGGAAGGGGAACATCACACACCAGGGCCTATCACGGGGAGGGGGGAGGGGGGAGGGATTGCATTGGGAGTTATACCTGATGTAAATGACGAGTTGATGGGTGCTGATGAGTTGATGGGTGCAGCACACCAACATGGCACAAGTATACATATGTAACAAACCTGCACGTTATGCACATGTACCCTAGAACTTAAAGTATAATAATTAAAAAAAATAAAAAAATAAAAATAAAAAAAAGAAGTCATTATACAGAAAGATACTTGTACACTCATGTTTATAGCAGCACAATTTGCAATTTCTAAAATATGGAACCAGTCCAAATGTCCATCAATCAACAAGTGGATAAAGAAAATGTGGTATGTATATGCCATGCAATACCACTCAACCACCAAAAGAAACAAAATAATGGCATTCACAGCAACCTGGGTGGAATTGGAGACTATTATTCTAGGTGAAGTAACTCAGGAGTGTAAAACCAAACATCATATGTTCTCACTTACATGTGAGGGCTAAGATATGAGGATGTAAAGGCATAACCATGATCCATTGGGCTTTGGAGACTCTGGGGGAAAGAGTGGGGGTGGCAAGGGATAAAAGATGCCACATGGGGTATAGTGTATGCTGTTCAAATGATGGGTGCACCAAAATCTCAAAAATTGCCACTAAAGAAATTATTCACGCAACTAAACACCACCTGTTCCCCCCAAATCTATTAAAACTAAAAAAAAACTAAAACTTAAAAGAAATCGTAAAAAGTTAAATAACATAAAATTCTTTTATTTAATTTCTGTCTTTTATAATAAAGCTATTCTAAATATGTTTAAAATTAACTTTGTTATAACATTTAGAAGCAGTTTAGCTACACTGCGAAGAGAAAATGCTCTGGCCTGAGACTTCACTTTGAAAGCTTTGCCTTTGTGGCCAAGCAGCTTCTATTTGTAAAATATGAGATAAGACACTTATCACAAGACCTTCAAAAGTTAACTAAGATGAACTAGATACAGAATATGCTTGTGACACACTGTATTTTTGAATGGATAATAATTATATGAGATATCTAAAAATTAACTCATGTTACTGTAGTGAGGGAAGTTATTCTTACAACTGTCTTTCATAGTAGATGCTAAAGGACCTACTGTGGGACCTACCTTTCACAGTAGTTGCTGTTTGCAATGACCCTTGAAAATTCTCGACCCTCGAGCTGTTCCTCCTTCTTGTTAAACCTAATTAGACCAACTAGCTTGTGTTTAGAGCATAGCCCGGGTCTCTCAGACCCTTTTCGCTGAGGACAACCCAAGTTATCTATACCTTATGAAATTAAAACAATTAATAGTAAACTTTAACTGACCTTCTTCAGTCTAACACAGAAATCCCTTGGGCTTTCCACTCCCAAGAGCTGTCATCTTAAGCTACTCTTATGCTGCAGTATTTTTAATAAAGGCTTGAGCTCATACGTTGGGTCTGTGTTCTCAATGGTTTCAAAACACGTTTTTATTTCTGCCGTCATTTCGTTATTTACCCAGTAGTCATTCAGGAGCAGGTTGCTCAGCTTCCATGTAGTTGTGTGGTTTTGAGTGAGATTCTTAATCCTGAGTACTAATTTGATTGCACTGTGGTCTGAGAGACTTTGTTATATAATTTCCGTTCTTTTGCATTTGCTGAGGAGTGTTTTACTTCCAATTATGTGGTCAGTTTTAGAATAAGTGCGATGTGGTGCTGAGATGAATGTATATTCTGTTGATTTGAGGTGGAGAGTTCTGTGGAGGTCTATTAGGTCCACTTAGTCCAGAGCTGAGTTTAAGTCCCGGATATCCTTGTTAATTTTCTGTCTCACTGATCTGTCTAATATTGACAGAGGGGTGTTAAAGTCTCCCACTGTTATTGTGCGGGAGTCTGAGTCTCTTTGTAGGTCTCTAAGAACTTGCTTTATAAATCTGGGTGATCCTGTATTGGGTGCATATATATTTAGGATAGTTAGCTCGTTAGCTCTTCTTGTTGCATTGACCCCATTACCATTATGTAATGCCCTTGTTTGTCTCTTTTGATCTTTGTTGGTTTCAAGTCTGTTTTATCAGCGACCAGGACTGCAACCCCTGCTTTTTTTTTTCTTTCTTTCTTTCCATCTGCTTGGCAAATATTCCTCCATCTCTTTATTTTGAGCCTATGTGTGTCTTTGCATGTGAGATGGATCTCCTGAATACAGCCACACTGATGGGTCTTGACTCTTTATCCAGTTTCACAGTCTGTGCCTTTTAATTGGGTCATTCAGCCCATTTACATTTAAGGTTAATATTGTTATGTGTGAACTTGATCCTGCCATTATGATGTTAGTGGGTTATTTTGCCTGTTAGATTATGCAGTTTCTTCACAGCATTGATGGGCTTTACAATTTGGTATGTTTTTGCAGTGGCTGGTACTGGTTGTTCCTTTCCATGTTTAGTGCTTCCTTCAGGAGTTCTTGTAGAGCAGGCCTGGTGGTGACAAAAATCTCTTAGCATTTCCTTGTCTGTAAAGGACTTTATTTCTCCTTTGCTTATGAAGCTTAATTTCGCTGGATATGAAATTCTGGGTTAAAAATTCTTTCCTTTAAGAAAGTTGAATATTGGCACCCACTCTCTTCTGACTTGTAGGGTTTCTGCCGAGAGATCCACTGTTAATCTTACGGGCTTCCCTTTGTGGGTAACCTGACCTTTCTCTCCGGCTGCCTTTAACATTTTTTCCTTCATTTTAAACTTGGTGAATCTGACAATTACGTGTCTTGGGGTTGCCCTTCTCGAGGAGTATCCTAGTGGTGTTCTCTGTATTTCCTGAGTTTGAATGTTGGCCTGCCTTGCTAGGTTAGGGAAGTTCTCCTGGATAATATCCTGAAGAGTGTTTTCGAAATTGGTTCCATTCTCTCCGTGGCTTTCAGGTACACTAATCAAATGTAGATTTGGTCTTTTCACATAGTCCCATGTTTCTTGGAGGCTTTGTTCATTTCTTTTCACTCTTTTTTCTCTCATCTTGTCTTCTCACTTTATTTCATTGAGTTGATCTTCAATCTCTGATATCCTTTCTTCTGCTTGATTGATTCAGCTATTGATACTTGTGTATGCTTCACGAAGTTCTCATGCTGTGTTTTTCAGCTCCATCAGGTCATTTATATTCTTCTTTAAATTGGTTATTCTAGTTAGCAATTTGTTTAACCTTTCTTCAAGGTTCTTAGCTTCCCTGAATTGGCTTAGAACATGCTCCTTTAGCTTGGAGGAGTTTGTTATTACCCATCTTCTGAAGCCTACTTCTATTAATTCATCAAACTTATTCTCCATCCAGTTTTGTTCCCTTGCTAGTGAGGAGTTATGATCCTTTGGAGGAGAAGAGGAGTTCTGGTTTTTGAAATTTTCAGCCTTTTTGCACTGATTTCTCCCCATCTTGGTGGAATTATCTACCTTTGGTCTTTGAAGGCGATGACTTTCAGATGGGATCTCTGAGTGGATGTCATTTTAGTTGATGTTGATACTATTCCTTTCTGTTTGTTAGTTTTCCTTCTGATAGTCAGGCCCCTCTGCTTCAGGACTGCTGGAGTTTGCTGGAGGTCCACTCCAGACCCTATTTGCCCGGGTATCACCAGTGGAGGCTGCAGACCAACAAAGATTACTGCCTGTTCCTTCCTCTGGAAGCTTCATGCCAGAGGGGCACCTGTCAGATGCCAGCCAGAGCTTTCCTGTATGAAGTGTCTGTTGGCCCCTACTGGGAGATGTCTCCTAGTCAGGATACCCAGGGGTCAGGAACCTACTTGAGGGGGCAGTCTGTCCCTTATCAGAGCTCAAACGCTGTGCTGGTAGATCCGCTGCTCTCTTCAGAGCTGCTAGGTAGGGATGTTTAAGTCTGCTGAAGCTGCCCACAACCCCCACTTCCCCCAGGTGCTCTGTCCCATGGAGGTAGGGGCTTTATCTATACATCCCTGCCTAGGGCTGTGGCCTTTGTTTCGGAGGTGCTCTGCCCAGAGAGGAGGCAGTCTGGTCGCAGCAGCCTTGCTGTGGGCTCCCTGCAGTTCGAAATTCCCAGCGGCTTTGTTTACACTGTGAGGGTGAAACCACCTACTGAAGTCTCAGCAGTGGTGGACGCCCCTCCTCCCATCAAGCTCCAGTGTCCCAGGTCGAGTTCAGACTGCTGTGCTGGCAGCGAGAATTTCAAACCAGTGGATCTTAGCTTGCTGGGCTGTGTATGGGTAGGACCCGCTGAGCCAGACCACTTGGCTCCCTGGCTTCAGTCCCTTTTCCAGAGGAGTGAACGGTTCTGTCTTGCTGGCATTCCAGGTGCCAATGGGGTATGAAAAAAAACTCCTGTGACTAGCTCTGTGTCTGCCCAACAGCCACCCAGTTTTGTGTTGGAGACTCAGGGGCCTGATGGTATAGGCACCAGAAAGAGTCTCCTGGTCTGTGGGTTGTGAAGACCATGGGAAAAGTGCAGTATCTGGGCTGGAGTGCATGGTACAGTCCCTAGTGACTTCCCTTGGCTGGGAGAGGGAGTCCCTCAACCCCTTGTGCTTCCCAGGTGACAAGACGCCCCACCCTGCTTCAACTCTCCCTCCTTGCACTGAACCTACTGTGTAGAGGGAAATTGATAGCACTAAATGCCCACAGGTGAAAGCAGGAAAGATCTATACTCGACATGCTAACATCCCAATTAAAAGAACTAGAGAAGCAAGAGCAAACAACTTCAAAAGCTAGTAGAAGACAAGAAATAACTAAAATCAGAACAGAACTGAAGGAAATAGAGACACAAAAAAATCCTTGAAAGGATCAATGAATCCAGGAGTTGGTATTTTGAAATGATCAACAAAATAGATAGAACACTAGCCAGACTAACAAAGAAGAAAAGAGAGAAGAATCAAATAGATGCAATAAAAAATAATAAAGGGGATATCACCACCGATCTTACAGAAATACAAACTACCATCAGAGAATACTATAAACACCTCTACACAAATAAACTAGAAAATTTAGAAGAAATGGATGCATTCCTGGACACATGCACACTCCCAAGACTAAACCAGGAAGAAGTTGAATCCCTGAATAGACCAATAATAGGTTCTGAAATTGAGGCAGCAATTAGTGGACTACCAACCAGAAAATCTCTAGGATCAGACGCGAATTCAACCAGAGATACAAAGAGGAGCTGGTACCATTCCTTCTGAAACTGTTCCAATCAATAGAAAAAGGAGTTCTTCCTCATTTTATGAGGCCAGCATCATCCTGATACCAAAACATGGCAAAGACACAACAGTAAAAAAGAAAATTTCAGGCCAATATACCTGATGAACATGGATGTGAAAATCCTCAATAAAATACTGGCAAACTGCAGCATATCAAAAAGCTTATCCACCACAATCAAGTTCCCTTCATCCCTGGGATGCAAGACTTCAACATATGCAAATCAATAAACATAATCCATCACATAAACAGAACCAATGACGAAAACCACATGATTATCTCAATAAATGGAGAAAAGGCCTTCGACAAAATTCAACAGCCCTTCATGCTAAAACTCTCAATAAACTAGGTATTGATGGAATGTATCTCAAAATAATAAAAGCTATTTATTACAAACCCACAGCCAATATCATACTGAATGGGCAAAACCTCGAAGCATTTCCTTTGAAAACTGGCACAAGACAAGGATGCCCTCTCTCACCATTCCTATTCAGCATAGTATTGGAAGTTCTGGTCAGGGTGATCAGGCAAGAGAAAATAGATAAAGGGTATTCAATTAGGAAAAGAAGAAGTCAAGTGGTCTCTGTTTGCAGATGACATCTTTGCTCAGCCCAAAATCTCCTTAAGTTGATAAGCAACTTCAGCGGTCTCAGGATACAAAATCACAGTGCAAAAATAACAAGCATTCCTATACAACAATAGTAGACAATCAGAGAGTCAAATCATGAGTGAACTCCCATTCACAATTGCTATGAAGTGAATCAAATACCTAAGAATCCAACTTAGAAGGGATGTGAAGGACCTCTTCAAGGAGAACTACAAACCACTGCCCAAGGAAATAAGAGAGGACACAAACAAATAGGAAAACATTCCATGCTCCTGGATAGGAAGAATCAATATCATCAACAGGGCCATACTGCCCAAAGTAATTTATAGATTCAATGCTATCCCCATCAAGTTACCGATGACTTTCTACAATAGGGTGTGTGTTCCTATCGACTTCAGCATCCACATTACCTGGAATCTTATCAACATGCATTTATAGGCCCAGCCCTAGACATACTTAATCAGAGCTTCTGGCATGTCTAAGAAACCTGCAGATGATTCAGATGTATGGTGCAGGGATACTTAAGTAATAAATGACTGAGGAATCCAAGAGTTTCTACTCTAGCAAAAATAGATTTAATTTTCCTTACTCCATTTCTTTCCAGAGAAGGTGTGTGGTTGACTTACAAGCAATAAGGAAGTCAACTGGTCTTTCTGATGTTACTTGAGTTGGTTTCTCACCTCTGTTACCACAGAAAAATTAAAACTGGGATAACTAGTTGAGTGTTGTCTTCAGAAATTTGACAGAAGGGGGTTCATTAACATGTGTGGAAACCATTAGCTTAAGCCTTTTTAAAAATTTTTTTATTAAACTTTAAGTTCTGGGATACATGTGCAGAATGTGCAGGTTTGTTACATAAGTATACACGTGCCATTGTGGTTTGCTGCACCCATCAGTCTTTCATCTACATTTGGTATTTCTCCCAACGCTATCCCTCCCCCAGCCCCCTACCCATCACAGGCCCCAACACACCCTGTTATAGAAGAGTTTTTACTCTAGGGAAGTGTTTAAGTAAAAAAGCAATTTTAGAATTTTTTTCTTTTTTGTTCTTTTTCATGAAAACATATTTTAACAGAGAATTTGTATGTTCATATTCTACATTGTGGCAGTAATTAAAAAATTGAACACTTTAACAAATATTCTCTGGGGCCAAAGAAGACTGAAAGATCACATATTTTGAATAGATATTTATTACTTGAATTTATCTACTTTATTATACAAGATAGTGCAGAGGGTTTTTTTAATTAATTGATAACTATTGTTTCAATGGGGTGATTTCATGTGAAAGTAGCTTAATTTTGTATATAAACTCATTAGCTAGAAAGCTCACTAGACTTTTTAAAATGGAAATCAGGTAAAAGCTGACAATTTGCAAAGTAAAATGTGGTTTTAATAGAACAAACTAATGCTTATTTTTTAATGTATAAGTAAATTATGTTGAACAAATTCATTTTATAAATATCATTAATTCCTAAAATAAGTAGTATATCAGATACTGAGCCTTTTAAAAAATATTTAAATTATTTCTGGGTCACTGAAGGTAATTAGTGTTATAATTTATTTTTTTGTGTGTATGTACTTCTTTATATAACCTCTTTGAAAATGCACTTGCATTGTTTCATGTGAAATATGCAGATACAACTATCATTATCTAAATAGGGCTAAGTTTCTCTTACCTTTGAGCTACATATTCTTAGTGAGAAAAGTTATGTATATTGCATGAGCTTGAGAAGCCGTTATCCATTCCTCACACATTCTACTTTGTACTTAAGTTGAATAAATAGCCTTTATTCTCATGAACATTTTATTAGACAAACATCTGTGAGTCCATTATTTAGTTTCTTTCTCTTGCCCTATTATACACAATATGAATAGTCTATTTCCTAACGGATTTCATGCCAACTTTCTGTGAGAGTATGCATGGAAGTCTCTAAACTGTTCAACAATACAAATTAACACAATAATCTTTTTTCTCAAAACGTAATTGGAAAGCTCTCCAGGACCTTCTAATTTCACTGATAAGAAAAGCAAGATGCAGAGAAACTAAGTGATGGATTTGCTGAAGACCAAACAGCCTTACTCTTATACAAGAGCCTAAGGAATTCTACTTCGGATTGTCTCCACTCTACTGTCTAAGACGTAAATATTTTACGTAAAAAAGACCATACAGTTCAGGGGTCCTTAATTCGCCCATCGGCCATAGTTGAATACTGGTCTGTGGCCTGTTAGGGACCAGGCTGCACACGGGGTGAGTGAGTGGCCAGAGAGTGAGCATTACTGCCTCAGCTCAGCCTCTCAGATCAGCAGCAGCATTAGATTCTCATAGGAAAACAAATCCTATTGTGAACTGTGAATGCAAGAGATCTAGGTTGCAGGCTCCTTATGAGAATCAAATGCTTGATGATCTGTTACGGTCTCCCATCACTCCCAGATGGGACTGGCTAGCTACAGGAAAATCAGCTGATGGCTGCCATTGATTCTACATTATGATGAGTTGTATAATTACTTCACTATATATTACAATGTAATGATAATAAAAATAAAGTGTATAATAAATGTAATGCATTTGAATCATCCTGAAACTGTCTCTATCTGTGATCCATGGAAAAATTTTCTTCCACCAAACTGGTCCCTGGTGCCAAAAAGGGTGGAGACTGCTGTATTAGTTGACAAAATAAACTTGAACATTTTTCCCACACTATCTTCTAGAATGTATTAATACACATGTTAATGATGTATAAATTGTCATTACAGGAACCATTACACAGAGAATCATAAATATATAAAAGTTTTGAATAGGACCACATGTAGCACAACTGAAATTCCAGAGAAAGCATTACTTTATATTATAAAAATATTAAAATACATTGTTACTAACACTATATTCAAAGAGCAATATCTATGAATTTGCTTCGACAGATTAAGTGACCTAATACTTATTACGCAAAGATAAATTTCTTTGACCATTTGCTAATTATTACAACCAGCCTACACGGTATCTATCATTAATATTTTATAGAAGAATAAACTAAGATAAATTTTCTCTGCATCTCATAGCTTTTAAACTGTGAAGATAAAATTTGTAGCCAGGTCTGCCTATCTCAAAGCCTTATTATTATAATTTATTATTATTATTTAGGTGTTTCTAGAATGGGTTTCAGAATGTGGAGGGGAATTGAATATAGAGAAATCAGACTTCTGAATGCCTAGTACAGTTAACAGCCTCTTCCATTTCATCAATATAAAATATTTAAAAGGTTAGCTAGAGATGGTTAATATTTTAAAAGCATGCAAATTCACATCCAAAAATACTTCGGTACATTATTATTTTCTCTGGACGTTTTAATGTTTTTATAGGACCTGCTATCTAAATCTAAATTCATCATGATATAGTCAGTAGAATTGCCTCTATGAATGGCAAACTTGATGGTCGAAGTCTACTTGTCTTTAGTGTTAAGAATTACTTCAGTATGTCTGGGGTGTGTGTTATAGAAGTAAGTAAAGACTAGCCAAATGAGAACAAGCACAGGCTGTTTATTTATAGCATGCTGTAGCAAGCTACCATCATTTGCATTTGGCAGAGACACAAAACAGAGGAGTGGGAGAGCTTTAGAGTGGACAAAGTGGGAAGGATTCTAGTATGTCCTTGATTAGATGCTGTTGGCATCTGTAAACTAGAGAGACCTGTTAACTAGAAGTGGGGAATCCTCTATGATTGGTTCGGGGAATGTATTTGCCTTTTTCTGGTTGGTCATAAGTTGGAAGCAGAAGGGAGTAAGTGGAATTATGGAAACTGGCAGCTATTGATTAAGTCTTGTTTGGGGCCAACTGCTACAGAGGTTTTGGTTTGGCTTCTTAGCTGGTTGCTTCAGGCTGCGAGTCAGAATTGTTTTAATATACGGAATGGCCATTTTCCATGTGTATATTCTCTCTCTCTCTCTCTCTCTCTCTCTCTCTCTCTCTCTCTCTCTTTCTCGCTGTGTGGGGGAGTGGGTGTGCATGTGTGTGTATGTGTATTTTGTGTATGTTTGTCTGCTCTTACACTGCTTCAAATACACTGTTTTGGGAAAAAAAATTTCCATTCTAGACTTTCCTTTGGATATTACCCTTCTACGTATTCTATATTTTCTCCTCCTGGAAGGCTCATTGGATATTTTTTGTTAGTTCAAACTTTTCCTCCTTGTCCCTCATGCTCGCTTTTATATTTAATCATTATTTTATCATTCTTTATTTCATTCTTTGGAACTATCTCTATGTTCTTTTTCTTATTCACTAGTTCTCTCTCCAACTGTATCAAACTTGCTACTTAACCTGTCCATTGCCTTTTTGTGTCCATCACTATACTTTCTATTCATCAAGTTTCCATTTGGTAAGTTTTCTCATCTTCATCTTCACTTTTCACAATGTTATTCTTTTTCCTCTTGATTCGTCTTTGTTTTGTCATTTCACACATTTTAAACAAATGAGTTTGTAATCTATATCACCTTATTCTAATATCCAAATTTTCAGGTTGGTGATTTTCTTCTTTTGGAGTTTGCTGTCTTTCCTTGATAGATTATTTCTCTTAAGAATTTGTAAGCTTTAGTTGTAATCTAACCATTGGCTAAAATGAATTCTAGTCTCTGGCAGCATTCTTCTGCTGTTTAAGATATGAATGTATTCCTCATAACCAATTTTTGAAATTTACTTCTGCATCAAATGTTTTACTAAATAATGAGTTGTTTTGTTTGTGTTTCTGTTATTCTGTCATGCTAGACTTTCAATTTCAACTCCTTCCCTGGCAATGGCAGAAGACCACATATCTTCCTTTTTAGCTGTTAAATCCCAGTTTCGCAGCTTTGAGAGACTGCATTTCGCTATGATATCCTCCTATTTTGGCAACTATATATGTCTCAGGTGGTTTACTTCTCTGGTTGTACACCTTTCTCTTTATTTGTACTAGGAATTAGGTTTTCTTTATTTATAGTTTATTTATACATACATTTGTACATACACAGGCACATACATACCCATGGCTATCAAACAACCTGTGACCAACAGACTCTCTTACTTCTACAGAGCTTTCTACATTAATCTCAATTTGTTTTACTTAAGGTGCTTCTTAGGTCCCATTATGCTTTGGCTTTGTGTTTTAATTGCACCTGATTCAATTTTAAAAGTAATCTAAGGCTTATTCATTAAAGGTGATTTTTTTGTGCAACCTTAAATATGTCATTTTTTAATGCTTTAATGCCTGACAGGATTTTGAGGAATAAATAGGAATTTTCATATTTTATGTCACTGATTATATTAATTGTCTATGTCTATTAACCTGGTTCTTCTTTTGTTTGATCTTTGTTAATTTCTGATTGCTTTCTAGCATTCATTCATCTTTATCCTACATAAAAATATGAATCAAAACTCAAGCCTTGGTTCTCAGATCTTTCTACTCTTACAAGAATGTCTTAGTCCAGTTGCCATAACAAAATACTATAGATTGAGTGACTTAAATAACAAACATTTATTTCTTACAGTCTGGAGTCTGGCAAGTCTAAGATCAAGGTGCTAGTAGATCTGTCTGGTGAGAGTCCTCTTCCTGGTTTTCAGACAGCTGTCATCTCATTTTATCCTCACACGAAAGAGAGCAGAGAGAGACGGGAAGAAGCTCTATGGTGTGTCTTGAAAAGGGCATTAATCAGCTCAGGAGGATTCTAACTTCACTAACTTATCACCCAACACAACCCTCTCCTCGTCCTAAGACCATCACATTGGAAGTTAGATTTCCTAATATAAGTTTCAGAGGGATATAAACATTCAGTCCCTAGAAATGAGAGCAATTACCTTTAGAGATATCACTTCTCTAAATCATGGTTTCAAATTTTAAATATCTTCTATTTTCAACTATATAATATTTTCAGCTGCATAACTCCACTTGAATCTTCCATATTTACACAGTTAAAAAGAGCACCTTAAAATCTATATTCAATATCTATTGCACTACTTTTTCCTAGAAATTCCTGTTTCTCCTGTCAGGCATATTACAGCTGTTTAAATAACTCAGGCAGCAATCTCAAATTCTTCATTCAAAAAGATTCTATTAGAATATCAAAATATCAATTCCATCTCAATAATAGAATACCAGTCTGAGTTTCAATCTCCATTGCCACTTTAGTGTTTTAAACATATTTAAGATTCAATATAGGCAAAGTAGAATTAATCCTTTGTCCACAGTAATTGCCCTCATCCTCTGTGTTCTGTTATACCAAATGGTTTCACAATATATCCAATTACCGAGCTAGAAACTGAGAAATCACCTTGAACACTTTCTCTCATTAATGTTAAAAATCCAATCTATCATTTGGGTTTTAACATTCTATTTTTGAGTTTCTCTTGATTTCATCCACTTGACTCCACCCCCATCTGTGTGATGTAATCTATTATTATGTTCATTGTGTATTATTGTAATGTTTATTTCATATACATATTTTTCTGTGACTATGTGAGTTCTTTTAAGGTGGGGGCCACAAGTATTATCTTTACTAATCTATCACTAGAACTTATCATATTGTCTCAAATGCCATAGATGATTAGTATTTGTTAAATAAATAAATGAATATAGTTTCACTAGCACTACATCTCTCCAGACACACCTTCTTTTCTCTGAGTGTAGTAGGTTATATGAGGGTCCATTATTATCCATTAATCTTTCCTGCAGAATCCAGCTTGGCCATATAACTTGTCAGTGAAATTGGGCATAAATTCTATGGTCACACTCTTGAGGAGGTGAGTGTGGTAAAGTGATGCGTAGCCATGCTCATTTTTGTGTTCTCCCCACTAGATGTGTTACAGACGGAAGCTGCTTCATTTGTTTGAAACTGTAAAACAAAATGAGACAATGATGAAAATGTAGCATGAGAGAAATAAGTACTTGTGAATCACTGAGATATAGATCACTTGTTGCCTCATAAGGGCTAGCCTATGCTGACAAAGACACCAGTTCATATATTATCTATTTATTTTACTCTTGTTTTTTGCTCTAACACTATTTGGAAGATACTATTTTGAAGAAAATGCAATCAATTCGAGATTTTTCTTTACATTATATCTCTCTCCATATATATACATATATATCAGAATAATGTTTTATAATTTATAAAATATGTAGAATAAGATGAAACATTATATAAGTATACAGTTACTAAAAGATAGGAAGCATTCATGATTTTGTTTCATCTATATGCTCTTGCTGTTTTATTAACATGGAATAATAAAATTTAATGGCAGGCTTAATAACTACTCTAATGCAATGACATTTACAAGCAATATATAGATAATAAAATATTCTTATTAATAACAGACTCACAGATACTGGTAATACTAGTAAGGGTTTTCCCCATGTTCTTGTTCAAAAGAAAATGGTACCTCGCAGTAAGAGGTCAATAAAACCAAGGAAATGAATTTTTCTCATCCAAATTTAAAGGAAATTTGAATTTTATCCATAGATTCCATAGATACCAAAGAGAGTCTGTGGACTGCAAATAAAAAACTTTTGATGAGATTGAGACCATGCTGGCTATCATGGTGAAACCCTGTCTCTACCAAAAATACAAAAAATTAGCCAGGCATGGTGGCGGGCCCCTGTAGTCCCAGCTACTAGGGAGGCTGAAGCAGGAGAACGGTGTGAACCCCGGAGGCGGAGCTTGCAGCGAGCTGAGATCGAGCCACTGCACTCCAGCCTGGGCAACAGAGTGAGACTCTGTCTCAAAAAAAAAAAAAAGAACTCCTGATACAATGAAGAGGGGACTATCAAGGAAAATATCATGTAGAACCTATAATCATCACTCTGAGACTTCTTCTAAAAGAATAAGTTAGGAGAACTGAATTTGATTTATTTCTCCTTAAAATGATATATAAATAGAACATCTTTATTATATAAAAATCATTTAAAAAAATGTGTTAAATAGACCACGGATAGACTATAAATCTTAGTGAAATAATTTATTCAGAGCCTTTGACAGATTGGCAAATTAAGATAATAAAGTAGGTTTAATATTTAAAATCTAAAAAATTACATTGGGAATGAACATAAAATATTAATTTTTGTTCAGTGAGCACATGTTCCTGAGATGGATTCAATGCTGAACTCTTATTTCACAGCAGCATATTACTTATCCACTTATGAAAATATGAGCTCTGCCAAGGATCTATCACTTCTAATAGGTCGAGAATATTGAACTCAGTCTGTTTTCTGCTTGTGGGCATTCAGGTACATGTGTGTCACAGTATGTGTTGTGCGTAAAATAAACTCCTAAGCATTCTCTTTTTTTTTTTTTTTTTAAGGTTTTTTTTTTTTTTTTAATTTATTATTATTAAACTTCAAGTTGTAGGGTACATGTGCACAACGTGCAGGTTTGCTACATATGTATACTTGTGCCATGTTGGTGTGCTGCACCCATCAACTCGTCATTTACATCAGGTATAACTCCCAATGCAATCCCTCCCCCCTCCCCCCTCCCCATGATAGGCCCCGGTGTGTGATGTTCCCCTTCCCGAGTCCAAGTGATCTCATTGTTCAGTTCCCACCTACGAGTGAGAACATGCGGTGTTTGGTTTTCTGTTCTTGTGATAGTTTGCTAAGAATGATGGTTTCCAGCTGCATCCATGTCCCTACAAAGGACACAAACTCATCCTTTTTTATGGCTGCATAGTATTCCATGGTGTATATGTGCCACATTTTCTTAATCCAATCTGTCACTGATGGACATTTGGGTTGATTCCAAGTCTTTGCTATTGTGAATAGTGCTGCAATAAACATACGTGTGCATGTGTCCTTATAGCAGCATAATTTATAATCCTTTGGGTATATACCCAGTAATGGGATGGCTGGGTCATATGGTACATCTAGTTCTAGATCCTTGAGGAATCGCCATACTGTTTTCCATAATGGTTGAACTAGTTTACAATCCCACCAACAGTGTAAACGTGTTCCTATTTCTCCACATCCTCTCCAGCACCTGTTGTTTCCTGACTTTTGAATGATCGCCATTCTAACTGGTGTGAGATGGTATCTCATTGTGGTTTTGATTTGCATTTCTCTGATGGCCAGTGATGATGAGCATTTTTTCATGTGTCTGTTGGCTGTATGAATGTCTTCTTTTGAGAAATGTCTGTTCATATCCTTTGCCCACTTTTGGATGGGGTTGTTTGTTTTTTTCTTGTAAATTTGTTTGAGTTCTTTGTAGGTTCTGGATATTAGCCCTTTGTCAGATGAGTAGATTGCAAAAATTTTCTCCCATTCTGTAGGTTGCCTGCTCACTCTGATGGTAGTTTCTTTTGCTGTGCAGAAGCTCTTTAGTTTGATGAGATCCCATTTGTCAATTTTGGCTTTTGCTGCCGTTGCTTTTGGTGTTTTAGACATGAAGTCTTTGCCCATGCCTATGTCCTGAATGGTACTACCTAGGTTTTCCTCTAGGATTTTTATGGTATTAGGTCTAACATTTAAGTCTCTAATCCATCTTGAATTAATTTTCGTATAAGGAGTAAGGAAAGGATCCAGTTTCAGCTTTCTACTTATGGCTAGCCAGTTTTCCCAGCACCATTTATTAAATAGGGAATCCTTTCCCCATTTCTTGTTTCTCTCAGGTTTGTCAAAGATCAGATGGCTGTAGATGTGTGGTATTATTTCTGAGGACTCTGTTCTGTTCCATTGGTCTATATCTCTGTTTTGGTACCAGTACCATGCTGTTTTGGTTACTGTAGCCTTGTAGTATAGTTTGAAGTCAGGTAGCGTGATGCCTCCAGCTTTGTTCTTTTGACTTAGGATTGTCTTGGAGATGCGGGCTCTTTTTTGGTTCCATATGAACTTTAAAGCAGTTTTTTCCAATTCTGTGAAGAAGCTCATTGGTAGCTTGATGGGGATGGCATTGAATCTATAAATTACCTTGGGCAGTATGGCCATTTTCACGATATTGATTCTTCCTATCCATGAGCATGGTATGTTCTTCCATTTGTTTGTGTCCTCTTTGATTTCACTGAGCAGTGGTTTGTAGTTCTCCTTGAAGAGGTCCTTTACATCCCTTGTAAGTTGGATTCCTAGGTATTTTATTCTCTTTGAAGCAATTGTGAATGGAAGTTCATTCCTGATTTGGCTCTCTCTTTGACTGTCACTGGTGTATAAGAATGCTTGTGATTTTTGCACATTAATTTTGTATCCTGAGACTTTGCTGAAGTTGCTGATCAGCTTAAGGAGATTTTGGGCTGAGACAATGGGGTTTTCTAAATATACAATCATGTCATCTGCAAACAGGGACAGTTTGACTTCTTCTTTTCCTAACTGAATCCCCTTGATTTCTTTCTCTTGCCTGATTGCCCTAGCCAGAACTTCCAACACTATGTTGAATAGGAGTGGTGAGAGAGGGCATCCCTGTCTTGTGCCAGTTTTCAAAGGGAATTTTTCCAGTTTTTGCCCATTCAGTATGATATTGGCTGCAGGTTTGTCATAAATAGCTCTTATTATTTTGAGGTACGTTCCATCAATACCGAATTTATTGAGCGTTTTTAGCATGAAGGGCTGTTGAATTTTGTCAAAAGCCTTTTCTGCATCTATTGAGATAATGATGTGGTTCTTGTCTTTGGTTCTGTTTATATGCTGGATTATGTTTATTGATTTGCGAATGTTGAACCAGCCTTGCATCCCAGGGATGAAGCCCACTTGATCATGGTGGATAAGCTTTTTGATGTGCTGCTGAATCCAGTTTGCCAGTATTTTATTGAGGATTTTTGCATCGATGTTCATCAGGGATATTGGTCTAAAATTCTCTTTTTTTGTTGTGTCTCTGCCAGGCTTTGGTATCAGGATGATGTTGGCCTCATCAAATGAGTTAGGGAGGATTCCCTCTTTTTCTATTGATTGGAATAGTTTCAGAAGGAATGGTACCAGCTCCTCCTTGTACCTCTGGTAGAATTCAGCTGTGAATCCATCTGGTCCTGGACTTTTTTTGGTTGGTAGGCTATTAATTATTGCCTCAATTTCAGAGCCTACTATTGGTCTATTCAGGGATTCAACTTCTTCCTGGTTTAGTCTTGGAAGAGTGTAAGTGTCCAGGAAATTATCCATTTCTTCTAGATTTTCCAGTTTATTTACGTAGAGGTGTTTATAGTATTCTCTGATGGTAGTTTGTATTTCTGTGGGGTCGGTGGTGATATCCCCTTTATCATTTTTAATTGCGTCGATTTGATTCTTCTCTCTTTTCTTCTTTATTAGTCTTGCTAGTGGTCTGTCAATTTTGTTGATCTTTTCAAAAAACCAACTCCTGGATTCATTGATTTTTTGGAGGGTTTTTTTGTGTCTCTATCTCCTTCAGTTCTGCTCTGATCTTAGTTATTTCTTGCCTTCTGCTAGCTTTCGAATGTGTTTGCTCTTGCTTCTCTAGTTCTTTTAATTGCAATGTTAGAGTGTCAATTTTAGATCTTTCCTGCTTTCTCTTGTGGGCATTTAGTGCTATAAATTTCCCTCTACACACTGCTTTAAATGTGTCCCAGAGATTCTGGTATGTTGTATCTTTGTTCTCATTGGTTTCAAAGAACATCTTTATTTCTGCCTTCATTTCGTTATGTACCCAGTAGTCATTCAGGAGCAGGTTGTTCAGTTTCCATGTAGTTGAGCGGTTTTGATTGAGTTTCTTAGTCCTGAGTTCTAATTTGATTGCACTGTGGTCTGAGAGACAGTTTGTTATAATTTCTGTTCTTGTACACTTGCTGAGGAGTGCTTTACTTCCGATTACGTGGTCAATTTTGGAGTAAGTACGATGTGGTGCTGAGAAGAATGTATATTCTGTTGATTTGGGGTGGAGAGTTCTATAGATGTCTATTAGGTCTGCTTGCTGCAGAGATGAGTTCAATTCCTGGATATCCTTGTTAACTTTCTGTCTCGTTGATCTGTCTAATGTTGACAGTGGAGTGTTGAAGTCTCCCATTATTATTGTATGGGAGTCTAAGTCTCTTTGTAAGTCTCTAAGGACTTGCTTTATGAATCTGGGTGCTCCTGTATTGGGTGCATATATATTTAGGATAGTTAGCTCTTCCTGTTGAATTGATCCCTTTACCATTATGTAATGGCCTTCTTTGTCTCTTTTGATCTTTGATGGTTTAAAGTCTGTTTTATCAGAGACTAGTATTGCAACCCCCACTTTTTTGTGTTCTCCATTTGCTTGGTAAATCTTCCTCCATCCCTTTATTTTGAGCCTATGTATGTCTCTGCGTGTGAGATGGGTCTCCTGAATACAGCAGACTGATGGGTCTTGACTCTTTATCCAGTTTGCCAGTCTGTGTCTTTTAATTGGAGCATTTAGTCCATTTACATTTAAGATTAAGATTGTTATGTGTGAACTTGATCCTGCCATTATGATATTAACTGGTTATTTTGCTCGTTAGTTGATGCAGTTTCTTCCTAGCCTTGATGATCTTTACATTTTGGCATGTTTTTGCAATGGCTGGTACCGGTTGTTCCTTTCCATGTTTAGTGCTTCCTTCAGGGTCTCTTGTAAGGCAGGCCTAGTGGTGACAAAATCTCTAAGCATTTGCTTATCTGTAAAGGATTTTATTTCTCCTTCACTTATGAAACTTAGTTTGGCTGGATATAAAATTCTGGGTTTAAAATTCTTTTCTTTAAGAATGTTGAATATTGGCCCCCACTCTCTTCTGGCTTGAAGAGTTTCTGCCGAGAGATCTGCTGTTAGTCTGATGGGCTTCCCTTTGTGGGTAACCCGACCTTTCTCTCTGGCTGCCCTTAAGATTTTTTCCTTCATTTCAACTTTGGTGAATCTGGCAATTATGTGTCTTGGAGTTGCTCTTCTCGAGGAGTATCTTTGTGGCGTTCTCTGTATTTCCTGGATTTGAATGTTGGCCTGCCCTACTAGGTTGGGGAAGTTCTCCTGGATGATATCCTGAAGAGTGTTTTCCAACTTGGTTCCATTTTCCCCGTCACTTTCAGGCACCCCAATCAGACGTAGATTTGGTCTTTTTACATAATCCCATACTTCTTGCAGGCTTTGTTCATTTCTTTTTCTTCTTTTTTCTTTTGGTTTCTCTTCTCGCTTCATTTCATTCATTTGATCCTCCATCGCTGACATTCTTTCTTCCAGTTGATCGAGACGGTTACTGAAGCTTGTGCATTTGTCACGTATTTCTTGTGCCATGGTTTTCGTCTCTTTCATTTCGTTTGTGAGCTTCTCTGCATTAATTACTCTAGCCATCAATTCTTCCACTTTTTTTTCAAGATTTTTAGTTTCTTTGCGCTGGGTACGTAATTCCTCCTTTAGCTCTGAGAAATTTGATGGACTGAAGCCTTCTTCTCTCATCTCGTCGAAGTCATTCTCCGTCCAGCTTTGATCCGTTGCTGGCGATGAGCTGCGCTCCTTTGCCGGGGGAGATGCGCTCTTATTTTTTGAATTTCCAGCTTTTCTGCCCTGCTTTTTCCCCATCTTTGTGGTTTTATCTGCCTCTGGTCTTTGATGATGGTGATGTACTGATGGGGTTTTGGTGTAGGTGTCCTTCCTGTTTGATAGTTTTCCTTCTAACAGTCAGGATCCTCAGCTGTAGGTTGTAGCTGTAGGAGATTGCTTGAGGTCCACTCCAGACCCTGTTTGCCTGGGTATCAGCAGCAGAGGCTGCAGAAGATAGAATATTTCTGAACAGCGAGTGTACCTGTCTGATTCTTGCTTTGGAATCTTCCTCTCAGGGGTGTACTCCACCCTGTGAGGTGTGGGGTGTCAGACTGCCCCTAGTGGGGGATGTCTCCCAGTTAGGCTACTCAGGGGTCAGGGACCCACTTGAGCAGGGAGTCTGTCCCTTCTCAGATCTCAACCTCCGTGTTGGGAGATCCACTGCTCTCTTCAAAGCTGTCAGACAGAGTCGTTTGCGTCTGCAGAGCTGCTGCGTTTGTTATTATTTACTGTGCCCTGTCCCCAGAGGTGGAGTCTACAGAGACAGGCAGGTTTCCTTGAGCTGCTGTGAGCTCCACCCAGTTCGAGCTTCCCAGCAGCTTTGTTTACCTACTTAAGCCTCAGCAATGGCGGGCGCCCCTCCCCCAGCCTCGCTGCTGCCTTGTCGGTAGATCACAGACTGCTGTGCTAGCAATGAGGGAGGCTCCGTGGGTGTGGGACACTCCCGGCCAGGTGTGGGATATGATCTCCTGGTGTGCCTGTCTGCTTAAAGCGCAGTATTGGGGTGGGAGTTACCCGATTTTACAGGTGTTGTGTGTCTCAGTTCCCCTGGCTAGGAAAAGGGATTCCCTTCCCCCTTGCGCTTTCCAGGTGAGGCAATGCCTCGCCCTGCTTCAGCTCTTGCTGGTCGGGCTGCAGCAGCTGACCAGCACCGATCATCTGGCACTCCCCAGTGAGATGAACCCAGTACCTCAGTTGAAAATGCAGAAATCGCCGGTCTTCTGTGTCGCTCGCGCTGGGAGTTGGAGACTGGAGCTGTTCCTATTCAGCCATCTTGCTCCGCCCCACCAGCATTCTCTTTCACTAACGTAAACATAGCAAACAATTAAATTAGTTAAAATGTTAAACTATTAAAACGAGTACAAAATTAACTCATTTTCTCTCATCTTAATGTGGAAATACAAGGCTTACGTTTATTGTACAGTGAACAGTAAATGGAGTCCCTTAAACAAAATGTTTTACTATAGTCTTCAGCTTTTGAACTACTATTATTTTCATTTTCTACTTCAAAAATTTCCTGTTAGCTAGAGTTATTGAAAATTTATTCTTAAATAAACCAACAAATTGTCATCTGGAAAAATAAAATTAATTAACGTGTGTGTATATGTGCATATATACACACTGTGTGTGTATAAGAATATATACATACTAAATGTGTATATTTAGTGCATGTAGAGAGTGTATTTTGCATCTGTTTATATAACCAAAATGAGTATATATGTGTGTTAATTTTAAAAATCTATTTTGAAGTAAATGAGTATATATGTGTGTTAATTTAAAAAATCTATTTTGAAGTGCTGAGTGCATAAAGACTTGAAACTGGAAAGGAATTAGAGAAAATATTGAAATTGTTTGGAATTTTTCTTCATATATTGTTCATTTTTATGTTTTGTAGTTTAAATGCTATATTTTAGAAAATCTAAGACAGTATTCTCATAAGTTGCCCCATTTTTTCTTATACCACTTATTTAAAAACATTTCTAATTAAATTCTAATGTAATGATTTTTTTCAATTATCTTCCTGGCCCATTATGGTTGTGAAAGGCATTGATATGAAAGATCCTTTGATTTTCTGTGTCCTCAGTTGCTTTTCACATTATGTTACAATCAATCTTTTTGTAACCCAGCTTCATTTACATACACATATTTTGCATTCTTATGCTTCATAAATCTCAGTTTGTGCTTTGCAAGGAAATAAGGATTGCAGTCTTTCCTTTAACAATATTTGTTTCAATAATGTCAAATTTATACCATTATTTTTGTTTCCAGTGCTGTGACCCTGTCCTCTAGTCCCCCACTGGAGGTATATAAAAGTCACTTTTAGTTTCATTTTCAAATTATATTCTAATATTTTGAAGAGAAAGAGAGGTAATTAATTTCACATATGTGGTGTCAATAATGCAAATAACTAAACTGCAAAAACAACAACTTGAATAGTTATGGCCATATCTGTATATACTTAGGAAATGGCATCTTTATTATGACTGCTAACAGCAAGGATAAGACTAAATAACTTCCAAAATACATCCCTATTTTAGAGGTATTCAAATAGAAGAAAAATCTTTATTTATACATTGATCAAATATGGTGTATTGATAAAATGCAATGATTGCAAGACTTTTTCTTCTGAAATTCTCTAAAAAATATATTCCAGTGAATTTGGTACAAATATTCTATCTAGTCCTATGATTTGTCTTTAAAAACATTTAATTGTACTTTTAAAAAAGTCCTGTGAAAATTAAATTTTACTTTGGAAAAGTAAATAGTAGGAAAGTACTACATTGTGTTTTCCTCGATAGCCTCATCTTCATTGTATCAGGAGTTCTTTATTCGCAGTCCACAGACTGTCTTGGGCATCTATGGAAAAAGTACCATTTCCTTTCAAATAAGAACATGGGGAAAATCCTTAGTAGTATTAGCAGGAAATTTAGAGCCTACTTTTAAAAGAGAAACAAAACATCTTTCTTAGTCTATGACAAACTGATCCGAGGTCATCATAATTATTAATGTTTCTTTAATTAGAAACCTAATTGACCCAAAGTGTCCCAAATGGAAAATATCTCTCTCCTTTATAAATACTTGTAATCCTTGATCAGTATCACTTGTTGAAAGGTAAAATTTAGAAAAAGATTCTGTACAAGAAAAGGTTAAAATTATCTTTCTGGTAATTCAGATAGCATTGAAAATATTGTGTGTCAGAAGCAACTCTAGTTTCTATAGCTCGTACTAAATTATTTAATTATTAAAGGAGGAAAGTCTAAACCAATCATCATGAAATTCACTAAAAGTGAGTTTTTATAGTTGTGTTTTTAAAAGTCGAACCAAAAATTAGATACATTTTAAAGTTTAAAGTAGACTATATGTGATCTATAATCTAATTAAGCAGTAATTCTTCAATTTTGCTCCTGAGGAATTTGTAAGCTGTTTACGTTTTCCAAAGACTCTAGAAACAGGAGGTATACAACTCAAAAGGAGAAGAATGAATCCTCAGAAGAGAGGATTTCTAAGATGGTGTGATAATGAGGACTCAAAATGCCATAGCTTAAAGAAGAGTTTATGTTTCTCATATACAAAAGATGAAGAAATAGTCAAGGGTTTGACGTGATACCTCTATTGCCAAGTATGACCCCCCTCAAAATTCAAGGCACTGTTCCATTCTCTCCCATTTCCCAGGAAGCAGGAAGTCGGGAAGAAGAAGTGGACAGGACAAACGTGAATTTATAGTGTCATAATCTGGAAAAATTTTTGCTTGCTTTCAATTGTCCAGATAATCATTATATTGCCACACCCAGTAGTAAGGGATGCCAAAACTACGTACTCCATCTGGTGTCTATAGGCTGAGCTAAAACTTAAGGGGCACCATCTGAAACATCTTCTGATTAAGATGTTTACTTTTTTCATAGAGATAATCATAGCTCTTCATTATGGATTTTAATCTATATGTCTTCGGATTACTTTATAATTTGCCTTTTAACATTCTGTTTATGTATTATTGTCATATTGAAAGTTTTTGTTCTTAATAAGGTAGCTTAGTTGAACAATGCAGGTATGTATCCAGGTATTTAGTCTTTGGTTGTGTCTTTGGTGTTAATGCTTAGAAAGTTCATATCTTCAATATTCTAAAAATTCTCAATTACTTCCCTTTTAGAATTTCTGTGTTTACAAATTTTTGGATTTAAATATTTGACCCACATGGATTTAGTTATAAGAAAAGAGACAAGAATATAGATTTTTATTTTTCTACTCTTAATAAAGTATCACATTTGACCAAAGTTGCTCATGCTGTTATAAACTGGCTAGATACATAGATGACATTTCTTTCTGAGAGAGAGAATAAGAGTAAAATCAATTTTTAAAATTCATTGTTACAACCCAAAGACTTATGAACGCAGATAGATCATCGTTTTCAAAATAATTTTTTAGTCTGGTTATTTACATGAATTTTAGATTTATATTATTAAAATTATTAAGTCAAAATTAAAAGCACCATTGATACTTTGTTTGGATTTTCTTAAGTGTATTTTCAATAAATAGCTTAACACATGTAAATACTGCATTCTTCTATTTATTAAAGCTTTCTATTTTTCAGTGGAAGCAGCATTGCAAAGCAAAAGATGTAAATTGTAGAACTGGGAGTTTTAATGTTGAAATAAAATAAATTCCAGAATGTGATAGAACAATAGGAAGGTTAATATTAGTTGACATTGTTCTAATGCATGTGTTTCTGCTGATTTTAAAATGTAGTCGTTTTTCCTATTGTAATTCTAGGTTGACATTCTTCCGGTGGACAGAAGCTAACTTAAAGCCACTACTAGAAATCCTGTGGAAGATGATAGCTTAAATTCACCAACTCTCTCTGTCTTCTACATTTCTGCTAGGATGATTCATCAATTCCATTAACAGTCAGTTTATGGGGATAGCATTTAACATATAGTTGTAGCCCTTTCATGTACTAATAATTTACGGTTATTGTAGAGATGATTCAGGCAAGAAGTTCTTTCAGAGGCAGATTCACCATGCACTTCTTTGGAGGACAGAGAAGGCGGCCAATCTGGATGCTTAATGGCTCAGACCAGCGTTTCTGTGTTAGTCCTCTCTTGTCTACCAGTCCACCACCACATGAGACATTCAACAATTATGCCCACACAGCAAACTAGGGAAAACACTTGAGATCTGAGCTGGTGAATGTGAGTAAATTCAGAGTTTAGCACGAAGATAGTAAAATATCACCAGAAATGTAGTATGTTTCAAGAACTTGAAGGAAATAGTGTAAAAGATAAAAATATTACAATATCTAGACATACCTAATGGTAAAAAAGCAAAAGATTTTATTGTTATTATTATTGTTATTATTATTATTATTGCTATTATACTTTAGGTTAGGGTATACATGGCAGAATGTGAAGGTTTGTTGCATAAGTATACATGTCCCATGGTGGTTTGCGGCACCCATCGACCCGTCTCTACATCAGGAATTTCTCCTAATGGTAACCCTCCCCTAGCCTCCCACCCCCTAACAGGCCCTGGTGTGCAATGTTCCCCTCCCTGTGTCCATATGTTCTCATTGCTCAACTCCCACTTATGAGTGACAACATGCAGGGCTTGATTTTCTGTTTTTTAAAATACAGTAATATAAGCAAATGTATATATATTTTGAAAAAAATATAGTAGTCTAAACAAAAACAAAATAATCTTTTGTAATTTCATCTCTTTAGAGATAGAAATAACTTAATATTAAATTATCTTTGCATTAGGTTGTATAAAAAATTTGTGAGATTTTATTTTTCTGTTCTTGTGTTAGTTTGCGGAAAATGATGGTTTCCAGTTTCATCCTTGTCCCTGCAAAGGACACAAACTCATAATTTTTTATGGCTGCATAGTATTCCACGGTGTATATGTGCCACATTTTCTTTATCCAGTCTGTCATTGATGGGCAGTTGGGTTGGTTCCAAGTCTTTGCTGTTGTGAACAGTGACGCATAAACATACATGTGCATGTGTCTTTACAGGAAAATGATTTACATTTCTTTGGGTATATACCCAGTAATGAGATTTCTGGGTCAAATGGTATTTCTGGTTCTAGATCCTTGAGGAATTGTCACACTGTCTTCCACAATGACTGAACTAATTTACACTCCTACCAACACTGTAAGAGCGTTCCTATTACTCCACATCGTCTCCAGCATCTGTTGTTTCCTGTCTTTTTAATGATCACCATTCTAACTGGTGTGAGATAATATCCCATTGTGGTTTTGATTTGCATTTCTCTAATGATCAGTGATGATAACCTTTTTTAAATATGTTTGTTGGCCACATAAATATCTTCTTTTGAGAAGTATCCATTCATATCCTTCACCCACTTTTTATGCAGCTGTTTGTTTTTTTCCTTGTAAATTAGTTTAAATTCCTTGTATATTCTGGATATTAGCCCTTTGTCAGATGGATAGATTGCAAAAATTTTCTCCCTGTAAATTATTTTAAATTCCTTGTATATTCTGGATATTAGCCCTTTGTCAGATGGATAGATTGCAAAAATTTTCCCCCATTCTGTAGGTTACCTGTTCACTCTGCTGATAGTTTATTTTGCTGTGCAGAAGCTTTTTAGTTTAATTAGATCCCTTTTGTCAATTTTGGCTTTTGTTGCCATTGCTTTTCATGTTTTAGTCATGAAATCCTTGCTCATGCCTATGTCCTGAATGGTATTGTCTAGGTTTTCTTCTAGGGTTTTTATGGTTTTAGGTCTTATATTTAAGTCTTTAATCCATCTTGAGTTAATTTTTGTATAAGGTGTAAGGAAGGGGTTCAGTTTCAGTTTTCTACATATGGTTAGCCAGCTTTCCCAACACCATTTATTAAATAGGGAATCCTGTACCCATTTCTTGTTTTTGTCAGGTTTGTCAAAGATCAGGTGGATGGAGATGTGTGGCATTATTTCTGAGGCTTCTGCTCTGTTCCATTGGTCTATATATCTGTTTTAGTACCAGCACTATGCTGTTTTTGTTACTGTAGTCTTGTAGTGTAGTTTGAAGTCAGGTAGCATGATGCCACCAGCTTTGTTCTTTTTGCTTAGGATTGTCTTGGCTCTCTGGGCTCTTTTGTGGTTCCATATGAAATTTAAAGTAGATTTTTTTCTAATTCTGTGAAGAAAGTCAGTGAGAGCTTTATGGGGATAGCACTGAATTTATAAATTACTTTGGGCAGTATGGCCAGTTTCACCATACTGATTTTTAAAAACAGCCTTCACCCAAAAACGTAGCTACCAAAGTAGTAAATCAAACACTGGAATTATTAAGAGATAACTTCAAAGAAGCACAGTAGTAGAGTACTTTAGTTCACTTTTCTCATGATATGACAATCACATGGGATGACAGACAAGGTATAAATGACCTAAGTGATGAAGCACATCACGTACTCATATTACACAAATATATGTGATATGTTTCCATAGAATTTGGCAAATAAATGCATACACATTTCCAAATCAACTCGAAATGTTTAGTTTGCTTCATTTTAATGTGCCTGTGAACATTGACTACAATTAAGTATAAGTGTACTGCAATAAAATATCAATAAAAGTCTATAAATGTATGTATATGTATATGATTTTACACTCTGATCATAAGTAAATTAAACTTGAAATTAAAAACAAACAACAAATCTCCTTACTTGTAAAGCTAAACCACATCATTGAAACTAGCATAATGAATGCAAATAAACCAATAACTAATTCAAATTCTTTCAAGAATGTAATATCAAACAAATAATTTACATTAACTAAACCAACAAGATTTATTTGAAATGATACTCAGAATAAAATTTACATTATCAATTTCCAAAAATTTAAAACAAGAAACTAAAGCCTAATTCAGAGTAAGGCCTTAACTCTCTTCAATGTTACGAAGGCTGAGAGAAATGAAGGAGCTCCAAAAGAAAAGATTGAAGCTGGCAGATGCTGGTTCATGGGGTTTAAGGAAAGAAGCCATCTTCTTAACACACATGTGCTAGGTGGAGAAGCAAGTGCTAATGTGGAAGCTGGAACAAGTTATTCAGAAAATCAAGCTGAGAGAATAATGCAGTTGATGACACTAAACAGATTTTGGAACAGATTTTCAATATAGACGAAACAGCCTTCTATTTGAAAAAGATGCCATCTAGGACTTTCCAAGCTACAGAGAAGAAGTCAATGCCTGGCTTCAGAGCTTTAAAAAGACCAAGCTGACTCTTTTGTTAGGGGATAAGGCAGTTGCTGACTTTAATTTGAAGTCAGTGTTCAGTTATTATCTTGAAAATCCTAGGGTTTCTTAAGCATGATGCAAAATCTACTACACCTGTGCTCTATAAATGGAACGATAAAGCCTAGATGACAGGATATTTGCTTAAAGTTTGATTTATGGAGTATTTTAACTCCACTGATGAGACCTACTGCTCAGAAAAAAAAAAAAAAATCCTTTCAAAATATTCCTGCTCATTGACAATGCACGCAGTCATCCAAGAGCTCTGTTGAAGATGTACATGGAGATTAATGTTGTTTACATGCCTGCTAACACAACACCCATTCTGCAGCCTGTGGATCAAAGAGTAATTTTGAATTTCAAGTCTCATTATTTAAGAAACACATTTTGTAAGGCTATAGCTCTCATAGAGAGTGATTCTTCTGATGAATCTGAGCAAAGTGAATTGATTCTGGGTAGGATTCACCATTCTAGATGCCATTAGGAACATTCATGATTCTTAGAAGGAGGGCAAACTATCAACATTAACAGAAATTTGGAAGAAATTGATTCTAACCCTCATGAATGACTTTTGAAGAATATAAGACTTCAGTGGAGGAAGTAACTACAGATGTAGTAGAAATAGCAAGAGACCAAGGCTTAGAAATGAATTCTGAAGACATGACTGGATTGCTGTAATCTCATGGTAAAACTTGAGCAGATGAGGAGCTACTACTTATGGATGATGAAAGAAAGTAGTTTCTTAGAAAGAAACTTTACCCCTGGTGAAGATGCTGTAACATTGTTGAAATAATAACAAAAAATTTAGTATATTACATTAAATTAGTTGATAAAACAACAGCAGAGATGGAGAGGACTGACTTCAATTTTGACAGAAGTTTTATGGCATATAAAATGCTATCAAGAATCATCAAACGCTACAAAGAAATGTTTTGTGAAAGGAAGAGTCAATCAACGTGACAAACTTCATCATTGCCTTATTTTAAGACACGCACACTTTGTCAACCACCACCCTTATCAGTCAGCAGCACTCAAGAGCAAAAAAATCATGACCTGGTGAAGATTCAAATGATCATTAGCATTTTTCAGCGTTAAAATATTTTTTAACTTAAGGTATATACATTGTTTTTTGACACATACTGCTATTGCATACTTAAAATGCTACCATAGAGTGTAAATGTAACTGTTATATGCACTGGGAAACCAGAAAATTTGTGTTACTCCAGTGGTATAGAACTGAATCTGTATTATCAATGAGGTAATTCTGTATGTCCACTTCACCATTCTTATTCAACGTAGTACTAGAAGTTTAAGTTTCAGCATTTGGCCAAAAAAAAGAGATAAAAGGCATTCAATTTAAAAAGGAAGAAATTAAACTCTTTTTATTTGGAAATGTCATAATTTTTCTGTCTTTAACAAGAGGCCTCCAAATAATGTGAGTTCAGAAGAGAATATTTTGAAGTTGCCGTTAATCTACCCATCAATGAACACCTATACCCATGTATTTGTCTTTGCCTCTGTTACAATAATAGATATGCTGTTCCTGTCTAAGGTTAAATTATTTACCTGGACAGTGGGCCTCAGGCTCTCTGAACTGCTGAAGAATATTTGCTAGGGTGATCCATATTTCATTATGCATATTTTCCTTTTGACTTATGTGTTTATATCAGCATAAAATCATAATATGATTGTCTTATATTAAACAAAAGCCTCTCTTGTGTCCACTACCCCTATAGCTATCACACGGTTTCTTTGCTCCCTTTAGCAGACAGAGGTCTTAAAAAATTGTTTTTATCACCAAAAGCAATGGCAACAAAGCCAAAATAAACAAATAGGATCTAATTAAACTAAAGAGCTTCTGCACAGCAAAAGAAACTACCGTCAGAGTGAACAGGCAACCTACAGAATGGGAGAAAATTTTTGCAACTACCCATCTGACAAAGGGCTAATATCCAGAATCTACAAATAACTTAAACAAATTTACAAGAAAAAAAGTCAAACAACCCCATCACAAAGTGGGCAAAGCATATGAACAGACACTTTTCAAAAGAAGACAGTTATGCAGCCAACAGACACTTGAAAAAATGCTTATCATCACTGGTCACCAGAGAAATGCAAATCAAAACCACAATGAGACACCATCTCACACCAGTTAGAATGGTGATCATTTAAAAGTCAGGAAACAACAGGTGCTGAAGAGGATGTGGAGAAATATGAACACTTTTACACTGTTAGTGGGACTGTAAACTAGTTCAACCATTGTGGAAGACAGTGTGGCAATTCCTCAAGGATCTAGAGCTAGAAATACCATTTGACCAAGCAATCCCTTTACTGGGTATATACCCAAAGGATTATAAATCATACTACTATAAAGACACACGCACACATATGTTTACTGCAGCACTATTCACAATAGCAAAGACTTGGAACCAACTCAAATGTCCATCAGTGATAGACTGGATTAAGAAAATGTGGCATATATACACTATTGAATACTATGCAGCCATAAAAAGGATGAGTTCATGTCCTTTGCAGGGACATGGATGAAGCTGGAAACCATCATTCTGAGCAAGCTATCACAAGGACAGTAAACTAAACACCACATGTTCTCAATCCTAGCTGGAAATCGAATAATGAGAACACTTGGACACAAGGTGGGGAACATCACACACTGGGGCCTGTCATGGGGTAGTGGGCAGGGGGAGAGAGAGCATTAGGAAAAATACTTAATGTAAATGACGAATTAATGGGTGCAGCAAACCAGGATGGCATATGTATACCTATGTAACAAACCTGTACGTTGTGCATATGTACCCTAGAACTTAAAGTATAATAAAACATTTTTAAAAAGTTCTTTTTATTTCCTGTTTTTAATTTCCTCCTCCTATTTTCTCCAGAACTCTCTAAATGTCTGTATTTGGCCCCTAAGATGCTAAAAAATCTCATTGTTCTCAATACTCACATTGTTAAATCCAATAACTAACAGGCCTTGACTTACCAGCAAACTTCCTCGGTGTTGATTAGTCCGAGGTATTTGCTTGGCTTGACTTGCAGTATCTTATGATTTCCTGATGCAATTTCTTTATCTCCAGATACAGGTTTTTCTCTTTCCTCTGTTAGTTCTTTCTTATTTTACCAATTATTTGATTTCAGAGTTTCTTAAGGTTCACGCATTGGGTTATTTATTTTTTTTGTCTAAATTTATTTAATTTATTTAATTTTATTTTTTAGAGACAGGGATTCACTATGTTGCCAAGGCTGGTCTCAAACTCCTGAGCTCAAGAGATTCTCTTGCCTGACTCCCAAGTAGCTGGGATGACCAGGCACAACCCAACATGTCCAACATTTTGCCTACATTTACTGATTAATAATTTCATCCAGACTCCTGGCATTAAATACTATCTATACATTGGACACTACCTGTATTAATATTGGCTCTTTAAGAAAGAGACATTGGGATCAAGACTTAAGTGTAAGTAGTTTATTTAGGGGGAGGAATAAACCTAGAAAATACCGTTACACAAGTAGGAAAGTTAGTGAGTAAACTAAAGACTAAAAATAAATTTGTTAATAAACTAGTTACCAGTGAAAAATTGAGTTTCAAATCCTACTAGGGATCCAGGATAATTGGAGAAAAACATATGCTTCGGTTGTCCCATCAGAAAGGTGAGAGAAACAGGAATATTTACCCACCCTGATCTGTCATTAAGTGAGAACTCTTTGGGAAAGGCTGGTAATCCAAAATTGAGAGACTATGTAAAGAAATAGTAAATATAAGGTGAGATGGGTGGGACATCAATAACCCCATGCCTTCTCCACATTTTTCACCAAGCCAGTAATTTCTTTAAACTCCTGACCTGTATATGCAAATGCCCACTTGACCTCTCCAACTAAGGATTCTGCTAGATATCTCAAAAGGAGTATGGTTATTGGGAAACTCCTGGTCTACACACACATTCTAAATTTATTCTTTCGCACTTTTCCTCATTTCACAAAAAAGGTACTTCCAACCTTGCGATTGCTTAGGTTAAAAAACACTGGAGTCCTTCCTGAGTCTTCTCATTCTTTGACACTCCACCCCATCTAAGCTACCAGCATATCCTGTAGTCTTTTCTATATAGACACATCCCCCTTAACCCCTCACTGCTCACTTTTTCCTTGGCTACCACCTTTTCTGAGCTAGAATATGTCAATGATCTTCTACCTGGTCTGTCTCATTCTGCTATGGCTCCCCTTATAGCATCCAGACTGATTATAATTGAAAATTAAAACCACTCGTGCAATTTCCCTGCTCCAACTTTCTAATACCTTTTCTTATCACTAAGAAACAAGAAATATCTGTGAAATGTCAACAAGCACCTTAGAATAAATGTCCCCTGCATCCCCTCTCTAAGCTCATCACCTACTTGCTTGCTCCAATCTGGTCAGACTGGCCTCCTTGTTGTGCCTTGGGCAGGAAAGCATGATCCCTTTTGGTGGTTTTGCATTTGTTGGTCTCTCCTTATAGGGTATTCTTACCACATATCCATTGAGTGTCTCCCTTACTTTCTTGATTCTTTACTTATGGCACTCACCCTGGGAATTTTATTTAAAAATTGTAGAAGACTAGTGGGGTCTAGTCTTTCCCTAGTCCTCACTTCTCTTTCTTGCACTTTGTTCTCATAGCACCTGTTACTGACTGAACACTATATAATGCTTTAATTAAATCTCCTATTTCTTTTTTCCTTCCTAGAGATGAACATTGAAGGCAAGAAGAATTTTCCCTGTTTTATTCACGTAGATAGCCCCGAAACCTAGACTAGATTTTAGTGCTGGTGTGTACTCAGGTAAATACTCAATGTAGGAAATAATTCATGAAATTATATATTTACTTGAGGGTTAACTGGGAGACTCTTGATTCATTCATCATAAAAAAATGCTTTATATTCAAAGGTGTTTCACTGAGAAAACACATGAAAACAAAAACTCTCTGTAATTTCATAGTTCAAATTCGCGACACTTTTGCATTTTATTATAGTGTGCCTGGTTTCATTACACTTTCAATTGCTATAATTTTTGTGGTTTCATAAGCAGAGAGCATACCTACAGTGAACTCAAAACAAAATAAAAAAATAGTGTGTGATAAAAGAAAACATCTGAAAGAAATTTTATTCTACATAATCATCTTCTGATCCTTACTAGAAAACAATTACAAGATGTATTTAAGTGATACTGGACCGGGTATTGAATGTGTCTGCTTAAAAGAAATATTACATTAGTATGTCTTTAAAAGTTTTCTCAGGAAAACATGTGTTGTTTTCTTTCTCATGTTTTCTGGATTGTGTTGAATAACTATAGTCAAACAATTTGGGAGATTTTACAATAAAGTACAAATTATTTGGAGATTATCTCTTGAGATCAATACACTTTTAAATCAACATGCCTATAGAACCATCTAAAAATACAACTTAGCATTTTTATCATAGAGTAAAAATAATTTATTCACTATTAAGTATCAGTAGCCAGGCACTACTGTGTATGGCCCATAGTAACCTTGATAATCATGTAAATGAATAACTGAAAAAGAATCGTTAAATACTAAAGATGCTGAGTAGGGGGAGGAAGTGGTAATGCTTTATCCATTAAACAAAGATTTTATTTAGTTTTACAAAACCTGGTTTGGATACATTCATTTAATCAAATAACACGAATCATTTATTCCCCTGCAGAGGATCCTGACACTCATCATAAACTCATCAAATAATAATTAAGTATATTTGTTCAATTAATTATATACTCTATTTCTTAGTCTCTAATCCATATGAGTTTTCTGGTTTTTATTTGTTTTTCCCTTGGTACTAAGCAGAGTATTTAGCACCTGGGATTATATATCCAACTCAGCTTTAAAAAATTAAGTGATTAATAGGGCAAATAAGTGTGTACAGATACAAGTTATGATTAAAAGAGGAAGAGTGGCATGAATAGAAATACATTTGAAATGGTACTAAAGCAGAAATGTTCAGTTCCCATAGAGTAGTAGCCTGGTGAAAAAGTAACCTGGCAACGAGGGAAAGAAAAATTGAGGATAGTAGGAAGGAAACTTAGATCATAGAGAGTAAGGGACAAAAAAAGAGAGGAGAAAAGATACCTAGAAAGAGCTTTGCTAATTTACCTATGGCTCTGGGGTCAGCAATCATTAAAAACAGTTTACAATCCCTCTTGGAGACTCATCCAGTACTTGATGACATGTGGCATAGGTCCTCAGAAATTGTGACACCATTTTACTAGTGTGGTTATAATTATTTCTGGAAGTATGTGAAGCCATTGATTATTACTGAAAATACATTTCGCTAATATCTAAATCATGGCATAGTTCTTAGACTAACTAGAAAGATTAACACATACAATGATGTTGTATATGAATCTTGATAATAACGTATTAAAAGTATTTTACTGGAAATGAAGTCCATATAACTAAAAAAGTCTTGAAATAAGATTTTCATTGAATGTTTTCTATGCCTACTTTATGAAATCAATCACTGTGTTCTTGAAAAAACAGTTTTCCTTCCTAGAACATATTTGCTTTTTTTAAATATGATCTCATAATCTTGAAAATAAAAATGTGTCAGGGGAGGTGTGACGGTGTTTAGTTTGTACATAATGTTATCCCACAGAGCAGCTAGCTGGTTAATAGAAACATTGCTAAAAGTTACAGCAGTACAGTATTTTCCCTTAAGCTATAAATAATACATTACTTTGGTGTTTAATTCAGTGCTGACAAGAAGAGAAATGAGTTGGCATCCATATGGTGAATATTAACTACATTTCTAGCTATTGTTCACTTAAATATTTAAGGCCTTATTTATAGATGGCAATAAAATGAAATAAGGAATTAATAGGTTGAATCTGGAACGATAAACAAAATCATGTACAATAAAGTCATTAAATATATTTCATTTCTACCAAGTCTGCTTTGTCTGAATTAATAGATAACCTGAACAGTGTAGCTTAATAGGGAGAGGAAGAATATATCACCTTGCAAGTGACTAAGATCCTTATGTATACTGTTTAGGTAACACTGTATAGTATAACGTCAAAATTCTTGGCATTGAAAAATTGTGTTGGGGCCAGACATAGTGAGTCACACCAGTAATACCGACACTTTGGGAGGCCGAAGGGGAAGAACTGCTTGAGCTCAGGAGTTCAAGACCAGCCTGGGAGACATAGTGAGAACATATCTGTTCAAAAAATAACAACAACAAAAAATGAGCCAAGTATGATGGTATGCACCTACTGTAGTTCCAGCCACTTGGGAGGCTGAGACCAGTGGATCATATGAGCTCAGGAGTTGAAGGCTGTAGTGAGCCATGATCGCACCACTGCACTGCAGCCTGGGTGGCAGAGCAAGACACTACCTGAAAAAGAAAAAATGGTGTTGGTATTCTCAGTTCTGTTACTGTCCATTTGGTCTTACATGGAACCCATTTTACAAGAGCCTCAGTTTTTGTTGTACATAAAACTAGAAAATTAATAATTTTCCTACATTTATGGTAAGATTATAACAATTAGAAGAATTATGCTTCTAAAAGAACATATTGGTTGTAAAAGTTTTCTGAATATATCACATCTTGTTTATTCATTTACCAGTTAATGAACATTTTTATTATTTCTACCTTTTTTGCCACTGTGAACAATGCTGCTATTAAGATACTTATGCAAGTGTGAACTTATGTTTTCATTTCCATTAGACAGACATCTAGAAGTCAAATTGTCGGGTAATATGGTAAATTTATATTCAACTTTTTAAGAAACTGCCAAAAACATTTAAATTGTAAATATTTTTTTTATTGCTTGCTTATTTTCTGTGTGATTCAGTTCCTTAGAGAGCAAGATCTATACCATTTTTATCTTTATATACCTTCATAATGTCCTATGTATGAGTAGGTTTCATTCAATATTTATTAAATGAATAAATGCAAGAATGAATGAATAAATAATTGAATGCATAATTTTGATCAACGTGTTAGGCATTCCAACTTGTAAGTGGAAAACTTTACTAATGCCAGCAAAGTCTATGGAAATTTTATTCTGCATCGTCGAAATCACAGAAGTTCCTATAGAAACAAAATTATCCCTGTGTATTCTAATGTGCTCATATTGGTTTAATTTGATCATTCTATTATTTGTGCTTCATACTTTTAGGGGCATTTTGGTGTGGTGGAAGAGGCTGAGGGATTTTTACAGACCCTGTAAGACAGGTAGATGAGACAGAGTCTCATAGATACTGCCTTTCAATTCCCCAAAAAGATAAATCATTGTAGTTCATTAGAAAGTGTAATTCACTTGAACTCAGATGGACCTGGTATTAGATCTAGACCCATCACATGCTAGCTGTGAAGTTTAGGCAAGTCATCCTTCATGAAGTAAGAATACTAATTCAGGTACCTCCTCCCTTACTCAAATTAGAGGATTATAAGTATTCTCTGTGTCAAGATTTATAAAGGGACTTTGCAAAATGCAAAACTGACAGAGATAAAAATAATGATTAACATCACACATCAAACAAGGTCTAATTTTGGATGTTTGTTTTCTTAGCATCTTTTAAAATGATTTTAATGTCTTTTAGTATTGCACTCTTTAGGTAATGCCGAATATGAAGCTACACATGACTCTGGCAAGTTTATTACTGGTTTGCTATATCTGTAAGTAGGCAATGAATGATCAAAAACATCCTTTTTAATTTTTTATATATTTCTTATTTTATTTTTAGTAGACATGTAATGACTGTACATATTTGGGGGCCACAGCATGATATTTCAATACATGTATATGCTGTGTAATGATCAAATAAGGTTAATCAGGATATCCATCCTCAAACATTGATTGTTTCTTTGCATTGGGAACATTAAAATTCTCTCTTCTAACTTTTTGAACACATGCAGTAAATTACTGTTAACTGTAGTCACCCTACAGTGCTATGGAATGCTAGGACTGATTCTTCCTATCTAGCTGTACCCACTAACCAACCTCTATCCTCTCCTCCCTTCTACCTTCCTAGGCTGTAATAATCGTAATTCTGTTCTCTACTTACTATGAGCTCTCTTTTTTAAAATCTCATATTTGAGTGAGAAGTTGAGGCATTTCTCTTTTAGTGTCTGACATTTCATTTAATATAATGTCTGTCAAGTTTATACATGCTGCCCTTCATGACATGAGCCCATTGTTTTTATGGCTAAATAATATTCCATCGTGTATATATACTACATTTTCTATATCCATCCATCTGTTGATTACCCTTCAGCTTGATTCTTTATCTTGGCTATTGTGAATAGTGCTGCAGTAAACATGAGAGTGCTAATATCTTTTCAATAACCTGACTTACTTTTCCTTGAATAACTATCCAGTAATGGGATTGCTAGATTATATAAAAGTCCTATTAATATCTTTAGATTTTTGGAAACCTCCAAAATGTTTTCCATAATGGATGTACTAACTTACATTCCCACCAAATGTGTTAAGTGTTTTCTCTGCAACCTCCATAGCATTTTTGTTTGTTTGTTTGTTTTTGTCTTTTTGATAATAGCCATTCTACTGGGATGAGATGATAATCTCATTGTAATTTTGATTTACATTTCCCTCATGAATAGTGATGGTGAACATTTTTTCATTTACTTGTTGGCCATTTGTATGTCTTCTTTTGATAAATATCTACCAGATTATTTGTTTATTTATTTAATCAGATATTAGTTTGTTTCCTGTTGAGTCATTTGAGTTCCACTAGTATCTCTGGATATTAGTGCCTTGTTAACCTAATAATTTGCAAATATTTTTTCCCATTTTATAGATTGTCTCTTCACCCTGTTGATTGTTTCCTTTGTCGTGCAGAAGCTTTTAGTTTGATACAGTCTGTTTGTCTATTTTTGTTTTTGTTGCCTGTGCTTCTGTAGTCTTACTTATAAAAATATTTTCCTCAAGCATTGTCCTAAAGCATTTCCCCTCTGTTTTCAACTTGTAGTTTCATAGTTTCCGTTCTTATCCATTTTGAGTTGACTTTTTTTTAAATTTTGTGACAGATAGGGGTCTAGTTTCATTCTCCTGCATATGGATATCCAGTTTTCTCAGCACCAGTTAATGAAGAGGGTGTCTTTTTCCCATTGTGTGTCTTTAGCACTTTTATAAAACAGGAGTTGACTGTAAGTACGTGAAATTCTTCTGGGGTTTTCAATTTTGTTTCATTTGTCTACATATCTGTTTTTATACCAATATCATGCTGTTGGGTTACTCTTGCTTTGTAGTATATTCTGAAGGTAGGTCAGGTAGGGTGATTCATCCAGACTTTTTTTCTTTTTTTCTCCTCAGTATTGCTTTGGCTATTCAGGGTCTTTTGTGGTTCCGAATGAATTTTAAGATTGTTTTCTCTATTTTTATAAGAAGTATTATTGGTATTTTGGTAGGATTTATAGATTACTCTTGGTAGCATGGCTATTTTAGCAATATTAAGTGTTCCAATTCAGGAACATGGAATGTCTTTCCATTTGTTTATTCCATTTACAATTTCTTTCATCAGTGTTTTGTAGTATTCATGGTAGAGATATTTCACCTTCTTAATTAAATTTATTCCTAAATATTTACTTTTTAGTAACTATTGAAAATGGTCTTGCTTTTGTGGACCCAGAAAATCGGAGACAGGTCTCAGTTAATTTAAAATGTTTATTTTGCCAAGGTTGAGGACGCTCACCTGTGACACAGCCTTAGGAAGTCCTGACGACATGTGCCCAAGATGATCCGGGCACAGCTTGGTTTTAAACATTTTAGGAAGACATGAGACATCAATCAATATGTGTAAGAATTCCATTGGTTTGGTCTGGAAAGACAGGGCAACTCAAAGCATAGACAGGGAGACTCAAAGCTGGAAGGGAGTTTCCAGGTCACAGACAGGTGAGAGACAAATGGTGGCAATCTTTTGAATTTCTGATTAGTCTTTCCAAAGGAGGCAATCAGATGTACATTTATCTGCACGAGCAGAGGGATAACTTTGAATAGAATGTGAGGCAGGTTTGCCCTAAGCAGTTCCCAGGTTGAATTTTCCCTTTAGCTTAGTAATTCTGGGGGCCCAAGATATTTTCCCTTCACAGTTTATTGATTTATTTCTCAGTTTGTTATTGGTGGATAGAAACATCGTTGGTTTTCCATATTGATTTTGTATACTACAAAATTACTGAATTCGTTTATCAGTTCTAAGAGTTTATTGGTAGAGTCTAGGTTTTTCTATCTACAAGATCATATTGTCTTCAAAGAGGGACAATTTGACTTCCTCTTTACCAATATGAATGCCCATTAATTGTTTCTGTTGTTAATTGCCATGGCTAGAATTTACAGTAAAATGGTGAATAGAATTGGTGAAAGTGGGCCTCCTGGTTTTGTACAAGTTATTAGAGAAAAGATTTTCATCTGTCTCTTTTTCAGTATAATGTTAGCTGTGAATTTGTTTTCTTGTGTCAATATATTTTTTCTTCTATGCCTCATTTTTTAATTTTCTTCTTAATTTTTTTATTGATCCATTGGTTGTTTAGGACCATATTGCTTATTTCTTACGTATTTGTATGGTTGTCAAAGCTCCTCTTGTTATTGATTTCTAGTTTTATTTTATTATGATCTGAGAAGATACTTGATATAATTTTCATATTTTAAAATTTTCATTCAGATTGGTTTTGTGGCCTGGCGTATGGTCTTTCCTGGAGAATGTTCTATATGCTGATGAAAAAAAATGTGTATGCTGTAACTATTGAATGAAATGTTTTGTAAATATGTATTACATCACATTGGTCTTTAAATTTAAGTCTAATGGTTCTATGTTACTTTTGCTTTTCTACATTCATCTTTCCAGTGTTGAAAATAAAGTGTTGTACTACCCAACTGCTATTATATTATTGTATCTCTTTTTTTACCTCTAATATTTGCTTCATATATTATATTTGTGCCCCCATTATTATGTGCATATATGCTTATAATTGTTATATCCTCTTACAGATTTGATCCCCTTATTATTATGTAATAACTTTGTCTCTTTATGTTTTCCCAATGCAGTCTATTTTGTCTGATATAAGTGTTGTTACTCCTGTATGCTTTCGAATTGCATTTGTGTAAAATCTCATTTTTGTTATTTCATCAATTTTATTCTGTGTCTCCACAGGTGGAGTCAGTTTTTCATGGGTGTCATATAATTGCATTTTTAAAATCCATTTATCCGGAATATATCTTTTAATTGGAGAATTTACACCATTTGTACTCCAGGTTGTTATTGATAGACAGAGTTACTCCTGTTATTTTGTTAATTGTGTTCTGATTGTTTTATATATTCTTCATTTCTTTGTCTTTTATTGTTTATCTTTAGGGTTTGACAGTTTTTAGTAGTGGTAATGTTTGATTCCTTTCTCTTTATTATTTGTGTATTTGCTCTACCAGTGAATTTTATACTTTTGTATGTTTTTATCACGGCATATATAATCATTTTGCTTCCAGATACAGGACAATCCTAAACATTTCTTGAAGTGTTAGCCTAGTGGTGATGACTTTTCTTGGATTTTGTTTGGATGGGAAAAACTTTTTTTCTCTTTTATTTTTGAAAAATAAGTTTGCAGGTATAATATTCTCAGATGATGGTTTTTGTTTTCTTTCAGCACATTTAATATATCACACCACTTTCTCCTGGTTTATATGGGTTCTGCTGAGAAATCTTCTGGTAGCCTTACAGGGTTTCCCTTATGGTGACTTGATGATTTTCTCTCTGTATTTAGAATTATCTCTTTCTCTTTGACTTTTGAAAGTTTGAGTATAATGTGCCTCAAATATAATCTTTTTGGGTTGCATTTACTTTGGAAACATTGAGCTCCCTATATCAAAATTTGTATTTCTATCCCAAGACTTAGGAATTTTTCAGCTATTATTTTATTATTAATAAATAGGTTTTCTATGGCTTTTCCCACCTTTATCCTTCTGGAGCTCCTAAAATGCAACAGTTTGCTCACTTAATGTTATTCCATGTCACATGGGCATTCATCTTATATTTATTTATCTGACTGTGTTATTTCAAAAGAACTATACTTAAATTATAAATCACTCTGCTTGTGTCAGTCTATTATTGAAGCTCTCAGTTTTAATAATATTTAATTCCTTAAATTATTTTATTCCAGAATTTCAATTTGGTTATTTTTATGATATCTGAACCAAATCAAATTGATTGAGTTCTCATTCAGATTATGAAGTAATTTCTTTGTATTTTCTGTGTTCCCTTGAGCCTTATTTAATTTTCTTAAGATCATTATTTTGAATTATTTATCATGCATTTTATAAATTTTCTTTTCAAAAAACATATTCTTGACTTCAATAAAGTTTAATCACAAATTTTACCATGAGAAAATTGAGTCATATTAAATATAATTTTTCATTGAAGATAAAAAGGTAACAAATACAGGTTAGAATAATGTCATGGCATGTCATTGATGCTATCAAAATAGTCACTATCTTGTTTTAGTCCTGAACCAAGCCTTCTAGCAGTGAATAATTTTAGTAATAGTTATGCCAATTTCTGTTATTGTGACAAAAAGTCATTTCAGTAGTTTCTCAATTAATGTTCCATTAATCATAAGCTAATCTTCTATTAAAACCAAGAAGCTTACAATACATCCTTCATCTCAAAGAAAGTTGATACATTTGAAATGTTATAGGTATACATATAATCTTTATTACATAAACATTTTTTTAAATACCAAGGGCATTTAATATATTTTAAAATTTATTTTCTAGTATACGTAAATGTTAATTTTCATTTATTCCACTAAAAGCAAACAATTTGATACATAACAAACACAATCCAAATTGTTTTCAGTTCTTAGGTGTTGCTTGTAGCATTATATTCCCACATGCAGCTGGACGACTACTGGATGAATAAAATAAAAATAATATTCAGGTTTCAGGAATTATCATCAGGCTGTTAAAGTGACTCACAGCTATAATTCCAGTGTTTTGGGAGACCGAGGCAAGAGGATTGCTTGAGGACGATAGTTTGAGACCAGTCCGGGTAACATAGTGAGACCTCATCTCTGTAAAATCTACAGGTATGTGTCTATAATGCCAGCTCCTAAGGAGGCTGTGGTGGGAGGGTTACTTGAGCCCAGAAGTTTGAGGCCACAGTGAGCTGTGATCACTCTACTACTTTCCAGCTTGGGTGACAGAGTGGAATCCAATCTCTAAAATAAATATAAAAATTTTTAAATTAAAAAGAATCATCATTTTTTATAATTGTATCTCATTTATGATGATTTAATCAGCAAGGAACATGAAGAGTATGCCCTGAATCATCATCGTGTTCTAAGACACATTTTCTATTCAAGAAATGAAGATATTAGGAACAGGTTTGTTACTATAATTATTACTAATTACATGGCACTTTAAAATGTCGGTACTACAACCCCAAATAGGCCAATTTTTGTGGTTTGAAAATATCTCTTGAGTGCTTTTCCATTTTGTGCAGTCATACACTTTCCCTTTGCTAAGTATTACTTTGCTAAGCCAAAGTATTTTGTTCAATGGGACGATTTTTCAGAACACGATGTCAGGCAAATGTTATTATCTTCGCATGGTCCACATAATCTTATACCTGAAAACAGAAAATAGACAATATTCTTAAAGATTTCTCCTATATATTACATTAGCTAACTGTATTGGTTACCTTGCAGAACTGGAATCTTCCTATTGCAGGGCTGTTCTCCTGGTGGCCTTGAATCAATGCATTTCTTCCCTTTCACTTCCTTGTGGTCCTCAAGAATAACTGTAGAATGTGCTGGAGATGTAATATCCTGAGATATAAACAAATTGTTGGTGACAACCCAGGACTTTTTCCTGTCTCTCTTAGGGATATAACATCTTGAGTTAGGGAGAAGCTTCCCAGGATAGTCCGAGCTTTCTTCTTCTCTCTCTTAAGCAGGATATTCCTCAAAGCTTAGTATGTCACTGCCCGATGTATATAACCTAGGGTAAACTGTGTTTTGGGGTTCCTCAGAGTAATGAGAAACAGGAAATATGCAGCCAAGACTCCATCTGCCCTGGGCAGCTTTCTTGAGGTGTGGGGTACAGGCTTACAATGTATCCAACATTATTTTTATCCATGGATGCCTAAGTATATGCAATAATTTTTTTGACATAAGTTGTGTATGAATGGGTAATGTCTCACTTGACTCAGAAAAATTGGTAATCAGTGGATGATTGATGTAAGTGGTAGCTCAGAATGCAGTTGATATGGCACATGGCCTCCTGTTTCTGGTGGTTGGTATAGTGATGACATTTTCTAGCCTCCACAAAGTGGGAGTTTTCTCTTAGAATTAGTAATTAGTAAACCTCCTCACACCTACTCCCAAATTTGATTCAGATGCTAAGACTGATGATACTCACATCATTTAAGAAGATATGAAAAAATTTATTGCTCACACAATGAGGCTTTCAGGGCAGATCCCCAAGAAATCCAAAGATAGCTTGAGAAAACAGGAAGAAATGACTGACTTTAGGTTTTGTGGTTTTGAAGAAGTAGGGTTAAAGTAAGGGTTCCCTTGCATGGATTGTAGCTTCTTTGGTTTGAACTTGCCAGCAGCACCAAAGGAAGAATCACCTGAGATTTTTATCAGCTTGTCCAGATATAGGACTAAAGGAGAAGGGGAGTGGTGGGACTTGAAAACTGTGAGCAGTCAAATGTCAATAATGGAGTCAGACACTATTAAAATTAATCCTTTATGTTTGGCTGAGGACTAAAATGTGCCATGTTTCATTTAATTGCAATTGAATGTGTTTAATTATTTTATGATCTTGCTCTGTGTGACATGTAGCCTGAGGCTGCTAAGACAGGTGAAAGTTCCATTGCATGCCTTATTTAAGAGCCCAGCATTGTGTATTTTGAGAAGTTAAATGAGTGACTTAATAGTTGTCAATACTTACAAATTCAAAGGGGTTATGTAATGTCTTTTCCTAAGAAATTTTTTATTTTTAATTTCTGTGGGTACATAGTAGGTGTATATATTTATGGTGTATATGAGATATTTTGTTACAGGCATACAGTGTGTAATCATCACATCATGGTAAATGGAGTATCCATCACCTCAAGCATTTATCCTTTGTGTTCAGGTGTGCAATATCTTCCTTAGGACTTGTGTAGTGGCTTTAGTATGTGTAAAAACTTGTGTGACTTGGATTTATATTTTGAGTATCTGTAAGGCAAGAGACTTCCAGAGGGAGAAAGTCTGGATAAGTAAATAATGTTGCTGCCATTGGAATAGACCATATAGCCAGTCCACTGGTAATGGTTTATATTTATAAAATTTCAAATGAATCCAGTTTCTGGTCAAGACACCCAGTGCTAATATGCTCACCTGACGTTGGGAAATTGGGATGATTTGCAAGTAGCAGCAAATATGTATGTGCTTAAGTAAATTTATAACAAGAGGGAGAGCCTAAGCTGACCAGGGGCAGAAGCAGTACCCAAGAACAGCACAGCTGCTCTATGAAAGCATGGCCAGACTGCTTCTTCAAGCAAGCCCTCAATCCAAGTCATCCCGACTGGGTGAGACCTTCAACCAGTCTCCAGCCACCTCCTACAGGTGCCTTTGGGAGAGTAACAGTTCTGTACCTCCCTGGGACTCAGCTCCCAGATGAAGGGGCAGGATGCCACCTTTTCTATTTTGCAGCCTGCACTGGTGATACCTTGAAGTACTGAAAAATCCGAGATGACAAGGGACTGCTGGAGCAGATCCCCAGCAAACTGCAGCAGCCCTATGGAAAAATGGCCAGACTGTTCAAAGAAAAAAAGAAAAATCCAAAGGTCAGCAACAACAAAGGTTGAAGATAGATAAGCCTACAAAGATGAGAAAGAATCAGCACGAGAATGCTGAAAGCTCAAAAAGCCACTATGCCCTCTTTCCTCCAAATGACTTCATCACATCTCCAGCAAGGGTTTGGACCTGGACTGAGATAAGATGGCTGAAATGACAGAAGTAGAATTTATAATATGGATAAAACCAAACTTCACTGAGCTAAAGAAGCATGTAGTAACTCAGTACAAGAAAGCTAAAAATCATGATATAACATTGAAGAAGCTGAGAAACAAAATAACCAGTACAAAGAAGACCATAACTGACATGATAGAGCTGAAAAACATACTACAAGAATTCCATAATGCAATCACAAGTATTAATAGCAGGATAGACCAAGCAGAGAAAAGAATCTCAGAACTTGAAGACTGTCCTTCTGAAATAAGACATGCAGACATGAATAGAAAAACAAGAATAAAAAGGAATGAACAAAACCTCCAAGAAATATGAGATTATGTAGAGAGATCAAGTCTATGACTGACTGATGTATCTGAAAGATGGGGAGACTGGCAGCAATTTGGAATACATACTTTAGTATATTATCCAGGAGAAATTCCCCAACCTAGCAAGACAAGCCAACATTCAAATTTGGGAAATGCAGAAAACTCCAGTAAGATATTCTGTGAGAAGATCATCCCAAAGACACAAAATCATCAGATTCTCTAGGGTTGATATGAAACAAAAAATGTTAAGGACAGCTAAAGAGAAAGGCAGACCTCTTGGCAGTAACCCTGCAAGCCAGAAGAGACTGGGGGCCAATATTCACCTTTCTTTTTTTTTTTTTTTTTTTTTTTAGACAGAGTCCTGCTCTGTCACCCAGGCTGGAGTGCAGTGGCGCATCTTTGCTCACTGCAAGCTCTGTCTCCCAGGTTCACACCATTCTCCTGCCTCAGCCTCCCAAGTAGCTGGGACTACAGGCAGCCACCACCACACCAGGCTAATATTTTGTATTTTTTTTTAGTAGAGATGGAGTTTCACCATGTTAGCCAGGATGGTCTTGATCTCCTGACTTCATGATCCACCCACCTCAGCCTCCAAAAGTGCTGGGATTACTGGCATTCTTAAAGAAAAGAATTTCCCACACAGAATTTTATATCCTGACAAACTAAGCTTCATAAGCAAAGGAGAAATAAAATTCTTTTCAGATAAGCAAATGATAAGAAAATTAATTACAACTAGACCTACCTTACAGAAGCTATTGAAGGAAGCAGTAAATGTGAAAAGGAAAGATTATTACCACTCCAAAAACACACAGAAGTACACAGACCAGTGACACTATAAAGCAACCACATAAACAAATCTGCAAAATAATCCACTAACATCATGATGACAGTATCAAATTCATGGATAGCAATACTAATCTGAAATGTAAATTGACTAAATGGCTGAATTAAAGACACAGAGTGGTAAACTGGATAAAGAACAAAGACCAATTGGTATGCTGTTTGAAGAGACCCATCTCAAATGCAATGACACACATAGGCTCAAAATAACATGATGGAGGAAAATTTGCTAGCCAAACAAAAAACAAAACAACAAAAAAAGCAGAGGTTGCAATCCAGTTTCTGACAAACACATTTTAAACCAATAAAGATTTTAAAAGGGCTGGATGTGGTGGCTCATGGCTGTAATTCCAGCATTTTGGGAGGCTGAGGCAGGTGGATCACAAGGTCAGGAGATTGAGAACATCCTGGCTAACATGATGAAACCCTATCTCCACTAAAAAAAAAAAAAAAAGAAAAAAGAAAGAAAAAGAAAAATTAGCTGGGCACAGTAGTGGGTGCCTGTAGTCCCAGCTACTCAGGAGGCTGAGGTAGGAGAATGTCATGAACTTGGGAGGCAGAGCTTGAGAGCTTACAGTGAGCAGAGATAGCAGCACTGCACTCTAGCCTGGGTGACAGAGCGAGACTCTGTCTCAAAAAAAAAAAAAAAAAGGGCATTAAATAATGGTAAAGGGTTCAGTTCAACAAGCAGAGCTAATTGTCCTAAATATGTACACACCCAACACAGGAGCACCCAGATTCCTAAAGCAAGTTCTTAGAGACTTTTAAAGAGATATAGACTGCTATAAGACAATAGTGAGAAACATTAACATCCCACTGACAATATTAGACAGATCATCAACAGGAAAAATTAACAAAGATATTCGAAACGTGAACTCAACAGTGGATCAAATGGACCTGATAGATATCTACAGTACTCTGCCCCCAAAACCAACAGAATATACAATGTTCTCATTGCCACTTGGTACTTACACTAAAATTGATAACATAATCAGAAGTAAAACACTTTTCAGCAAATGTGAAAGAACTGAAATCATAACAAACAGTCCCTCAGATCATAGCACAATCGAATTAAAACTCAAGGCAAATAAATCAACTCAAAACCATGCAATTACATGGACATTGAACAACCTGCTCCTGAATATTTGGGTAAATAATGAAATTAAGGCAGAAATCAAGAAGTTTTCTGGAACCTGTGAGAACAAAGAGATAATGAAACAGAATTTCTGGGACCCAGCAAAGGAAGTGTTAGGAGGGAAATTTATAGAACTAAATGCCAACATCAAAAAGTTAAAAAGATCTCAAGTTAAAAACCTAACATCACAACTAAAAGAACTAGAGAACCAAAGCAAACAAACAAATCCCAAAGCTGGCAGAAAACAAGAAATAACTGAAATCAGAGCTGAACTGAAGGAGATAGAGACACAAGAAACATTCAAAAGATCAACAAATCCAGGAGTTATTTTTTTTAAAACATTAATAAAATAGATACACTGCAAGATAGACTAACGAAGAAAAAAGATTAAAATAAACACAATGAGAAATGATAAGGAGGATGTTATCACTTATCACACAGAAATAAAAACAACCATCAGAGAATATTCTAAACACCTCTATGCATATAAACTAGAAAATCTAGAAGAAATGTATACATTCCTGGACATACGCACCCTTCCAAGACTTAACCCGGAAGAAACTGAAAGCCTGAAAAGACCAATAATGAGTTCTGAAATTGAGGCAGTAATAAATAGTGTACCAACCACAAAAAGCCTCAGGACTAGAGAGATTCACAGCTGAATTATACCAGATGTACAAATAAGAGCTGGTACCATTCCTACCGTAACTATTCCAAAAAAATTGAAAAAGAGGGACTCCTCCCTAAATCATTCTATGAGGCCAGCATCATCTTGATACCAAAACCTGGCAGAGATACAACAACAACAAAAAAAGAAAAGTTCAGGCCAATATATTTGATGAACATTGATGCAAAAATACTTAACAAAGTACTGGCAAACCAAGTCTAACAGCACATTCAAAAGCTTATCCACTATGACAAGGTTGGTTTCATCCCTGAGATGCAAGATTGATTCATTCAACATCACATAAAGAGAACTAAAGATAAAAACCACATGATTATCTCAATAGATGCAAAAAAGCCTTTTGATAGTATTCAACATTCCTTCAAATTAAAAACTATCAATAAACTAGGTATTGAAGGAACATACCTCAAAATAATAGAGTCAAATATGACAGTCCCACAGGCAACATCGTACTGAATGGGCAAAAGCTCGAAACATTTCTCCTGAAAACCAGCGCAAGACAAGGATGTCCCTTTCACCACTCCTACTCAACATAGTGTTGAATGTTCTGGCCAGGGCAATCAGGCAAGAGAGAGAAATAATGGGCATTTTAATAGGAAGAGACAAAATCAACCTATCCCTCTTTGCAGATGACATGATCCTGTATCTAGAAAACTCCATCGTGTCAGCCCAAACATACTTAAGATGTGATGTGGTTTGGCTGTGTCCCCATCCAAATCTCATCTTGAATTTTAGTTCCCGTAATGCCCACATGTCATGGGAGGGATCCAGTAGGAGGTATTTGAATCATGGGGGCAGTTACCCCCATGCTGCTGTTCTTGTGATAGTGAGTGAGTTCTCACAAAATCTGATGGTTGTATAAGGGGCCTTCCCCCTTTTCCTTGGCATTTCTCCTTCCTCTTATCATATGAAGAAGGACATGTTTGCTTCCCCTTCTGCCATGATTGTAAGTTTCCTGAGGCCTCTACAGCCATGTGGAACTGTGAGCCAATTAAACCTCTTTCTTTTATAAATTCCTCAGTCTCTGGTAGTCCTTTATAGTAGCGTGAGAACAGACTAATACAAGCTGATAAGCAACTTCAGAAAATTCTCAGGATACAAAATCAATGTGCAAAACTTGCTAACATTTCTATACGCCAAGAACATCCAAGCCAAAAGGCAAATCATGAATACATTCCCATTCACAATTGCCACAAAACGAAAAGAACACCTAGGAATACAGTTAACTAGGGAGGTGAAAGATCACTACAAGGAGAACTGCAGACCACTGCTCAAAGAAGCGGAGATGATACAAACAAATGGAAAAACATTCCATGCTCATGAATAGGAAAAATTAAATGGCTCTACTGCAAAGAGCAATGTATAATTCAATGTTATTCCCATTAGCTACCATTGACATTTTTCACAGTACTAGAAAAAGCTATTTTAAAATTCATATTGAACCAAAGAAGAGCCTGAAGATCCAAGGCAATCCTAAGCAAAAGGAACAAAGCTGGAGGCATCACACTATCTGACTTCAAACTATACTATAGGGCTATAGTAACCGAAACAGCATGGTACTATTTAAGAAAGTAAATAAATAAATAAATAAAATACAGGTATATAGACAAATGAAATACAATAGAGAACCCAGAAATCAGACTGCAAACCTAGAACAATTTGATCTTCAACAAACCTGACCGAAAAAGCAATGGGGCAAGAACACCCTATCTAATAAGTGATGTTGGGATAACCAGCTAGACATATGCAAAAGATTGAATCTGGACCCGTACCTTAGACCATATACCAAAATCAAATCAAGATGAATTAAAAGCTTAAGTGTAAAACCCAAAACTATTAAAAATCCTGGAAAACAACGTAGGTAATACTATACAGGACATAAGCACAATCAAATATTTCATGATGAAGATGCCAAAAACAATTGCAACAAAAGCAAATATTGACAAATGGAATCTAATTAAACTAAAGAGCCTACATACACAAAATAAACTATTGACAGAGTAAACATAACCTACAGAATGGGAGAACATTTTTGCAAACTATACATCTGACAGAAGTCTAACATACAGCATCTATAAGGAATTTAAACAAATACACACAAAAAAACAACCCCATAAAAATGTGGGCACACACCATGAACAAACGCTTTTTGAAAGAAGATATATATGTGGCCAATAGCATATGCAATAAAAGCTCAACTCACTGATCATTAGAGAAATACAAATTAAAATCAAATGAAGCACCACTTAACAACAGTCAGAACTATTGTTATTAAAAAGTCAAAACACAGCAGACGTTGATGAGATTGTGTAGAAAATGGAATGCTTATACATTGTTGGTGGGAGTGCAAATTAGTTCAGACATAGTGGAAGAAAGTGTAGTGATTCCTCAAAGACCTAAAAGGAGAAATACCTTTTGGGCCAGCAATCCCATTGCTGGCTATATACCCAAAGGAATATGACTCATTTTATTATAAAGAAACATGCATGTGTATGTTCACTGCAGTGATATTTGCAATAGAAAACACAGGGAATTGACCTAAATGTCCATCAAAATAGACTGGAGAAAGAAAATGTGGTATGTATACATGATGGTATACTATGCAGCTATTTTAAAAAATGAGATTATGTCCTTTACAGGGACATGGATGAGCTGGAGGCCATTATCCTTAGCAAATGAACACAGGAACAGAAAACCAAACACATGTTCTCACTTATAAGTGGGATATAAATGATGAGAACATATAGACACATAGAGGGGAAAAACATACAGTAGAACCTTTTGGAGGGTGGATGGGGAGAAAGTAGAGGATCAGGAAGAATAATTAATGGGTACTAGGCTTAGTAACCGAGTGATGAAATAATCCATACCAAAACACCCATGACACAAGTTTACCTATGTAACAAACTTTAACTTGTACCCCTTAACGTAAAATAAAAGTTAAAAAATATTACAAAAGAGTTAAAACTATTTAAAATATAGTTTCATAGGAACTATACAGGATGTACCATTCTTCTTAATAGCTAAATCATGCAAATAGTCAATAACAAAGATTAGAAATGTGTAAAATGTTACATATGTATAACATTTTATAATATAAATACATAATATAAAATATGGAAAAATGAAAAAGAAATTTATAAAAAGAAGTATATTACCTGTAGCACTCAAAAAGTCCTAGAAGATGTTGGATCAATTTTAATATCGTAAGTGCTGGGTGAGTTGTGTCTTGATAGTATGAGGAAATAAGCTGCCTAAAAGTTGTCTAAGAGTCTTTTGAATTTCTAAATTTGTATCTTGAATAACACTTGGGTAATATATAATATTATACTCATTTTCCAGAAAAGAAATGTTATACTTACCTTCTTTTGATATTCTAATTCCAAAACATATTTGCTATAGTAAGTAATAAATCTCTTCCCGAGAGGCTCAGGAAGAGCAAATAATATGTGGTCAGCCTCTGTCATATTATGTGGAAAAATCTTTGTTGGATGGGTAAGAAGTGAGGTATGCATAAACAAAAGGATCACGATATCGTTTTCATTAACAATAGTGGACTTAATGAAGGTTTACATTCACTTTTCTGAAATCTCCTTGCATAGTTACAGTTATATCTTAATTTTATTAATAGGTATTCTTAAGTCTTTATGCATTAGCTGCCCTCTTGAAACATAAATACTTATGAAATTACTATATTATGCCTTTTTTTACAAGCGGGTTAGATTCATGTGTAAATATTTTATCTCCCTCTGTCCCTCTTCCCATATCCAATTGCATCAGGAAATCCTATTAGTACTAGCTTTGAACTATGTTCCAATGGTTGTAAATAAATAACCACCCAACCTAAAATTAAATACATTGGTATATAAATTTATTTAAAAATTAAAAGTTTAAATCTGACTTTGCTTAATTCAAGTAAACACACTAAAAAAATCACTAAATGGATCACTAAAGAAAAATAGCCAAGGATTTTATGTGCAGAAAGATGAAATTCATGGTAGATTAATTAAGGGTTGAGAAGCTGCAATCCAGACGATTTAGAGTAAGTGCCAGAGCCTGTACATAGTTGACTCAAACAAGTCCTGTTGTTCATTGGCCAGGGAAGGCCATTCATTTAGTTCCATTGATGATCTCGTATATGCACTTCCTAAAAATTCTTAGTTGTTATTCAGTATCATATGGTAAATTGCTCAAAGTCCATGGTTTGTTAACAACTTCAACAGATTAAAAGAGCATTCAATTTTGTTACTTTCCAGACAAGCACTGCTGTAAGTGGAAATTATTTATATTAAATATATGATTGCTTCTCACTAACTACACTGGTGCTATCTTTTGTAAAACACCATTCTTTCTCATCTAGATAAATACAATAGCTTCCTAACTGACCTTCCAGCTTTCATCCTTGTTGCCTTACAAAAGTGATCATTATGAGACCTCAGTCAAATTATGCAATCTCTCTATTTGAAGATTGAGCTTTAATTCCTCATTTGATTCAGAGTAATAGCTCAATTTCTTATAATAGCTTAGAATGGTCAAAATGGTCTGACACATCACCCCATACATTTTCCCATTATCCTCCGTAACTCACTAGTGCCAAGTTACCCAGCGTACCTCACTTGTGACTGCAATACACAAGTATTGTATATTTCCTCATATTTATTTGGTTCACTTCCTCACCTCATTAAGACCTCAATCAGGAATCATCTTTTCTGAAACAGCTAACATGACCCAATTTCAATTTGCAAATTGACCATTTTGTACCCAATTTCCATTTTAAAAATGTGTAGAAATCGCCTTCTAACATATATACAATTGACTTTTTTAGATGTCTATACTCATTACACATTAAACATTTCCTACCTCTCTATAATAGAATTTAAACTGCACAAAAGTAGACATGTTTTCTGTTTTTTCACAAATAAATCTCAAGCACATATTAAATGATTAATAAATGTCTAAACAACCACTGAAAATGAGCAAAATAGCATATATTACATTATAATGTGTATGCCCAAATACAAATAGTATAAAACTATTATCTACCAATAAATCGATAAACATGAACACACATATCAAAACACCAAGGGAAACTTCCTCAGTAATAAATTGATTGAATAAAACAAATATTATTTAAATGAACAAGAAAATAAACTGTAATATAAACTTAATATTTATATTAACTTCTTTACCCTTGGAGATACTTTTGTCTTGTTTTTATATTTAGTTTTGAAAACTGTCATTATTTATTCTCCGAGGAGAAGGCTTTAGCTATACATTGATTTTCTCCCAGATATACTGCTATTTTTGATTTGCTTTTACCTTGAACCACATCATCTATCAAATGCTAAACCTGTGTTTTTGTCCAAGTATTTAAAAATATTTCAGCTATTAATTTTTAGAAGTAGTGTATTTTGGTTAAATAATGTAATCTCTACTATTTCTGTGTTTGATAAATATTAAGTTTTTGTGGCTTGGTAAATAGTTACTTTTTGAAATAACTATTGTATGAGCACTTGGGATTAAATAGTGATTTTATTATACTGAAATTGTAAAGTAAATTTGTAAATGGAATAACGTATTTTATTCTACAATTTTATTAGTTATTGCTATTCACTACATCTTATTTGGTATGGCTGAAAAACATGCTAATTTGTAATCAAGATGACAATTTTAAAATTAAATATTATAAATTAATATTCATATATTAAGTTAGATTGATAATTACCATTATTATTAATTAAATATGAAAACCAAGTTGTTAAGAACAAAAGGTCAACTTTAAAATGCATTCTAAGAACTGTTTCTGATTTATGGAAATATGAATAAAGAGTATTAAACTTAGCCATTATAACCCGGTAACTTTATGCTCGCCACACAAGAAATATCATAATATACTCATACTTCATTTTTATTTGTACAAATTGATTTAATAAGCTGAATTTAAGGTTCTTATACTTTAGATAAATATAAGAAAATGCTTTCTTTAATTACCTCATATTCCTATATTACTCCCAAGCTGTAGTAAATTTAAAAACTTAAAGCACGTAAATAATATATATATTTAATAAGAGAGGGTGTGAGCAAAGTCCCTAGAAATAAAGCTTGAGGCATAATTCTTCAACACTAATTGCCATTGTGAATATAAAATTACACATTAAATGGTATTAATAAATACAAATGAACTTATATTACATTATATGCATTATCTGCAACATAAACAACAGCTATGTGTCTCATCTCTTCTTAAAATGAAATTAGCACCATATATTACAGTGATTTGCAATGGCACCCTTATAAATATTGTTAGTATAATTTTATTTTACTCAAAATGAGCCCACAGCCTGATTAGGTCCATTTTGCTTATATCTTTCTAAAGCCAGTAATGCATTATTCCTTCCTCCAAGGTGTACAATGAAGTGTATTTCTACTTTATAAGCTCTGTTACCTTCACTGAATAGTCATAGGGAGTAAATATTATCTACTCAGTTGTTGAAAACATTTATTGCTAGAACGTCCGAATTAGATGTATCATATCGAATCTATGGCTGAACACTAAGGGTCAGAATGGGACAGATCAATTAAAAGATTATGTACCAATTAAAGTTCAATTATATTATTATTATTGTTATTATAAGGGCATCTTTTTTGAGAACTTACCAGGCATTTTGTAAAACATTTTATGTGCAATATTTTGTAGCTGATTAGTGGAATTTGAATTATATTCTGTCTGAAACTTGGCCTATGTGGCTTTAAGATATTATTTTCCCTTACAGGACACCAAATTACAAAACACCAAATTGCCAAGGAGTTCACTTTTCAAGAGAAGACTGCCATTTATAATTTGAACGAGCATTAAATGTAAGCAGAATGAGTTAAGAAGAAAATAAATTTAAAAAAGGATTACATTTTACATGATTAATTTTATTTCAAAATTGAACTCAAGAGGCAAAAATCACATACAATACAAATTGCCATTGAATATGTGATAAGAAAAATGCCGTATTGATAAAAAGTTCCTATTTATCCAGCTTTTCTTCAGTGTTCAACTACAGTGCTGTATGTATCTGTACGATTGTGTATGTGTTTGAGAAAAAGATGATTTTGTGTTGGCTGATCATATTAAGTGGGAGAAAAAAATTAAACAATAAACTCACAGTACCACATGCAACATGTTTTATCCAGAAATAAATATCCCCAGAGCTAAGATTGGCTGAGGAAACTACTGATTTGTGCTTTATTTCACATCTACTGTCATTCAACTTTCAACTTTCATTGCAACCTCATACAAACCTTCATTAAAAGGAATTACATGCATACTCTTATGTCATAGTATGCTTGGCCATTTTCTCCTCCATTTCCCTTCATCGTTTCAGAATGGCATTTACATCAACTAAAAGCATGTTGAGAAATAGTATCAGGGTTTAATCTGTTAACTTTTAGCTTTCAAACGTATGTGATACCTCTATTACTGTATTACTCACACTCCTAAGTGTATAGAGACTTAATTCATTTAGAAGAAATCAATCTGTGATTTGGGAAAGTGGGAGAATAAAGAAGAAGATTAGTTCATCAATGACAGGATCTGAAGGGAAATTACACCAAGGGACAAGGTAATTAGTATTGTTATTTTGCCCAAGTGTCTCAGTGCTAGAATTCCACCAATGGGGAAGAAGGATGAATTTACTGAGTTCTCATGGAGGAATTTTTGAAATAATAGATAGATCGGAATATCTACTTATAAGCAATAATATCAGAAAAAGTAACAAGTGGAGAAAATTACAATAAAATCCTAGTTGGTTAGTTTCAAGATTTCTAAAAACTGCCCAGATAATCATCTATTTAGTTATTAAAACATATGAAAACAAGTATTTTTTGAGACATTACACAAGAGCTGTGTCATATTCAACCAAGTCACCAAGTACAGCCAAAATTCAGAAGGATGCGAGTAACCTCTATCTGTCATAGAAGGGATTAGGAACTGTTCTATAAAGTATCCTTAGCATGTCTTGCTGTTGTTGTGAAGTGTAGGTGCTTCAGTTCACAGCCCCTGGTGAACACTGCATTCCAGACTTTGTAACCACCATCCCACATCCTGGGCGTTTCAGGCCAGTGCAACCACTACAAGGATAAATTAATGAACTAAGATATTGCAATTAAAATGACATTTCCCTCCTTTCCTGACCATTTGGAAATGGGCTGTTTAGATGAGTACTTTGTTCTGGAAAGGGCCTGTACTCATTCTTCTTCACTGAAAGTGGGGTAATAAAAGGGACACTGTTATCTGAATAAGTTATCTTTCCAACATCCTTTATTTATAAAAAGATAGACAAAAAGTGCACAGAGAAAACAAAGCCACCTCTCCATTTGTATTCTGCAGAGTAAAGTGATATACACTGTTTATAATAAACCACTCCCTCTGACTCATACCTGTGCTTATTTATCTATCTACTCACACATTTATTTGCAAAGAAATAGGCAAAATATGTATAATATTTCACAAAACTGTTACATGTTATCTTATGTAAATAGATCACACTATTCAGATTTGTTTGTACTTTGCCTTATCTCTCCTAAAATTTTCTAGATTTTTTAGGTTAATAAACATAATCTACCTTGTGATTTTCTAATGGTTGCCTAGCACTTAATTGTGTGGCTAGGACATGGTTTATGTAATCATTCCTCTTCCAAATAATACATAAGCATTTTGTACAGATTTGCTATTGTTAAAAAATGATGCAACTATACTTGCACATACATCTCAGGCTGTATTCTAAGTAAAATAAATATTCATAAGAGGAGTTACTGAACATTAGGAAATATACATTTAATATTTTGAACGGTACTAGTAAATTTCATTTTTAAAGTTTTGACTGATTTATACTTACTTTAGCAATGAAATATATTTCTAATTCTGCCTGTAATATCTTCTCAGAAGCCAATTCTAATTATGTGTTAAACTTTCGCTGGTATTTCACTTTAAATTTTTTTCTGTACACATTAATCTATATTTTTCATGTTTAAGATGGTTAAGATTAATTCCAAATATGTATTGACCACCACTTATCTACCTTGTTTGATAAATTGCCTCCTGTTTACTTTTAGCTTGATCCTGCCATAGTATTTAAGACATTGTCATTAGATATTTATTTGCTTCTGAATAAAGACAAGAATTCGAGTGAATAGACTGATTTGGACACTCAGGGACACAGTGACTGTAACTCTAAGTCAACAATCTACATCAATTATTAGGTCTCTCACTGCCTTGTGGTATACTCAACCTCCAACCAAACATTAGCAACTCTGCAAAGAACAAGAATCAGGCTGGAGAATTAAGCAGGGTTCAGAGCAAACAGTACATTGTAAGGTACACTAAATCATAGTAAGGGCTTTGGCTACATTATGTGAACGATTAAGATATACTAAGAAATAATATGTCATAAATAGGTGATCAATTTCAACGGTTCTCACATGTTTAAAAATGGAGAACGATTTGGATATGTTAGTGTAAAAAATACACTTGCCAAAATGAAAATTTTGACATATTCAAATAAATTAGGCACATGGCCTGGAGTATGTGAGATGCAATGGAGGCTGACAGACTTGGACTGAGTGTGGAATGACTTTCAGAGAAATTGATCAGAGGATTTTGACTGAATGTGGGGTGTTAGAGAAATAATTAAGAATGTTACCAGATTTTATGATTACATAAAGGTGCCATTTACTGAACAGGAAAAACATACAGAAGACAATATGACACAAGTTAAATGAGCTTACATTTGGCTATACTGATGTGAGGTATGTTTGCACATTACTTTCTTATTCTTTGGGAAAACTGTTAAAATATATCAACACAGAATGTTTCTTATCTTTACAGAATTTTTGATGGTGAATCAATTTCTAATAACAAGACATTAGACAATCTCATTTGATTATTTAGGTATGTTTACAAACTAGATTAGAAAGCTAAAATTGAGTTTAAAAATGGTAAGTATTTTTCATTAAACATATGATATTATCTATTTTATAAAGTCACTGTCCAATTGACTTTCTTAGATGTTTGAAAACTGAGGACACAATAGTGAAAACCTGCAGAATTCCAAATAAATTATTATCTTTACAAAATCAATCAAAAGTTTGATATTTTTTAATGAGATTTTTCTTCCTTCCATTTTATTTTACAATTCAAATGACTATACTTACTTTATTAAATCAACTGTCTTTCAACAAGGTATTATGAATATCATCAAAGTGATTTTCTTCTATAATTTTATTACATACACAAAGCTTACATTATAATTTAGTGACTAACCAAATGTTGTAACAGAGAAGGTGACACATAACATAAAACAAAAAAAAATGGTAAGTCTTCTTGAAATATTTCAAAGACAAAGATGGAAGGAAGGATAAAAAGGAAGAAGAGAAAGAAAGAGAGAGAGTGAGAGAGCAAAGACAATGGTTCTTTGATATTTTCTTAACAGAACTGTGCTTCATTCTAACTTCTCTTGAACATAAGCTTTACATCCCAGGGTGCAGTTAAATATTTCACAAAGAAGAATATGAGAAAGATCAAAAAGGTTCTTTCTGAAATTAAAATGAAATAGATCAATGAGAAGTGTTTCTTCTTGCAAATCCCTTGCTTTATAGTTCATCATTTCATTTTGCTGTAAAATTACGGTAGCCTTTGAGAATTTGATGCCATTTATGCTTAGTCTCTCATTTACCCTTGATTTTTAAAATACATTAATCCCGTTTTCCACTGTTCCTACCCTGCACATTTTAATATTTTTGCTCTTAAATACTTTAAGATTTTCTTTAAATGAAATTGCATATGTGCAATTTTTGTTTGTTTGCCAATATCTTTCAGTTTTCTTTTCATATGTGCTGAGAAGCTTTGGTACGTATTTATTTAAATAATGAGTTCCTTTAACGTTTGCTCAAAGCACCTATGGGGCATTAAAGAATCACTTTACTAATAATTATTTATGTTGTTTTTGTACCGAATCATTTCTGGAATAATCTTGGACTGAAGGGATTCAATGAGATCATGATGGGTTTCATTCTTAATATACTGTAACATTACTGTATTAACCTTTTAGTTCATACCTTTTTAATAGGTCATGACCTCACTGGTGTAACGTGACAAACAGAGCTGCCCAAAAATGACCATGGGAATATATCTGCCTTGCCTGGACAATAAACCAGCTGGCACTGCGAGTACTTCAGTTCTCCCAAGAAAAAAAAAAAAAAAGAGAGAGAAAAAGGCTGCCCCCAAATTCAATTGCTCACATGGCTGTGGCTTCTCCTCCTCATTGTGAGGCATGGAACTTTAACGACTTCTCCCAGCCTCCAGGGTCCACAGAAGTAGGGCAGCTGTCACAAAATCAGGACCTAAGTTACCTCATTAGTAAATTTTTCCATACTGACAAAGTTTGTCTTCTTTTGAATTATGAAAATGAAAAGGAACAGGAGGCTGTATTCCCTTTTCTGGAAGGTAAACCCACGCTGTTTGTCCAGTAGAGTACTTTGACCCTAGCTTATGGCTTTCTGATTATGAGAGCCTAAGACCCAAGTCTTCACCTTTTTGCTGATTCCTGACTTGTAGTGTTCTTCAATAAAGACTTTTTTTCTTAATGTATAATGTGAAATTGGTCAAAAACCTTGTATTAGTTCATTTTCACACTGCTGATAAAGATATACCTGAGGCTAGGCAATTTACAAAAGAAAGAGGTTTAACTGGACTTACAGTTCCACGTGGCTGGGGAAGCCTCATAATCACCACAGGAGGTGAAAGGCACTTCTTACATGGCAGCATCAAGAAAGAATGAGGATGACAAAAGTGGAAACCCCTGATAAACCCATCAGACCTCATGAGACTTATTCACTATCACAAGAATAGTATGAGAAAGACCAATCCCGTTTATTCAATTGCCTCCCACTGGGTCCCTCACACAACACGTGGGAATTCTGGGAGATACAATTCAAGTTGATATTTGAGTGAGAACACAGCCAAACCATATCATTCTGCTCCTGGCCCCTCCCAAATCTCATGTCCTCATATTTCAAAACCAATTATGCCTTCCCAACAGTCCCCCAAAGTCTTAACTCATTTCAGCATTAACTCAAAAGTTCACGGTTTAATGTCTCATCTGAGACAAAACAAATCTCTTTTGCCTATGAGCCCGTAAAATCAACAGAAAGTTAGTTACTTCCTAGATACAATGGGGTACAGGCATTGGGAAAATTCAGCCATTCCAAAAATGAAGGGGCTGTAGGCACCATGCAAGTCCAAAATCCAGCAGGGCAGTCAAATCTTAAAGTTCCAAAATGATCTTTTTTGACTCCATATCTCGCATCCGAGCCATGCTGATGCAAGAGGTGGGTTCCCATGGTCTTAGGCAACTCCACCTCTACGGCTTTGCAGCTGATTTCACAGGTTGGCATTGAGTGTCTGTGGCTTTAGCAGGCACATGGTGCAAGCTGTCGGTGGATCTACCATTCTGGGGTCTGGAGGATGGTGGCCCTCTTCTCACAGCTCTACTAGGCAGTGCCCCAGTAGGGACTCTGTGTTGGGATTCCAACCGCACGTTTCCCTTCCACACTGCCCTAGCAGAGGTTCTCCGTGAGGGCCCCAGCCTTGCAGCAAACATCTGCCTGGGCATCTGGGTGTTTCCATATATCTTCTGAAATCTAGGCAGAGATTCCCAAACCTCAGTTCTTGACTTCTGTGCACCCACAGGCCCAACACAAAGTGGAAGTTGCCAAGGCTCGGGACTTGCACCATCTGAAGACATGGCCTGAGCTGTAACTTGGTCCCTTTTAGTCATGGCTGGAGTGGGTGGGACGCAGGACACCAAGTCCCTAGGCTGCATACAGCTCTGGGACCCTGGGCCCAGCCCACAAAACCACTTTTTCTACCTGGGCCACTGGGCCTGTATGAGAAGGGCTGCTTGGAAGGTCTCTGATATGCCCTGGAGACATTTTCTACATTGTATTGGGAATTAACATTTGACTCCTCATTACTTATGAAAATTTCTGCAGCCCGCTTAAATTTCACATTGTCAGGCTGCAAATTTTCCAAACTTTTATGCTCTGTTTCCCTTATAAAATTGAATGCCTTATAAAATTGAATGCCTTCAACAGCATTCAAGTCACATGTTGGGTGCTTTGCTGCTTAGAAATTTATTCCACCAGATACCCTAAATTCTCTCTCTCAAGATCAAAGTTCCACAAATCTCTAGGGCAGGGGCAAATGCCAGCAGTCTCTTTGCTAAAACATAACAAGAATCACCTTTGTTCCAGTTACCAACAAGTTCTTCATTTCCATCTGAGGCCACCTCAGCCTGGACTTTATCGTCCATACTGCTCTCAGCATTTTGGGCAAAGCTGTTCAACAAGTCTCTAGGAAGTTCCAAACTTTCCCACATTTTCCTGTCTTTTTTGGAGTCCTCCAAACTGTTCCAACCTCTGTCTGTTACCCAGTTCCAAAGTTGCTTCCACATTTTTGGGTATCTTTTCAGCAAAATCCCACTCTACTGGAATCAATTTACTGTATTAGTCTGCTTACACACTGCTGATAAAGACATACCAGAGACTGGCTGATTTACAAAACAAAGAGGTTTAATTGAACTTAAATTCCTCATGGAGAATGAGGAGGAAGCAAAAGTGGAAACCCCTGATAAACCCATCAGATCTCATGAGACTTACTCACTGTCACAAGAATAGTGTGGGACAGACCAGCCCCCATGATTCATTGACCTGCCACTGGGTCACTCCTACAACATGTGGGAATTCTGGGAGACACAATTCAAGTTGAGATTTGTGTGGGTGCACCACTAAACCATACCAAACCCCCATTGCCTATTGGTGGCAATTGAAAAGAGACCTATCTTGTGGGATCCTTGCTCAGTCTAATTTCAATGTCACTTTTTAAAAAATTAAAATTAATAAATTTCAAATTTATTTGTTGCTCTTTTTATTGTAATCTTCTGGCAAAATTCCAATCCTAGTTAGATCCTTAGGGTTGTCTTTCACTACAGCAGGGTCTAACTAGTGAAAAACACAACCAGAATAACTGGTGTCACTTTAATGATAATTTATCTCAGGTGAGTCCTTAATTATATTTTTAAACTATTACCTCTCCTTGAAACATGATAACTGTCTCTTCATATCCAGGGCAAACTAATTCTCTTTCCTTTTATTTCACTGAGTTAATTGCAGCATCAGAAGAGAACTTTCACAGCTTCCCACTGTCACATCCGTTAGATGAGCTACATTGATGTCCATAAACTGTGTCTTTCCTCCTCTTAGTAGGGATACACAGCATGTGCCCATCTAGGACTCACCGTCCTACACATAGCTTACATCTTCTTTCATTTATTTCATTCTTTCTTATGGTTTTAAATGTTTCTTCCAGGCTGAATGCTCCCTTTTGTATGTTTCTATCTGAGAACTTTACACTGAACTTCTTAGTGTTCTCCCAAGGATATATAACCAGTATTTCAAACTCATGAATGGTATTGCCTAGGTTTTCTTCTAGGGTTTTCATAGTTTTAGGTCTTACTTTAAGTCTTTAATCCATCTTGAATTAATTTTGTATAAGGTATAAGGAAGGGGTCCAGTTTCACTTTTCTGCATATGGCTAGCCAGTTTTCCCAACACCATTTATTAAATAGGGAATCCTTTCCCCATTGCTTATTTGTGTCAGGTTTGTCAAAGATCAGATGGTTGTAGACATGTAGCATTATTTCTGAGGCATCTGTTCCATTGTTCTATATATCTATTTTGGTACCAGAATCATGCTGTTTTGGTTACTATAGCCTTGTATAGTTTGAAGTCAGGAAGCATGATGTCTCTAGCTTTGTTCTTTTTGCTTAGGATTGTCTTGGTTATATGGGATCTTTTTTGATTCCATATGAAATTTAAAGTAGATTTTTTTTTTCTAATTTTGTGAAGAAAGTCAGTGGTAGCTTGATGGGAATAGGATTGAATCTATAAATTACTTTGGGCAGTATGGCTGTTTTCACTATATTGATTCTTCCTAACCATGAGCATGGAATGCTCTTCCATTGGTTTGTGTCCTCTCTTATTTCCTTGAGTAGTGGTTTGTAGTTCTCCTTGAAGATGTCCTTCACATCTCCTGTAAGTTCTATTCCTAGGTATTTTATTCTCTTTGTAGCAATTGTCAATGGGAGTTGACTCATAATTTGGCTCTCTGTTCATCTATTATTGGTGTATAGGAATGCTTGTGATTTTTGCACATTAATTTTGTATCCCGAGACTTTGCTGAAGTTGCTTGCCAGCTTAAGAAGATTTTGGGCTGAAACTACGGGGTTTTCTAAATATATAATCATGTCATCTGCAAACAGAGACAATTTGACTTCCTCTCTTCCTATTTGAATACCCTTTATTTCTTTCTCTTGCCTGATTGCCCTGGCCAGAACTTCCAATACTATGTTGAATAGGAGTGATGAGAGAGGGCATCCTAGTCTTGTGCTGGTTTTCAAAGGGAATGCTTCCAGCTTTTTCACATTCAGTATGAGATTGGCTGTGGATTTGTCATAAATAGCTCTTATTATTTTGAGATACGTTCCATCAATACCTAGTTTAATGAGAGTTTTCAACATGAAGAGGTATTGAACTTTATGGAAGGCCTTTTCTGCATCTATTGAGATCTGCCTTTGCTGTGTCCTTTGCTTAGAATGTTCTTCATTAAATGCCCACATGGACCTCTCCTCATTATTTTAAAGCCTCTCTCAAATGCCATATTCTTAATGAGGTACTTGACCTCTCTATTGAAAATTACACCCTCCAGGCTTTCTATTTCCACATTTCTTCCTTTCAGTTTCTCTATAGCACTTACCATCGTACAGGATAATATACAGTTCCTTTCGCTCTCTCTTTTTGTCTCTATTTAGTTTACTCTCTAGTCTGTATTTATCTACTTGTTCTTAGTTATTTTCTTAGAACACTGCCTGGTACATAAGGAAGGTTCTCATCATTTTTTGTTTATTTTAATGTTATTATTGGTTTAATAGGATAATTTAGCATTACTTTCAGTAGCTAATGCAAACATCAGCAAGCATCAAAGCTATAAATTTTATAATTATCATGTATTATAATCATTTCACCTAGTTTTCACGTTTTTAGGAATAGGATTACAATACATGAAAATATATTATTAGAAAATCTGTTTTTCAAAAAATCATGACTATCAGTAATAACATTATACCTAAATAAAATAAAATGTTCAAGCACATACAAAACTTATTTATTGTTCAGATTTTTAGGCCAGTAGAAACCAAGATTTCATCAAACTATTATGAAAATGTGGAAAATAAAATATATACTTGGTAAGCAAGTAATATATATATATTTAGTATATATTTATTTAATTTATATATATATTTACTGACACCAATTTTGTGAGTAATGTCAAATTAAAATCCAGTTATTAAAAAAATCAAAACTAATTGATTAGATCACTCCTTCATTCAACCAGATTTTGTTGATTGCAACTGTGCTATACTTCGCTAAACGCAATGTTGACACAAAACTCAATAAAACATAGATACTTTTTTTGGGAATCTTAAAGTTGTCAGCTGTTTGAGAGACATACATTAAGTTGGAGGTATTACCTGATATAAGTAGCCAGGAAGAAGCTTTGCAAGACAGTATTAAACTTGGTGAATTTGACATAGTCTAGGATCAAAACTTCTGCCTTGGAAAGAGAATACATGCTTATCTCAGTGCCTTAGTGTTGAATATGAGAATCAGTGTGTATTAAATATGTCACTAGAGATGACATATGTAGTACAGACCTCACATTTATTATTTGAAGCATATAAGTCTGATGAATGGAAATTTGCAGTGACTTTAACAGCATAATAGCTTCCTGAAAGCAAGTTATCTGATAGGATAACAACAAAAGTCCTTAACTTGCTGTCTGGATAATCCTATTAACAACAACAGTAACAATAAATAGATGATGATCCATCTGTCACATTTACCATATATTGCCAAGAAATACGATGAACATAAAGAGAAAAAAATTCAGTTCTCTTTGATGCAATGATACAAAGTTTCAATGTGAAAACAATAATTTAGCTTTGCACTGAATTTTATAACAAATAAATTATTTCACCTAAAATGGTAAAAAACTCAAGACGAATATTTTGTGTTTGGATCCTATTTATGAGTTGGATCAATAGGATTTTTTTTTCAGACAGGTACTCTATATTGCCCAGGTTGATGTTGAACTCCTGGCCTCAGCCTCCCAAGTTCCTAGGATTACAGGAATAAGCCATGATGCCTGACAAATAATACTTATTGATCTCACAATTTCCATAGGCTGTAAATATGGCTATAACTTGAGTGGGTTCTCTGCTTACACAAGACTTTAATCAAAACCACACAAGACCATGATCAAAGTAATAGCTTAGTTGTAAGTCTCCTCTGAGGCTTGCAACCTTCTTCGAAGATCATTCTAGTTATTGACAGAATGCAGTTACTGTGTCTGTAGGACTGAGTTCTTTGTTTTCTGCTATCTATCAGGCAGCCAGGAACAACACCCAGCTTCTAGAGCCACTCCAATATTTTGTCACTTGTTCTCCATAGACAGATTATAGCATGCACGTTTACTTCTTCAAGGCCAGTTAGAGAGAAACTATTGGATTTCTTCTTCTTCAGACTCTTATATAACATAATAATTGGGGTCACCATGTACCATTATTTTCCATGTACCATAACCCAATCAATAATCACAATCTCATCATATTCACATATTTAGCCTATATTCAGCAGAAGAGGATAATACAAAGCATGTACTCCAGGGGGATGGGATTCCGGGAGACAATTTTAGAATGCAGACTAAGACAGTAGTCTCCTGATATTTGTTTCTCCATCATCATTTATAGCAAAATCAACTAATGTTCTTTTTGAAACATTAATGTCCTGATATATTAATATTCCTGTGTCTTCCCCTTAGAGTATTGATCAAGTTGGAATTTGGTGGGGCTCAGGACCCTGACATTTTAACAAGCTACCAACTTTAGGATTAGACATGACAGTTTAAAGTATACCTTATTAATTTTAGTAAAATACTCTCAAACATGCTTATCAAAGTAAATGGAAATTTGGCAGATTTTAGATGAAGAGTAGAATAGTAGGGAAGAGTCATTAGGATTTAAGAATAATTTATGGAATGGAAAGAAGTATGCTTTCATATTTGTCACATGTTTGTATTTTGCTTTTCTGTAAAATGAAAATGACAGACTTCCTTTGAAATTTTATTTATTTTTGTCAGAATTATTTATTGTCAGTAGTAGTAGCACTGTTATTACTGTTGTTAATCAAAATAAAATGACAGTCACACAACAGAAACCTGGAAAAGTATCGGTCCCACTGTTCAGTAACCTTATTCTAAAGCCATTCTAGAGATTTGTTGATATTATTTATAAATAAGCCTCTTACTTTCTCTAAGGCAAATGCTTGGCTAACCATATAAGGACTCCAATCATAGTAGAAGATTATTTACTTATTTAAGAATGCAAATTAAATATGTTTTTGGATGAAGTAAATGATCAATTTTGGAAAACTACTGATTTACAGGTGTTTATCATATAATTAAAAGTAACATGTTGTATTGTGTTCACTACTTATTTTTCTGTTATTTTTTTTCAGAAAGTGGAAATAATAATTTTTTGTTTCCATATTCTTCCTTCCAATTACTAATTAAATAGATCAACAAGGGGAAAAGTGCAATTTAACCACACTTTTTCTCACATTTAATGTTTCTAACTTTGACTCTTTAGGTGACCAGAACCTTTATTAATAAGAGACAGTAATCAATTTAAAAATCTCCAAGAAATTGTGTCAATTCCAAATGAAATTGAGTTCTATGTTCAACTGGCTTGGATCAATTGCTTTAATAATTAAGTATAATAAAATGCTTGACCAGGTACAATGGCTTATAGCTGTAAACCCAGCACTTTGGGAGGTGGATGGATGACCTGAGGTGAGGTCTGGGTGACAGAATAAGACTCCGTCTCAAAAAAATATATATATATCTATATTATTCTATAATATATATATTTATATATAAAATATTATTTTGTAAATATGTATTTTATATAATAAATAATATATTATAATATAATATAAATAATATATTTTATATACAATATATAATAATATAAATATATTGTATATATTTAATCTATTTATTTATCTACTTATCTATTATTTATCTATTGATCTATTTAATCTATTTATATATAATAAATAATACATTATATTTTATTATATATTATATTATATATTATATATAATATATACAATATATTATATAAATATATATTTGCCTTTATTATATATAATATATTTGCCATTATTATATAAATGCCTTTATTTTTAATATATAAATAATATATTATATGATATATAATTATATGTAACATTTATTTACATATAACTTATTATATATAATATAAATAACATATATAAATATATATAATTTAGATATATACATTATATTTATATATGTAAAATAAAATGCTTGAAAATTTAGTATATTTACAAAAGAGTTATTTTGGGTCAAATAATTTGGAAATATTAAATGTGATCTACAATCTTTTTTATATCTTTCTCATAAGTTAAAGAAGTGTTTTGTTAAGCAGCAATAAACAGAAACAGCCTCTCCAGGTACAAGAACAGCTCAGAGACAGAAGCACATAATTGTACATATTATTATTTATTTATTATATTGTTTGGTTGCTCCATTCTAAGTTACACTAAAGTTAACCATTTGTTTGTAGAGGTGATTCTGAGATCTCTTTATTGCAAAGGTAAGTTTTTCCCTTAGATGTTAGTAAGTAAGCTACGGGACTATTTTGGCACGATATGTGTATCAGGTTCTAATTGGGGAAGTAGTTTGACAAAATAAATGATCTTTTGTAGGAATTAGACATTGCATATTTTGGGAGGAATTGGGGATATAAGGTACAGGCAAGGAAGGTAGAAGTTCAAAGAATAATCCCAAACTAGCCCACAAGAATTACTGGTATATATGAAACATATCTGAAACAGGTTAAATACCCCTTTTGCCAAAAATCAGAGAACAACAGGCATTTGTTTCAAAGCCCTTATAGGAGCAGTCATATTGAACTTATTTTATTAATTTTGAAATAATGCCTTTCTTTTTAATTCTACTTTGTAATACATATGAATGGAGAACTTATGTATTATATGTTATATATATGTATTAAATGTTAAATATGTATTATATGATAATTTTTTCAAATAATATATCACTGAGTCTTAGTGCAATACTAATAACTTATACTGTTTGTTGAATAAATTAAAATACTAAATACTTTTAGACTTCATTTTATAAAAATGCGAATGGGAAATAATAAAGTAACTTTTAACTTTCAGTGTACGAATTAAGTACAATAAGAGGTTTAAATTGCAATAGTACCAGACTCATAATAAGTACTGAAAATTTTTAAATTATTTAAGATCTCCTAATGATTGATTTTCAGACATTCAATCAGTGTGTATTTAATAAATACTATATCACAGAATTATGCTAAACATTGAAAAAGGAAATCTTTAAAGACATCAAAAGCACAAACTCTTACTACCATGCAGAGCTGTGAAAACAGCATAGGGTTAAACTTACAAAGAATGAATTTTAAATTCTCCCTCCTTGACTTACCAGGGGTTTGAACTTCTGTAAACTACTTATACTGTCTAAATTCCAGTGTCCTTTTATTTTATTTTACCTTTTTAACGGTGGCAATAATAATTATTTCCAAGGATTATTGTAAGAATTACAATATTATTGACTTACTATTTATAAAAGTTTTTGTCAAAGAAAGGCATTCAAAAACATTATTTTCATAACCTTCCGAAGGAAAGATAAATTTTCAATTAAAATAGACAATGACATTCAATATATGTCATAATTTGTAATTTTAAGACAGTAATTGGTTGCAAGGGAATTCAAATGTAATGTCTTACTACCTACACAACATTTTTTAAAGTACAAAAAAACCTATTTTTCAAATCCTATGCTTATAGACGGAAACTAGCTTAGTAGTCTGAAGCTAAAAGTCAGAGAACATTTTTAGTATATAGATAAATCTATTTTATCTACCAAAAATGAGTAAGTAAACTACAACGCCTCATATATTACCACCTCAGGAAGTAGTTTTCATACTCAAGTTAATTTCAATAAAAAAGTTGAGTACTTGAACTGTCGCACAAAACTTTGTGTGCAAATGATGACATTTCACAACTCATTCACAAATACCTCTTGAAGAAGAGTTCATGTATCACTTGAAAGTACATGTCAGTACAGTTTCATCTAAAGCAAATGGCACTTTCAAAAATTTTTATATCTTTATTTAATGGTTTCTTCCAGCACTTTAAGTATTAATAGATTATCAAATTGAAAGATGTTTGTTCTGACCTTCACATAGCTCCATTTCTCTGGTGGTTTAATGTCTTTCACCAAGCACCAGAAGTGCATTAAATAATTTCTCATTTTTCTATGATTCCATATTGTGTTTGTTACAAGACAAATGATAAATTCATTGATGGGTACAAATTCAAATAAAAGCACACAATAAAATACTTTCTATTTTCTTCTGGCACCTTATTTCCCTTCAACAGAAATACATCTAGATATTTCAAATCCAAACTGTTTTTCTGAGCAAGTTTTGTTTAGTTATTAGGTATTTGGCAGGCAAAAATAAAAATATCTAGCTTATTATTTGTGTCTATATTTTGAAAACAAAAACAAGAAATGCAAAATATCGATTCGGAAACAGCGGTTTGGCAGATATGAAAGTGTATATAAAGGATTATTGAAGTATACTCTAAAAAGCTATACTTCTAAAACAAACCAATAGTTCATAATCTTGGAAATATTTTTAATTAGGGAAAACATAGAGGATGTGCTCCCACAAAATAAGAAAAACACAAAAGAAGGGATGGATATGTTAACAGGCTTAAAAAGGTCTAGCTGGGAAGATAGATTTGCACTCAACTCTGGGATTCAAGAGTTCAGATAAAAGCAGAGAGTAGTAGGGCTGTGAGAAGAAAGTTTGGTTTTCTAAAAGAAAAATAAATAATGTGAAGTAATTTTTCAAGTAATCTATGGGAGCATAGTATAGAAATTAATATAGGAATCAGCATACAAAAAACTAAGAAATATGGAAAATGCAAGGTAAGTATTGACTTCAGTAAAATAAAGTATAAGAGGAAGGAAAGTTAATAATAGAATAATAGTTGGCTCAGCGGTGAACAAATGTTTACCTAATCAGAGGGAATGTGTCACAGTACATAAGAACACAGCTGTAGAACTAGACTCCTTGAGGTTAAATATCAGCTCTGCAACTTGTAAGTTGAGTGACCTTGGACATATTATCGGTGCCTTGGTTTCTTATCTGTACATTTATAGCATCTTTATCATTAAGTGAGCTAATACATATAACGTCCTTAGAACACTACTGGCACATGATAAAAAGGCTTTTGTTTGTTTGTTCATTTGTTTATTTATTGGTAATGACAACGATTTGTATGAGTCCATTCTCACACTGCTATAATGAACTATCTGAGACTGGGTAATCTATGAAGAAAAGATGTTTAATTGACTCACAGTTCCACAGGCTTAACAGGAAGCATGATTGGGAAGCCTCAGGAATCTTACCATCATGGTGGAAGATGGAGGGGAAGCAGGCACATCTTCAGATGTGGGAGCAGGAGAGAAAGAGAGCGAACTGCAAAGTGCCACACACTTATAAGCCATCAGATCTCGTGAGAACTCACTCACTATCAGGAGAACAGCAAGGGGGAAATCTGCCCCCATGATCCAGTCACTTCCCTCCAGGCCACACCCCTGACTGGGTGAAAACAATTGTACATGGGATTTTTCTAGGGTCACAGAACCAAACCAGTATTGAATTGGCTAAATTCATGATATACGGCATAACTACATCATCCAAATTCAATTTGAGATCCCTTCTAGTCCAGTTTTTACTTTTTGTTCCTATTCTATTGCCTTGTATTCCTATATTCCTGATTATTTTTATTGACTACAGAATACTGCATTTTTAAAAAGGAGAAAAATTGATCTCGGGATCATGCTGTCTTCTGCAGAGAACATTTCTCATTGATTTTGACAGGAGATAAGAGACGTTAGCAATCCCTGATAACTTTAATCCAATGAAGACACTGAGGACCTGGCTTCAGTCCCTGTGAAGCCTTTGCTATTTCCAGTTATGTTTATCCCTGACAGTATCATTTAGAGTCCCAATCTGAAAATATGTAGTGTTTGCTAGGGACCCACTTTTCAAAGATTTGTGACATACTCCAAAGCTCTACTCCTGGATTCAGTTTATCAACTACCTCTTCCTCTAATGGATAGGTGTTCCCTAAAATGAACTACCCATATGACTAGGACTGGGCTAATTTCTTTGTAATTCCTTCTCACAAGAGATTTTGGCCCCATTATTTATTGCTGATTTTGAAGTTCATTTCAGATGGTCTCTTTTTGTGCATTTCCTAGTTCACTATACCTAGAATTAAGCCATTTGAGGTGGATTTTCAATCAAGCAGAAGGTATGAAATATAAACAGAATGAAAAACTTTTTTTCAATATTTCATTGGTTACCTAGGGCTGCAGTAAAAAATTATCACAAACTTGTTGGCTTAAAACAACAGAGAATTCAAGATAATGAGAAGATACACCAGAGATTGGGAAAAAATACTTGTGGAAGACATATCTGATAAAACACTGTTATCCAAAATATACAAAGAAAAAACACTTAAAACTCAACAATAGGAGAAAAGCAACCCCATTTAAAAACATAAAATGATGAACAGACATCTTGCCAAAGAAGATCTACAAATGGCAAATAAATATAAGAAAATATGTTCAACATTATATGTCATCAGCTAATTACAAATTAAAACAACAATGAGATGCTGCTACACATCTATTAGAATGACTAAAATCCAAAATACGGAAAACACCAAATCCACCTTTGCCCATACACGTTTATCCAAACAAGGTCACTGTATTATTCTGTTCTTACACTGCTAATAAAGCCATACTCAAGACTGGGTAATTCATAAAGAAAAAGAGATTTAATGAACTCACAGTTTCACATGGCTGGGGAGGCCTCACAATCATGGCAGAAGGAGAAGGAGGAGCAAAGGCATGTCTCACATGGTGCCAAGCAAGAGAGTGTGTGCAGGAGAACTGCTCTTTATAAAACCATCAGATTTTGTGAGACTTATTCAGTATCACAAGAACAGCATGGGAAACACCCACCCCATGATTTAATTACTTCTCACCAGGTCCTTCTCGACACATGGGGATAATGGGAGCTATAAGTCAAGATTTGGGTGGGGACACAGCCAAACCATATCAGTCACATTCATCTTTTCTTTGGGTTAGAATATGAACTTATTTTTTGAGGAGGTCACCATATGATTCACTACAAATATATTGAAACTTTTGAAACAGTCTTATATATTAAAATATTTTGAGGAATATGGTGTTTTAGTACTTAAAATCAAAATACAAAGCTTAACTAGAGTACTAATCAAAGGGTTTTCATTACATTAAAAATGAAGGACTTTTTTAATAAAAATGGGAAAACTTAATAAATGGAGTCCTTTTCTTCTTTTCTTTGGCTACCAATCAGTACTTAGTTTTCTATATACAGGAAAAACTTCTGACTATGTCAAAAGCTAAGCTGTAAAAAACTAGAGCACAGTAAATTAAATGCCTATTTGTAATTTCTTTGTCATTTGTTCTTCATAATGTGATCTTTATTCACAGTTACTTTTTGAGTATTTATTATGTTGTTTTAAAATGTCAAAAGGAAAGTAACATTGTCCCATAATGAACATATATTAACCTATCAGTGCTTCCCAAACAATTGTCTTATCTATTTTATTTCTGAAACAGAGTCTCTGAAGAAAAGTCAGCTCCCCTGCTGGCTCACTCCAGACTCCTGTTTACCAATATTTGACACATGTTGAAAATGGAGAGTAATAGGTTACCATTATGCTTTAGCTGTCTCTATGAGAGGAGGGTAGCTTATACAAAGTCATAATTCTCAAGCATATCCAAAAATGATTTTGCAAAATCAAATTTTAGAATACAACAATAGAAATGTACTAAAGCATATCAGTATTCTGAAGAAAAATACTCTATGGCCAATCTAAGTCAGAGAAAGTTCTGAAGCATTTATATTGCCAAACTTTATGCATTTATTTAAGAGAAACTCATAACTACTTTGAAGCAAAATTTCATTTAGAAAAGCGGTATTTTTCTTCTTAATAACCTGGCATTTTGCTAATTCAAAAGTAATTCAAATCATTTAAAACATTTTAAGGTTGGTATTTGTTTCACAGCAATGTTCATCTGCACTCAGAGTGACCCATTTTGTATTTCCCTTTTTTTTCTTTCTTTCTTTTTTTCTCCTTACCACTCTACTTAATGTCGCTTGGAGTTCCTATCCACTTTCAAATTGTCATGATCACATGTTTTAATTCATGTATTTTTCCAGATTCTACCCTGTTTTTAACCTACATGTTTCCCAAGATTTTTAGATACTTAGGTGAGATCGATACTTTATTTATTTATTTATTTATATTTATTTATTTTTCTGAAACTGAGTCTCGTGCTGTCTCCCAGGCTTCAGGGCAGTGGCGCGATCTTGGTTCACTGAACTTCTGCCTCCTGGGTTCAAGGGATTCTTTTGCCTCAGCTTCCCAAGTAGCTGGAATTACAGATGCCCACCACCACGCCCAGCTAATTATTGGATTTTTCCTAGAGACAGGGTTTCATCATGTTGGCCAGGCTGGTCTCAAACTCCTGACCACAAGTGATCCACCCACCTCAGCCTCCCAAAGCGCCGGGATTACAGGTGTGAGCCACCATGCCCAGCCAGATACCTCTTAATTCATTCTCTTCTCCTGGACTCATTTTCTTCTAGTATTTTTTTACTAAGAAGAAAGTATGCATTAGTTTAGTCTCCTTCCTTTCCTCCAGCCACTGAATCTGACTCCGTTGCCAGAAACACAAAGGGATCTCTCCGGGACTGTCTCTCTTGGTACAGCCTCTGCTTCTCCAATAATCTACCTTTTAAATTCTAACTGCTTTGATTCTTAAGATCTCCAAATTATCTCCACCTCAACTCACCAATACTGATATTCCATCTCTGCATTGCATCCTGTAATCTCTCTAGGCAGTGAATTGGGTGCTGCTAGAGTTTATCCCATTCATTTTCATTTTCCTCCACCCAGGAATTACTATCCTTGAGTGTGTGTTTCGGGCAGGGGTAGGGGGTGGAGTTCTAGTTGTTTAAGGTTGGATGGTAAATCTAACCCCTTTTATTCCATCATTGCCAGAAGTCTTTGCCAATGAGAATTTCTACTTAAATTTTGACATACATAAGATTACTTTTTTTAAAAGAAAAGTGATGAGCATTTTAAAATATAAGTCTATGTGCCCTATGACAACAACTTTCTTTTATTTATTTCCTTTAACTATCTAAGGTCAACTCGGATGAAGCAAGATAACAAAAAAAAAATCTGTGAAAGACACATGCTACCTATTAAGGGTTACTTAGCCAGGGACTGAAAAGTTTTACTTCCAGTCTGCACATCTAATGATCTCTGCTCATAGATGTTTTGTTCCAGTCTTCAGCAGAGGTAGGAAACACCTTATATGTAGTACGCTGTGATTACCAATAAGCTCAGTGTGCTTTGAAGAGACAGAAATAGCGAACGTTCGTCTTGGTTTGGTCGGCTAGTTTTATACGCTCATTGAAGAGTTGGGTGCTACTGACATGCCTTTTTTCCAACTCACTTTCAGTTGTGTCAGACTTATTTTGAATATTTTAAACCAATAAAACAAATTATGATATCATTGGTCATATACATTGTATTGCATCTTATCAACACATTCTGGAACACTCCAACACTTTCCAAAATTTGATGGCTTTAGAGTACATAGGAGGTTTGTTTCCTTTCAGAGAGGTAGTCATATGCTTATTTGTAGTGCGGTAAAGGAAAGCATAATATTAACTGAATTTGAGAAAAACATGTTTACAATAAAATACATTTTATTTGTGGGAAAGACTGTTTACCTCACTTCAGTACACACACACAAAAAAACACAACTGTATAGTTACCTGTCTGTAGAATTAGGATCTTTAACGAAATTGCTTTTCACAGATTATAGTATGAAGCAATGTGATAGAACTTAAAGGAGTAATAGATCCACAATTACAGTTGAAAATTTCAATGCATCATTCTGAGTTATTGATATTAAAAGTAAACAGAAAATAGGCAACAAATAGAAAATTTGAACACTATCAACCATCTTAACCTAGTAGACTTTCATTAAACATTTTGCCTAAGAATAGCAGAATACAAATTTTGAAATAAATACACAGAAAATGTTTAACAACATAGAGCATATTGTGAACTACAAACAAATTTCCATAAATGTAAAAATATTAAAACTACAATATTAAAAGGTATATTTCTAGGTGATGACAGGTATAAATTAGAGATTAAGAACAGAAATATAAAAAGTTTCAAGAGAAATTAGGTACATTTTAAACTAAATAAAAAAGAAAACAAAATGTATCAAAATTTCTGGAAGGCAGCTAAAGCAGTGCATGAGGGAGAAAATGAGAGCATTAAATGCATATATTAGAAAAAGACAAGTATCTAATAAATATTCTAAGTTTCTGTCAAGAAACAAAAAAAGAACATTTTAAAGAGAAGGAAGAAAATAATATAGAGCAAATGTTGATAATTTTAAAACAGAAAAAAATAGATTAAATTAAGAAAATCAACATCTGGTCTTTGAAATGATAAATAAAATGAATAGACTTCTAACTAGACAATCCAAGAAAAAAAAGGGGACAAGCAAAAAGTTAACTGTATTAAGAAAAATATAAGGAATACTTTTTCACATCCTACAAATTGCAAAATCATGAGTATATATTATGAACAATTTTATGGCAGTAAATTGAAAAAAATAGTGAAATGGAAAAATACCATGAAAGAAACTAACCTCCACATATCGTTCAAGAAAAAATGTATAACATGAATAACCATATATCCATGAAATCATATTCACAATTAAAAGTCTTTAGTAATGACAACTATAACAACAAAAACTTCAGACTCAAATGGTTTTACTGATATATTACCAAATATTTAAAGAAGAAATGGTACAGCTGTTCACAATTTGATCAGAAAGATAACATGAGATATTCTCTGATATTAGGATTACACTGACCTGAAAAGCAGATTTCTCAAGAAAAGAAAACTACTGATTAATGTTTCTGATCAATACGGATACAAAAATTTTTAATAAATATTTAGAATATGAAGGGTAGCTCTACATAAAAAAGGATAATGAATCATGACCACTGGAATTTATTCAAATAACAAAAGACTTATTAATTGAAAATCAGGCAATGTAATTAATCATATTAGCAAACATATATTTTATATCTTTTTATGCAAAAGACAAAATAACATGATCATCTTAATAAATGAAGAACAAGCATTTGACAATATTCAACATTCATTAATTAGTACATTCCATACAAATTATGAATAGAAGGAAACCTTTTTATGCCTCATGAAAATAATCTAAAAAATGTAGCTCCTAACACTACAGTTAATGGTAATTATTGAACGCTTTCACCCTATGATTGGGGAAAAATTTTGAGGATATTCATAACTACTGCAATATTGTATGGAAATCACTACGCAGTGAAATAAAGCAATTAAAAGAGAAATTACTCATATCACAAAGAAAAAGTAAAATGGTCTCTATGTAATTCATGAACATCTATTAGAAAATCCTAAGGAAAATATAAAACATATGTGAGTTATATCACGTTACAGGATACAAGATGAATATACAGTAAGAATCAGTTTTAACTCCATATATTAGCATTGAATAATCTGACAATAAAATTATTAAAGTACCCAAAATAGCATGAAAAGAATAAAGCATGAATACATTTAACAAAAGAAGTTTATGCATTGTATAATGAAAACTATAAGTATTGCTAAAAAGAAATTAAAAATCTAACTAAATGGAGAAATACTCCATATGAATTGATTAGAAGATGATATTATTAAGAAGACAAAAGTCTCCAAATTGATGTATATTTTCAATGTAATCTTATTCAAAATCCCAGAAGGTAGGGGTGTGTGTGTGTGTGTGTGTGTGTGTACATGTGCAATCAAGTGTACGCATGTGCATGCATGCATATGTTTAAAAAAATCAAGATATAATTGTAAAGTTTATATGTGATTCAAAGGCCTAGAATAGCAAGAATTTTGAAAAAGAACATATTTGAGAGGAATACATTTTGAAAGCTGATGCTATCTGACTTCAAGGATTACTGTAGAGTCTGAATAATCAACATACTGGCATTTTTGTAAAAATAGGCAAGTAGATCAATGGTAAAGAAGTAAATCCCTTCCATAACCCTGGAATTATTCATTCCTCCAAAGGGTCCAAAAAAGGATTCTTGCATCGGAAAATTATATTTAGAAAATAAGAGCTGAACATGTTTGTTGTAACACTACTTGCAATCCAAGAGGTGTGAGTAGAAAAAAATATATAGCAAGAAATATAAATAAATATAGAGATAGAGATCACTCCAATTCCAATAAAACACTATAGATTCTCTCTTCTTTCCCCATTTAATGTTTTATTCTCCCTTTCCACATTGAGAACCCTGGTTTCCTGCCATATGGTATGCTTTTACTTCCTAGTTTAACTCTACAATATGCATAAAAGAAATTTTTTAATTACTCTCTCCATATTGCTACTATATCACAAACAATTTAAAAAAAAAAAAACTAAGGGAGTGAAATCAGAAAGGTAGCAAAATAAGAAGTCCCAGACCTCATTCCTTTACAGAAACATCAAATTAACTACAATATGTGGCTGAAAACAAACCTTTATGAGAGGTCTAAAATCTACTTCAGAAATTGTTTTACCCCAGACAAATGCAAACATGAGAATAGGTGTATTGAAACAGATGAGAACCATATTACTTTAGCTATTAATACATTAACCCCTTCCCACAAGCTAAGATAGCTAAAAGTCAAATAAAATCGCCTTGGCTTGAAACTTTTCCCTTGGCAAGAAAAAGTAAGTCGAATTTACTTTCAACATCCTCTACCTTGTTTCACTACTCAAAGTCCTGATTTATGTCTCATCTCACAGAAATTATGATATAATCCACACAGTTTGCTGAGGGCAGCTAAGCACAAAGAGGAACATGTGGGTAAATGTAGTACCAAGTACAGCCCTGCAAGACAGGGAGAAGGTGCAGAACTTGAAACTTCTCCATAAGGGAGAAGTAAAAGTAGTGGAGCATGATCCAACATCCCAGCTCATGGTACTTCAGAGTCATCTGAAGGGAATAAGAAATTGTGGGGTTGAGAAAGAGAGAAGAAAGAGAGAGAGAAAGAGAGGAAGGAAGGAAGGAAGGAAGGAAGGAAGGAAGGAAGGAAGGAAGGAAGGAAGGAAGGAAGGAAGGGAGGGAGGGAGGGAAGGAGAAAGAAGCAAGAAAGCAGAAAAAGAAAGAAAGGAAAGAAAGAAAGAAAGGAAAGAAAGAAAGAAAGAAAGAAAGAAAGAAAGAAAGAAAGAAAGAAAGAAAGAAAGAAAGAAAGAAAGGCTCTCTGTAATTCAAACTATACAGCACAAGTTAAGATAAAATATATTATAGAAAATTTTTGAGAGGTTTCAAGAATTTTGAGCTGTGCTTATTGGTGAATTTATTTTCCCATTGATAACAACATTATGTAAAGAGTGGGCGAGATGCCTGTTTCTGTGTATGTGGAGACACTAATGTAAAGCTACAAGAAACATAAAGAGTCAAGAAAACATGAACAATCGAAGAACAAAATAAATCTCCAGCAACCAAACCTACAAAAATGAAGATCAATACATTGCCAGACAAAGAATACAAAATAATGACCTTAAAAAGCTGTTAGTTGTTACAGGAGAACACAGATAAACAATTAAATGAAGTCAGTAAAACAAAGCATGAATCAAATTTGAATGTCAACAAAGAGATAGAAATTATTTTAAAAGATCTCAACAGAAATTCTGGAGGAGAAGACTATAAATAAACTGAAAAATTTACCATTGGATTTAAGTAGCAAACTTGATTAAAAAGTAAAAGAAACAAAGAAGAATCAGTGAAGTACAAGACAGGCCATTGCAATTATCCAGTCAGTGGAACAAAAATAAAGTCAGAGGAACAAAAACAAAGTAATGAAAGATTAAAGAAAGCCTACAATACTTACGGGGCACTATTAAGTGAGCTAATATTTTCATTGTAGGAGACCCAAGGGGACCAGAGAGGATAAAGGGCTAATAGCTTATTTAAAGTAACAATAGTCAAAAGCTTTCTAAATCTAGGGAGAGAAACATACATTAAGCCTAAAGTCCTCAAACAGGATAATAAAAAAATACACATCGAGACATATTATAATTAAATTGCCAGAAGTCAGAGAGAGAATTTAGAAAGTGCAGCATAAGAAAAGTGACTCATCACATGCAATAAAGGGGAAGTCTATTTTTCTGAGCCCACACATTACCTCAATTCCTGCCACCATAGCTGCTTTGTTCATGAGTCCATTGGTGGTTGGGGACAGAGCATGACTCGTATTCACAAAATGAGTCATTATAGCCACTTGATTATTAAAATTCTTCTATACTAAGCTAATTCTTTGGTGAGGATTTACACGAGATACAAATATCTTTGTTTTCAAACTTTCAGAGGAGATATCTCCACCTACCTCTTCCCCAAATTTTCTTGTCATCAATTTTCCAAGTATGTCTTTTCCAATTCTCTGATCATCCAGCAAACCCAATGGTCAAAGTAGTATGTAACCAGATCTCTGATCATTTCTCCTTTCAAGAAAAGTGAACAATCAGATGTGCTGCTTGAAGGTCTGCTCATATTCAGTCCTCCCTTACTGTCCTTTATGGATGTCCCATAAATGGGCTGTAGTATTGCAACTATCTACATTCAGGTGATGTCTGCGTATCATACAGAACTATATGTAAACGGGGCCTAGTCTTGTCTTTCTTTGTTAACTAACTATGGGAGGCTCTCTATGAGGTCGTAGGTGCAGGCTGGGAGAAAGAAGGCAACGTAGCAGGAGTGGGATAAATGGTTATTTGCTCAATTTCTTTATGTAACTTATATATTGAGACTATACTTAGATACAGTCATGTATATACCACTTTCATTTGAAGATGGAGTGCTGCTATGAATTCCCATCTTTAGATTTTTGCAGGTAAGATAACAGTTAGTTCATAAGGGATAGCTCAGGTTGCATGGTAACTTGGTTATCCATGGTTAAGTCTAGATTAATTTTCTTGCATGTGGATTACCAGTATTTGTCAGTACAATTTGTTGCAAAGCCTATCTTTTTTTTCTATTGTATTGTCTTTGCTTCTTTGTCAAAGATCAGTTTACTATACGTATGTGGGTCTATTTCTGTTCTCTCTATTCTGTTATATTAACCTATTCATCTATCACTTTGCCAATATCACACTTTCTTGATTACAATAGGCTTATAGCAAAATTTAAAGTCAGATAGTGTGTGTCTTTTGACTTTGTTCTCCTTCAATACGGTTTCAGCTATTCTGGGTCTTTTGCCTCTCAACATAAACTTTAGACTGTTTGTTGACAGCCACAAAACAACTTAGTGAGACTTGAAGGAGATTGCATTTAATTTATACAATAAATTGAAAAGAACTGACATCTTGATAATATTGAATCTTCCTATCTATAAAAAAGGGAATATACTAAACTCTTTCCAGATATATGATTTGCAATATTTCCTTCTATTGTGTCATTGTGTTTTGCTTTCTTGATATCTTTTTAAGGAAACACATACACACCCAACATCAATAACAACAAAACAAACCATCTATTTATCTTTGATTACTTGTTTTTTGAGTGTCTTATCTAAAAATTCATTTTCTAATCTGTAGTCACAAAGATTTATACCTATGTTTGCTTAGTAGAGTTATACACTTTTAGCTCTTACATTTAGTAGTTTTATCAATTTTTTGTTAATTTTTACATATGGCCTGAAGTATGAATCCAACGTCATTTGCTTTTGCTGGTGAATATTGTTTTCCCATCACTATTGTTTGAAAAGACTATTCATTTTTTATTTAATTTCATTGACATTCTTATCAAAACATGTATGACTTTATTTCTGGGCTTTTAATTGATGTGTATGTCTAGGTTTCTTACGGTATTACCTAGTCCTATTTACTCTTGTTTTGGAAAAACTTTGTGAAATTTGCAAGAATGTGATCCCTCCAGTATTTTAAGATTACTTTGGATATTCTTATATCTTCTAATTATGCATGAGTTGTAGAAGCAACATGTCAATTACTCCAAAAAAAAAAAAAAAAAACACTGAATTTGGATTTACATTGCATTGAATCTATTGATCATTTTGGAAAGGATTACTATTTTAACAATATTTAGTTTATCAGTTCATGATCCCAGGAAATATTTCCATTGATTTCAATTATTTTTAATTTATTTTAATACTTTTGTAGTTTGACGTATACATGTTTTGCATTTCTTTTGTTAAAATTATTCCTAAGTATTTTATTATCTTTTATGCTAATACAAATTGAATTATTTTTATAATTTCAATTTTGGATTTTCCATTGTTACCGCATAGAATTAACATTAATATTTATATGTTGATTTCACGTCTTGTGACTTAACTGAACTCATTTGTTAGCTCTAATAGTGTGTATATATGTTTATTTCTTAACATATTCTAGATATGATTATGTCGTCTGCAAAATCATTTTAACATACATCAATTTTTGTTTTCTTGCCTAATTTCTCTGTCTAAAACATTCAGTACAATGTTGAATTAAAGTAGCAAGAGTGAACATCCATATGCTAATGTTTATAGAAAGTTTTTTCTCTCCATATAAATATGATCTTAGCTGAGGATTTCTAATAAATGCTCTTCATGAAGTTGAGCAATTTCCTTCCCCCCTATTTTTAGTTCACTATTTTTACCATAAACAGAGTTTGGTTTTTATGAACGACATTTTCTGTATATATTAAGATGATCACTGGGTTTTTGTCCTTTTTCATTAATATGATGTATTATATTAATTGATTTTATATGTTAAACCAACTCAGCAATCCTGGTATCAATACCATTTCATGGGATACAGTCATTTTTATGTTACTGGATCTGCTTTTCTGAGATATCTTTGATAATTTTCATGTACATAAGTGGTTTCTTTTTTAGTTTATTAATATAATGGATTACATTGATTTTCAAGTGTTAAACTCGCCTTGCACCTAAGAAATAAATTATATTTGGTTATGGTCTATAATCCTCTTTTATATGTTGGTGGATTCAGTTTCCTAGGTCGTTGAAGATTTTTCACATGTATACTTATAAAGAACTTTGATTTACATTTTTTTCTTGTGAAGTCTTCATGTCATTTTTATATCACAGTAATACTGGCCTCATAGAAAGGGTTGTGAAGTGTTCTCTCCTTCTGTATATGTCTCAAAGCATTTATAAAAAGCCAGGGCTAATTTTTTTTTAAATGTTTGGTAGAGCTAATCAGGAAATCACATGTACTTGGGCTTTTCTTTGTAGGAAGTTTTCTATTTCTATTCTAGTGTGGAATCTTATTTTTCTGTACATAAAACTACTTTACAAAATAAATTCTGTCTGTTTAAAAATGGTAATACTTGACCATGTACAAAATTTTTAAATCTCAGAAAACAGTTTACAATGAAGAATATATTTCCGTTGCCTTATATATGTAGAAATTTAGTTCTAACCTTCAAAGGTAATCACAAGTATCAGTCCCTTCTCAACTATTCTGGAGACATTGCACACAAAAATATATTTATATGCATATTTGTCTCCCAAAATACCGTCCAGAATGTTGTGAACCTTGCTTTTTTTTTTTTTCTTTTTTATTATTATACTTTAAGTTCTAGGATACATGTGCATAATGTGCAGGTTTGTTAGTGAAACTTGCTTTTATATATACCTATATATCTTGGAGTTTAGCCTTCATCAGTACATGTTGAGCTATCTCATTCTACTTAACAGCTATGTAATTCTCCACTGAACAGTTATGTTACAATTTATTTAATCAGTTGCCTAGGGGTAATACTTGTACTTTTTCTAACCTTTTGCTACTGAAATAATAATGGGTGATTTTAGACATCAGCTTTAGAAAAGATAGCACATTCAGCAGTTACTTACATCAGCTCTGGAAGTGAAACTGCTATGTTTTGAATCCAACTTTCCCCACTTAGCCTTGAACTGTGTAATTTTATCCAATTCATTAATGTTTTTATGACTCAGTTTCCTTAGTTGCAGGACACCACCTATTTCATAGGCAGAAAGAATACACTAATTTATAAAGGGTTAACAGACATATAGATCTGTTAATATTTGCTAATTGTATAATTTACTATACAGGTAAACACTGAATTTTTTTGGAATATATTCTGAATATTATGATTTTTGACAATATCAACTAATTTTAGAAATCATCATGCATTTTTCTCACTCATAGGTGGGAACTGAACAATGAGATCACTTGGACTCTGGAAGCGGAACATCACACACCGGGGCCTATCATGGGGAGGGGGGAAGGGGAAAGGATTGCATTGGGAGTTATACCTGATGTAAATGACGAGTTGATGGGTGCTGACGAGTTGATGGGTGCAGCACACCAACATGGCACATGTATACAATGTAACAAACCTGCATGTTATGCACATGTACCCTAGAACTTAAAGTATAATAATAATTAAAAAAAAAGAAATCATCATGCATGTTTCGAATCTAGGTTTCCTCAAAACTGTGTTTCATCTTCCTTAATTTTATTTTCTTTGTTTCATTTTTATAATAACCTGGGTAGAAAAAACACATAAAAGTGTTTTAGGTTACTTCATATATATTTACAACACGTTTAAGCCATAAAATATATTGATCTTAACAATTATTTTATCATAAATGATTTAGTTTTTATCCTCATACTTTAACTAATTTAGAACACTTAAATATTTTACCTTTTGACTCATACAACTATATATATATATATCTAATTTCCACTTGTGTATTGATTATAATTCAATCAATATTTATTGAATGTGAAGAGTGTGATGCCATAAGATGGAAGCTGTTAGCGCTAATTCTCTGGGGTTCACTTTTTCTCTTTCCACCATTTACCATAATTTGCACAGATGTAGATTATTGTTGCAAATAGAAATTATTAAGCGATTATAAACCCAGAAGATGTATATTTACCTTTACTTTAGAGGATTTTCCTACTGTCACTTGACTAATGCTAATCCAAACCGTTTTTACCCCCCTTTCTCTGCAAACCATGTAACTGAGTACAGTAGTAAAAATGCTGCCTATAGTAAAGTGTGTACATGCCAAGTCACCCCTATTCAAGAGGTTGCTGATTCAGCCTGAAATAGATAAACCGATTTTAAATTCAGTTTGAAATAGATAATATATTTTTCTAACTGTTGGAGGGGAGACAGAAACCTGCTATTCTTAGCCATAGTAAGGAAAGGTGCCCAGGCTCTGAAACACCTCCCTTCATGTTTCAAACAAACCTATATTTCATTCTCAAGGTATTCCGCTGCAAAGCAATCTGGCCGATTCTTCAACACGAATAAGTTGAACAAGTTCCATTTTCTAAACAGTGTTGCCTTCTACATACATCATTGTTTGTTCTTAGGTAAAGAATGTGTTTGTATATTAAAGACACAGTAGAAGATAATCAGTGAGAGGAAGCTTAATAACATAGATGCTAGACTAATGTTAACACTTAGAAAAAAAATCAGCGAAAGACAATGTTAAGCAGATATATATATACACACTATACATATATTATATACTATATATGTATATATACAGTGCATGTACATATATATTATATACTATATATGTATATATACACAGTGCATGTACATATATATGTATATATCAGTGTTAGGTGAAATAGAATTTACAAAGAAATTAAACAGGTTTTGTAACTAAAATGAATTTATTATATAAAATTAAAATGTAACTAAGTAGAATTCATTTCTATATTACATATATTTGATACTTATCAAAAGATGGATTAAATTGTAAATTCACTGTGGATGTAGGATTTGGTTTGTTTAATGACAATAATGTTATTTCTAACCATTAATTTTGCATTTAAATTTAAAAGCATTTTAATCATAAGTTTTATTTTCATACTTAATCTTATTCTTTTATTGTTAGGATTTGTTTTGTTCATTATTTATTTAATTGTAGGAAAAATCGTCACAGGTTTTTTTCTTTTTGGCTAATATTTGAATTAACGTTCTTGCCATAATTCACAATTCAAAGGTTCATATCAGATTTATTTCTAAGCAAAATATCTGACCAAAACAGCTCTCCTATATTATATGGTTTAATTAACCTTTTTATTGCAGTTTTTTGAAGCAAATAAAATGTGTAAGATAGCTTTCTTAGAATACTGGAGTGTATCTTGAATATGATAACTGAGTTTGTAATCAGAATAGATAATTTCTTGAATCTTCTGAACCACTCCGAAAAAGTTGGCAAATGGGCAGATAATTGATGTAATTTTTAACAGTAATTAAATACATAGAATTTATGTATACTTATTTATTTTAATTAGAATACTAGAAGATGTAAAATGTTATACTGATTAATTTATTTCTTTAAATATCTGAAAAAACTGAATGTAGACTGATTTTCAGACAGGATCCAACCAAGGTTAATCCATTGACTCTTCCCTACAGTAATTTATCCAAACTTTCACTGTGGCTTGTAAAGAGATACTGTCTTTTCAAATACTTTGAAGACTTCTTGCCCATAGGCCCCATAAGAAAGTAACTAAGTAAAACTTTGTCAAGCAACATCAGAAAAAACAAAAGACAAATATTGCTAAGTACCAATTGACTCCTAAGGAAGTATTTGCAGTTCATGCTACATTTGAAATATTTGTTTTATCCAAAAAATGGCTGGGGGAGAAAAAGTTGTGTGTGTGTGTGTGTTTGTATCACTGATATATATACATATATACACACACACACATATATATGACAAATAACTGTTCTGATCAACTGTTCTGAAATTAATTTCTCTTTTCAAAAGAATATGTGCGAAGTCAAGTTTATTGACATTCTACTTTCATCACTGAAGGAATTATGAAAGTGATAACTCATTACAAACATTTTAAAATCTAATCCATCACAAGAATTTTAAAAGAAATATGATTTATTTTAACTTTTTTAAAGAAATATGATCCTAGAATACATAGTGGAAAAAAAAAAAAAAAAGCAAAATCACTCTTTTGTACTTAGTTTTCCTATTGAGAGCAAGTGTATGCATTTTTTAGATAGTATGTTTGTCCTAGAATGACAAACTTATTGAGATCAACTGGGTCTTATTCAATTGTGTTTCTTTCACAAAGCCCTGAAGAATGCTTTGACAATGGCAGATGCTCGACAAGATAACTGTTGAGTAAGTAAGTAAACTGCCAACCATTCTAAGAGAGAAAAGACAATTAAATTACTGTTATGCAAACAAAAAATGTTTACATTTTTATTTTCCACTTAAATTATGTTTTCTTGTAGCTTTTCTGCTGTGCCCTTTCTCTCTTCTCTGTTGCTCAGATGGAAGCTCACATTTGTGATCTCCGTATTGATAAAAAAAAATTTAATATTGTTCAGAAAAAGATAGAATACTTCTCTTTCCTTTTTATTATCGTTTTTGCCACCTTTTTTAGCCTAAGAAAGCCTACAGACCTGGTCTCTTGTATATTTGCTATATATGAGAGATCCTTACTAGGCATAAAGAAAAGACTCCCCCTCTATTCCCAGTAGATTTTAAGCAGAAAAAAGTAGAGAAATAAAATACTCCGGCCGCCAAGCTTGTTTTTCCTTTGTTGTTGTTGTTGTTGTTTTGTTTGCTTTTTCTATTTAGATGGAAGAATGTTCTAGAATAGGAGACATTTTGGAGTCATCAGATACGAAGGGAAAGGAACTAAGAATATCATGAATGTATGAATATAGTCCCATAGAATCCCCATGAAGAGGTTGTGAGAACTTAGCAAAAACTCATGTGCCCAATAATAAATTGTTTCTTTGGTTTAATACCTATATCCAGTGTCCATCAGCCTTGGGCTAAAGTATAGCAGCATGATTGGCCTGTGTCCAAATAGTGAGTTTGTTGCTCTTCTGGCTCAATTTCAGTGTAGAGGAGAAGCAAAGGTTTGGATAGAGAACTGCAATGAGATGTGTAAATGCTGAGTCCCTGTTTCTGAGGGAAAATTGTGAGTGAGAAGAAAGAAGACTCTATGGGTAAGGACTCCAAGATCTGAGGGGATGTGCCACCGTCACAGAGCAACAGTGAGCAGAAGTTCAACATTCTAAGAGATCTGTACTCTGAGAATAAGTGAAAAGAGAAAAATCATAATCATTTGCCACATTTCTAAATGGTTAACTGTTGTTTATTCATCACCAGAGAACAAGATGATCAAGAGCATACACTTTGCCTCTGAGAACTCTTTGTTCTCCTTGTCACACCAAGATCACATAAGCCATATTTGTCTCTTATATATGTACATACTATCTTATGTATGGCAATATGAATGGAGAGGAAATTGGTTGGCCAAGCAAACACTTTTCAAAATGACTATTGGTGATTTGTAGTAAATTTATACTTTTCCCCTCTGCTGCCCTGTTGATGGGAGTTGTGAGACTGGATTAATTATAAAGAATGAACTATGTGTTTTTTCCACATGTGAACATTCTTTGAATGAGTCCTTTAACCATACCTCACTAATTAACAAATAATCAACTTATTTTTGATGAACTATTATGAGATATAAATTTACTAATATAAAAATGCAAACTTATCCAACATGCTTCATAGATTAACATTATAGATACTTGGAAAAGTGTATTATCAAATTATTATTGTTATCAAAGTAGTGGCATATACTTACCAATGGAACCTATAAAGATAAATGAGAAAACTCTTGTTAACACAATTAAGACTAATATCAGGAACATAACAGCACATCTACATCTTCTAATTGGATGACTTAATTAGAAGACCAAAGAAAGGAAACCAACTTGAGAGGATTGGGTCAAAGGTCTCATTGAAAGGATGAAACTGCTCAGGTTAATGGAAGTTTAAAGTCTATGTGCTTTAACCAATTTACTATTTATTTACTGAAAATTAATGAATATTTTTCTTCTATATTAATAATTTCAACATGAAAAGTGCTTTATTTCTGAAATACTGGATATATAAAAATTCAACCCTTAGATTTAATCTGATATGTAAGTAATAATTCTTATTTTTATAGTAATCCTTGCCTAAAAATAGTCTAATATTTTAGCAAATACACACATATAAATCATTAGTGTTGTAATTTAATAGTTTAATAGCTGTATCTAATATGCAAAAAATTACTTTGAAACAGTTTTAAGACTAGTAGAAGCTGATTTCTAGAAAAAAATATTTAAAGAGCTAAGCTTTCTTTTTTAACATTCTCTTTAAAATTATAAGCAATATGTTATGTTTTGTATTCCTCACAAGCCTTTTGAAAAGTATATCCAGTAATAGTTTAATTTAAGGTGCCAATCTCTTTTATTAGATTTATGCCTATGATGAAAGGTAGCTTAACTGTTTAAATCTAGTGTTACTTAAATGACCAAATATCAAATATTAAGATTCTTGCTTTTTGTTGGGTTACTTTTATAAACTACGTATTTACATTTTAAAAAATAGTAAATTATTCCCCTTTAGAGTCTTGTTAATACCAGCATCTTAGCTTTCTGATTAAGCCAATTGTAGCAACTGGGAAAGATTTTAAAGATTAATTACATGATTGTATTATTGTCCAGCTCACTAAATACATACAAACTCAGTTTCACATCTTGGGAAATTTTTTTAAAATACTATTTTGAGTAGCAAATAGTACATTGTCATTAATGTACCTTTCAATCATTTGAATTAAGTTTTATCGAACTAGAATTTAGTTGACGTATAGTATATTTTGGCCCTAAAAAGGGAAACTGAACTCAAATACTTAATCACTCCAAGTCCTAGATCAACAGCTAACGTAACAGTACAGAAAAACACTTACATACTTACAAAGACAAAAAGAAGAAGAGGGTAAAGCAAATGAAAAGATTTAAATGTGAATACAAATATTTATCAGACTGAAAGATGGTGAAAGAGTGAATCAGCAAGATGAAGGAAGTCACAACATAAAATCCATGTAGACAGGGATTATACAAGAAATTCAGGCCTCTGGAAGCCTGGAAAGGCTCAAAACTCAACAGGCCTGGGAAAGCTGAGGTTGGAGATGTTCCATGACTAAGTAGTCATAAGACGCAATATATTTTAAAAGTATTTTATTCCGATTATCATGTTGGTCTTGGCCTGGTATATTGTTTGAAGCTAGTTTGTCTTGGTCAAAATTGAAATTTCTCCTTTTTTTTTTCTGGTGGGGTTTTAAAATATTTTGAAAGGCCAGCTGTTCTCATATTAATAAAATAATTACACTTGGCAAATTATATCAGTAATGGTTTCCACTGAACAAGCCCAGCATGCCATTTAGAATAAAGTAACTTTCAGATTGCTTATTTCTGGAGTAGAGAAAAGTTAATTGCTAGGAATCTTTCTATTTTAAACCAATTTGCAAATTACGGAAAACTTAAAAAATACAACTGATGATTCCTTTAAAGAGTAAGATAATTTTCTAGAAATTAGTTTTTTTATGTTAAAATCTTGAACACCTGTAAGTTGCAACATACGTAATGACTTAAATAAATGTAATTGTATGCCATGTTGCTCAGAAATGTTAAAACACATTGTCAAAATATATTTTAATATATTATTTGCATAACAAATAAGTAAATTGAATCTGATGCAAATAAAATGTTACTGAAATTTTTGTGTGAGAATTTTTCTTGATTTATTTTTTAATTTAAGCTTTTTTGTTTTCTTATATTCTATTATCTAATACTAAAAGACTTTAATAAATACATATTTCAGCAGGCTTAGCCAGTAGAAAATCATATTTTCATGCATAATAACATTAGCTATCCTAAAATATTTAGACTAATTTTACCATATTAATAAAAATAATTCTCAAAAAACTCCAGCCAATCTCTGCATGATATATAGTGGTAAGTAAAATGGACCTTATTTTTAAGCTTGAATATCTCTAGGAAATAAAATGTTCTATTCCACAGCCATTCTCTTTAAGCTTAATCCCAATTTTATTTAAATGTATTTAGAATTTCAAACCTCTGCTGTATGATTTCTGGAGACTCATCAGTGTATTCTTCACATAGGAAAATCGTGCCTTTTTTTTTCTCATTCAGTTGTCTCAAGATACAATTGCAAAGTAAACATTTTCAGATATTGTGTATTAACTTTTCCAAATTATCCTCCTCCCCCATGTTGTACTAATTGGGCTGTTTCCATCCATTTTAAGAGACACCAAGAAGAGGGCTATGTATCTACACCAAACATTTCAAGAAAACGAAAGATGGAACTTTTATATCATTCACTTATCCATGATTTTGAAAAAATACCACTTGAAAGTCACTCTAGTGGACACTAACAGTGATCCACAGTTACATGTGATACGATCTCATGCTATTGACTGTAAGTATGATTTAAATCAACCTAAATGTTCATATTGGAGGTTAAAGTTGGTTCAATAAAATATTTAATTACACCCACACCTCTCTCACTTTCTTATATTTTAAAAATGAAAGGGACATATTCAAAGAATGGAATAAATATGTTTATATTAATAAATAAATTGTGTGGTTTTTACAGTGTGATATTTCTAATGATTTCTTCCTATTCTTGGAAAGTATACAATCAATTTATGGTGGAATTGAAAATAAAATGTTTTGAATAAAATTATTGTGAAGAAGGTAACTTCAGTTTCCAGTTAGTGAAATGAGCCATTTTTGGTTAATAAAGCAAGTTCTATGAATTTCATTTTTTGTATTTCTACTAAAAATTTAAAAGCATAAAAACCCAAGAGTGAATCTTAGAATAAAAATAAATTAGCAATTGTTGCAGAGAACTTGATCCCACACCAATTAGAAGCAAGAGCCTAGTTTTAAAAGTCATATGAATTTGAATGAATAATGAGGAGTAGTTGCTGAGAGATCTCATATTCCCTTGCCAAAGTTGCAGCTGAGAAATACTTTCAATGTGTTTCAAAAGCAATTCAACTATCTTTTGTTTTGATGTAGGTTAAATATTTTTTCTCTTTTGTTATCTTTATCCATTTCTATTTTTCCTGTTTCCCTTGTGTTTTCAGAAAATATTAATAATCTTTTCCTAACTTACTGTACCTAGACTGTATCATTGAAGGAATCTTTTTAGCTTACATTGTAAAATCTACAGATTAAAGATAGAAATAAAATCATTTGTTAATCAAAGCATGTAACAACACCATATGAGGCTTTATGAAAAATAATAATAACAAATTTGTTTCTACTAAACTATGCAAAATAAGATTATATATAACATATAATTTATAAAATATTAATAGTACTCTTTTCATATTATCGATAAAATGCCAATAAAACATTTTCACTGGACAAATAACTTATGCTGAATTTCAAGACACCAAAAAGAAAAATGAATATATATTCATGTATATTTACATAACTACATAAATTGGTGATTGTAACAATCATATTCCTGGCAAAAAAAAGAGCAACAGAACTTAAATGATAATATAAGACAGTTTTTCTTCATTAGAGATATTTATATGCTTGATCAGATTACTGAAAATGAGATTTCTATAAGTGATATAGAAATATAGGCAGGACTAGGTGGGCTAACAAAGGGTTTGAAATATTCATTGATAGTTATAACAGATAGCCATTAGTTTACCTTGGGCCTGACAAAGCAATAAATGTATAAGGTTACCAGAATTTGGAAGGACCTGTTGCTCTGGGTCTTCTGGCTATAGTTGGAGGAACATCGTTACTGTGAATACAGCGGCATGGTGGGGAATGGATGCGTGGGAAATTAATACCCTGTGCTCCCTCATTCTCATTCTTCATTCTCCTCTCAGTGTCTCCCATTGACTAATCCAATTAGAAACTATAGACGGGTATCTGGGTAATTCCGTCTATAGAAGTCAATCAATTAAAGCATTGGGGATTCATCAAAATGGTCAAGGGTAGAGTGATGAACTAGGTAAATAGAGATTATTTAACACAATATTGATTTTCAAAATTCACATAGACAAGACTGGCTTTTTAGAAAGATATGAAGTAAGTTTAGACTTTCTCTCAATAACTCTCAAATTAAATATTTTGGAGAATTGAAAATGAACTATAATCTCATAAATTTTTCTTAATGTGTCCATCAAGAAAGTAAATCTGCTAGAGTTAATTCTCATAAAAATTATTTTATATCAAAATATTCTGACAGAATCAGGATCTCCAAAGTTCTTCACAGACGTAAGAAGCAGGCTGAATTTGAAAGGTGAAATGTAACAGATACAATTTCTGTTGGCTAGATTGAAAAACCTACTGGTTCAAAGCACAGTATGAAGCTCAGCAGAAGTAAAGGTAAAACATTCTTAGGAAGTTCTGCCTGTGGTCAGTCAGCAACTCGGGAATTAACAGAAGTCGTGACTGTTTGATATGGAAATCGAATCTAGAGTTAGAGGTGATGCCTTAGGATATAGTGCTCCTCTCTATCTTGGATTCATAATGATATACCGAGTATCCACTGTCAAGATAATTTAGCTATTGGTAGTTTTACATGATGACTTCTTCCAAGTGTTAGTTTCATAAATCTTAAACATCATGAAATACACTTTAAAGTAATAAATCACCTCATTCCAGAAGGATCTAGTGAACGAGTACCATAAATCATTCACTATATGACAGAAAATAAATATGAAGATAAATATTTACAGTCAACGCCTTTAGGTAAAAAGTGCTAAACTAATGACTAACATATGCTGAGAATCTACTTTCTATCAGAAATCTCTTTAGCATTTTTGCATATTACATAATTATTATAGCTAATCTACTAAGTACATACTGCATCCCCATATCACAGATGAGGAAACTGGCACAGAGGGAAAGTAACTTGATCAAGTCACAGAGCTAATGGCAAAGCCAGAATTTGAATGCCGCAATCTGGTTTCAGAGCCTTTGTTTTAGCTATTCTTTTACACTTTTTCTTCATCAGAGATACTTAAATGCTTGATCAGATTGCTAAAAATCAGATATTTTTTGGTTTGTTGGACCAGACATGCTTCCCAGAAGACTAGAAATTAGACGTGCTTTTAAAACACGAATTAGGTTCCCTTGGTATCATCCTGACCCTTCTATAATTTCTCCCCTTACAATGTTAGTGAGACTCAGTCCTCCAGCTGATCCAAAGTCAGGTCATGAACGATGAATTCAAAATCAACAATCTCAGATCTATGTATCCAGTCGAGAGTTAGCTGCTGAGACCCGATTTAGGAGGCTCAAAACTTCGCATTTTGATTCTCAAAAGTTCTGCATTTTTAATATGTTTAGAACCGAAATATTGCAAACATTCCCTTCAGAATCAGTGGCGCCTACAAATAATGGCTGCTTTGTCTTTGTGGTAGGAGAGTCAAAGTAGAAAGTATAGCATCGGGTTTTTTACTTTGGCTTGACACTGCAAAAATGTTGCCAATTTGTTAGCAGGCTTATTAATTTTCTTGGGGTATATCTCCATTATGTGTCATGTACATGCCTGACCAATATACCTAAAGTGGAGCATATAGTTTGTTTATTAGGACACTTAAGCAAGATGTCATTTATCTATGATTTAAAAAAAAAAAAAAACAGACCTGTGATATCCTGGAAAGACAATCCACGTCTCTCCTTGCTTAAAAAATAGGCAGTAATATAAACTTAAGTCACAGAGCAAAGGTGTACTGTGACCTGTCTTCATGTATGCGTACATGAAAACATAAATTTGTGATTGTAGCATTTGCCTCATGTGTCCTCTGTTTATTGGTATATAGGAAGCCCATTTGTCAGATTAAGTTGCACATCAAGTACCAGAAATTGCATTAATTTGCCTCAGTAAAGAGATCCTCTAAAGCAGAGAAATCCTCTAAAGCAATACTATTGCAAGGCTTCAGATCACTTCAGTTGAGAACTGACAGCCCTTAGTTTGTCATTTTCTTCCCTTCAGCTATCCATTGCTATCACACTTTCCAAAGTTTTCCATGCCCTTGAGACATATGTGCTGTATAGAACTGGTTGACATTGATTCCATAAGACTGACCTTTAATGAAAACTTTATTTCACGCTACATGTATTAATTGCTAGAAAAATACATAACAGGGACTGCTGGATTTCCATGTTCTCCTCTTGCACCAGTACTGATTTGTCTCATATAATTCTGAATAGGTCACAATTCTTACTTGAATATGATTATAACTTAGTTAGCTTAAACAGAAATGAAATTTATTGGCAGAGAACTCAATTGCTCCAAACATGGAAAAGGTTGCTGAAAATCAAGCTCAGTAAGAATTAAACAAAAATCAGGAAAGCAACAGAGCTTCCATGATTAGCCACCTCAGAGCACTGCTGCTATCTGACAGGACACTCACTGCCTTGTCCACTGTGGCCCCTATGTCTGGACTGCTGCCACTGTCCTGCTGGATTCCATTTCACTGGGACACTTGGTATGGTGTTATTAGACTCTCCACTCTGTTGATTCTGCTATCAAAAATCTCTAAATGTCATCGTGCTTTTGCTTCATTTACTCAAGATTCAAAGTTGTTAGTGGTGGGAGAGAGGGAAGGCATGGCTGTTGAGCTCAGATAACATGTTGCCAAAAGGAAGGGATTATCCAGCCTTCTTCAGTTTCCACAGCAGATGGCTTGGTTGGCTTCCACCTATCTTGAGATTTCTCCCAAATCAAAAGGGTAGCCAAAACAGGAAAAATGGTCAATGAACATATTAAACAAAATGGTAAAAATAAATGAGGTAAAAAATAGAAGAAAAAAGAAAATTAGCAATAGCTCAAATCTTTAGATCAACTTGTGTCAACATTTTAGTGTTCTTTATGAATTTCTTTTAATTTTAATGTGACAGTTACTCAACTTTGCTCTCTTTAATGGCATATTGTACATACATTTCAAAAGCTTTAAGTAAAAGTTATATTTTTATTAACTTTGGTAAATACATTTTTTATTTAATAGATGGCCTTAATAACCAAATAGAAGGAAACCTATATCCTTGTCCATAGAATTTAATGAGGCCTTTTGCAACCAACAGTATACATATAATAAAAGACAAAGTAAAAATAAAGTAATAATAGTAGATGATTAGAGTCCTTACTTCATGCCTGGTAAGAGCAGGATATCACATGCATTGTGCCCATGATTCTCTCTAGGATTGCACAAGGCGTGTCATTGCAATTTAACCAATCTAAGTAGATAAACTTGCACAAGCTTACATAGTTAGAAACTGGTAGATAAGAACCAATCCTAATCTTTCAGAAAGAAATAAGGCATTGCCTTCCTATAGGTATGTATGTGGGTATCTGATGACAACATTGTCTAAACAATTTAATTCCCCATGGTTAGTGTGAAGTCTCATGAGAAATAGGAAAATTAATGTTATCATTATCACTGTATTCATATTCCTTATTTTTAAGGAGACTCAAATAAATTGAAAATAAAACTAAATAAAATGGTATACTGCCTTTAAATATATCGAATACCAACTTTTACTTTTAAAGAAATATTATATTTATTCTTTTCTGTTTTATTATTTTTGTGTGCAACAGCAAAGATAAGTTGACGAAAAAGTATAAATACAGATGAATATTTTAAATATTGGAACTGTCGTGATAAGATTTGTACATTTAATTGAAAAAAAGCTTATCAACTTGGCCTTTCCTTTCTCTGATTTTGCTTCATATAATAGACTTCACCTGAAACAGAAGTACAATTGTGCACAACATGAAAAATCGAGGTGCATACTAGGTGGTTAGAGTGTTTTTTTCCATATACAGAAGATTAGTAAAAGGGAGAATTAGCACCTAAATATTTTTTAAGATGTCATTGTCAAAAGTGTTTGATAAAAATACAAATCAAAATTGTTTTTCATAAGTACATAAATCACAGTATTACTGCAACCATCCCATTAACATATTTTTTTAATTTTTAATTTTTGTGGGCACATAGTAAGTGTATATATTTACAGTGCACATGAAATTTTTTGATATAACCATGAAATGCATACTAATCACATCAGGATAAATGTGGTATACATCACCTCAAGCATTTATCCTTTGTGTTAAAAGCAAACCAATAGCAGAAAAGAATTTTGATTCAACATGAATATAATAATTTAGAAAATGACTGAAATCAACCAGAAACTCAAAAAACTTTAAGCTAAAACATCCATCTGGTTTTTTAAAAAATGGCTTATAATTATGCAGAAATGAATGACTACTTTTTATTCATTTAGTAAAGAAAACATTTTTGAGCGCTTATTTTCTGTGTAAAACTAATTTGGATGCTGGAGATAATGTTGTAACATTCAAAGACAGTCCCTGACATTAGAGAGCTTACATTCTCTAGAAGAAGAAATAAAGCTACCAAGTAAGCAGACACAAATGAGTTAATTTCATATTGTGAGAAGTACAAGGACATAAAACTGAGTCGGGGGAAGAGGATAACAAGAGAATATATGATGAGAAGCAGCCAGTCGTGAGGAAATTTAGAGTCAATGCATTCCATGATGAGGAAATGGCAATGTATTTATATATGGACTCTCTCTGTATTTTTCCAAATATCTACTACAATAATGTATGGTGCATATGGTAATTGCTCTTAAATTAAAAGAGAAAAATATATAGACATAATATGTATTTTTTTCTTCTTCATCTCATCTTCGTCCTTGGATTATATATTCAAATGCTTAATCAACCACAAACTCAATCAACTGTCTCTCTGTATACATATATGTATGTATACATGTGATGGATACCATAATTAACCCCTTTGTGATTATTATGTGTTACATGCCTGTATCAAAATATTTCATGTATCCCATGAATATATACACCCACTACGTACCTGCAAAAATTAAAAAAATTCTGTTATGCTAATGTGACGGTTGCACTAATATTATGATATATATGCATATATATACACATCTATACACATACATGTACATGTACACATGCCTATGCATGCATGTATAGACTTGTACATGTACATTTATAAAAATAGACACATATATGTATTTGGATTTACTTTCGCAAACACGCAAGCTCCGGATATACACAATGTTCTCTATTAACAAGACGTTCCATGGACTACTAACTCTGTGGAATATATTGTCTAGATCAATGCCTGACATGATCCTCAGTAGCCAGATGACATGACAGACCCTTTATAAAAAGCTCTCTCTTAATTATGGCAAATGGGATGTTTACTTCCACTAAAACCTCTCTTGACCCCCCTTCTTATGTAACGTCTCTGTGAAAGATAACCTTCAGTTTCAGAAAAATAAAAGAAAAAGCGTCTGTCTTCTCAACACACTATGCTAGAAAATACATATGCCTTTTTATTCAGAAAGGTGACTCCACTCAGAAGCTTCTCATCCTGTAGAAAATAATATATTGTGTTCAAATCTTTCATTTATAAATATGTGCATTCTTTTTGTTTAATATTTTACAGTAGACACGATAGAAATATAAACGCTAATTATACAAAATGAAGAACTCGATCCATTTTCAGCCACAGGTAATTGTAAAAAGAAAAACAAAGATTTTAAAGGTCAAGGAAACAGCCATCTGCTTAACAACCTGACCATCTGTGAAAGATAATTCAAGGCCAGTTCAAAACTCAGAGGGCCCTAAGTGTCACCCAGAAAAATGTCTTATATGTTATTCTGTATCTAAACTCAAGGTATAAGGCACACATTACATGAATATTATCATCATCCATTTTTATTTATAAAGCAATTTAGATTTGCCTTGTTAATAATAGATGGTGCCCAGTTTTTCATAATTAAAGCACTATGAAGAAACATTAAAGTTAAGTGAAAAACATCATAATAATATGCACATTTATTATAATTACAAATAATGCTCTACTATGATATTTTTGATAAAACTAGACATTTACAAAAGTATATATTTCATTTATATCTGCTATTGTATTTTTTAATTTTAAAAATATATTAGTATAAAATATTTTAAAAATGCATACAGAAGTAAAATTGAGTTTGTCTGCCAGCCACATAATAAAATATATCTCCTATTCAGTCCCTCTCAGTACAATTCTTCAGACACAATTAATGTATAAACTTCAAAATATAATATAAATATAAATGTGCATGTATTTGTGTCTGTATGTGTGACTGGTATTTTGAGTGGCTAAATTTAAAATGATACAGTATTTTCAAACATCATGGAGATTTCCTAATAAAACATAAGGCACATTCTTCCATTGTAGGTCTTTGTTATTATAGCTTTTATTGGTGTTTAATTAAAAAATATTTTTCCTTCAGGTTAACTTATTCTCAGCATTTGTAACTTTTTCTTTATCTTCTGCAAGTATGCTTTTCTTCCACTGTTTAGCCTAGTTATCTTTTTAAAATTTTATAGGATACATATTATTCAGTTGAGGGTGAATTATTCTCATAACAAATCAAGTTAATGATTATTTTATAATTGCTGTTAGTTGGTTCCTCAGTCAGTCTTAGATTTCAAACAATGAAAGTGCACCATCTGAAAGGGTCCTTCAGTAACAAATATTAAGCCCTGTGTCTGCACAGAATGGAGTTCTAGACATTGAGGATACAGAAGTGAACAAGAGATGAGTTTCTCCTTCTCGTGAAACTTGCATCTTAAAGGGATAACTTAAGAAAGCAATGAGGCTGGGCGCGGTATCCCACACCTGTAATCCCAACACTTTGGGAGGCCAAGTTGGGCAAATCACCTGAGGTCAGGAGTTCAAGACCAGCCTGGCCAACAAGGTGAAACCACTTTTTTACTAAAATAACAAAAATTATCCAAGTGTGATGGTGGAGGCCTGTAATCCCAGCTACATGGGAAGCTGAGGCATGAGAATCGCTTGGACTCGGGAGGCAGAGGTTGCAGTGAGCCGAGATCATGCAATTACACTCCAGCCTGGGCGACAGAAGGAGACTGTCTGAAAAAAAATAAACTAAAATAAAATAAAACAAAAAGCAATAAATAAATGTTCTATGGTTAAATAGGGAAAATCAGCACTTTAAAATTATTGTAATCCAAAATTAAATATTGGATTATAGGTATCTATTTTCTAATCTCTTCTATTGTTTTCTCAATTAAGCATAGGCACATGTATCAGTATTTTCTTCAAAATCAACTTTGTTATGTCTTGTTTAAGAAATCTTTCAAGACTTCAAGGTATACAAAATTTCAATTATATTTTCTAATCAGCGTCTTCAAGGTGGTTTGTTTGCTATTGTTGTCATTGCTGGAGTTTTTTAACTCTAAGATATTAGCCCTTGTGTAGTTCGTCTTTTTACATAGCATACATTGTCCATTTTTGAGTAGAGTCCATCTTTTTTAATGTCATTTTTTTCCAGCTCCATTTCTTTCAACTGTCCCTTCTTTCATAACTGACCTGAGAAGCAACCTCTGCCATCTACCAAAATTACCTGTTTATGGACTCTCTATTCTACTCCATTGATTAATCCTCAGTCAATGTCACAGTAGCAACATGAACATTGCTTCATAGTAAGTCCCAGTATCATGAATGGCAAGTTGCCCCCTTAATCCTTTTGAGAAATGACCTGACCGTAGTCAATACTTTAAATATTTGAGAATTTTTAAATCAAGATCCATGAATTGCTTTGCTGTGAAATCTATACTTGCTGCATTGATTATATTTAAATTTGGGGCCAATTCTCAGCTTCTTAATATTTATTCTTACATTCACGATATCGGATATGTCCATCTTTAGTTGCATCTGTTGTAATAAATTACAATAATGTTTTATTTTTTTCTTGAAGAAGTCTCAAAATCTGTTTTACAGCTTAACAAGTGAAATGAGATAATAAGAAAAATGTAGCTTTGAAGCTGTAATTTTATTAGGCTTTGATTAAACATTGGTTATGCTGAATTTTTGAAACTATTCATATGACAGATGGATATTCTTAAGTAGGCAAGTTAAATGCACTATTTTATTTTCACTAGGTTTTTCTTTAAAATCATGAGCATAAACAGGTTTATCCATTTTCTCTGACACCTACTTCTATGCATACCAGAAAATCTAGAAATAAAGATTTATTACTAACTCATCAATTTGTCTGTATATTTATTTGATAATTCATTTATTAAGTAGTAATTTACTAAGAAAATACTATGTATTTACAAAAATTAGCCAGGTGTGGTGGCACATGCCTGTACAAGTCCAAGCTACTGGGGAGGCTGAGGCTGAAGAATCATTTGAACCTGGGAGGTGGAGGTTGCTACGAGCTGAGATCACGCTGTTGCACTCCAGCTTGGAGGACAGAGTGAGACTCCATCTCAAAAAAAAAAAGTACTATTATTTAATATCATCATAAACATTGATGTAATAAATAATAATGGCAAGACCAGATTGTAATCCTGAAATTTGATTTAATTTTCTAGCTCTTAAAGCATATTCTGATTATACTAATTATTTAATTTTTTTAAAAGTTACTCTGTGTATAAGCTCCTTTAAATGAGTAAAAGTCAAGCTTGATGGTAAAATATTTCACCTCTATTCCATGAAGAATGTAGTGTCTGTGTGTGTGATTTAAATATACAAATATATAAAAGGAGAAAATGAGGAACAAAGCAGGCTTCTTACTGAAAAAGTATTAAGAAAATAAAAGTCAATTTCCAGTTGATTGCTCAGAATTAAGGAGTTTTTTTGGGAGAAGGTTATTTTAAGAAAAAATAAAAATCAGACGTATTTGGGAATGCATAGGGTGCATTTATTTATTTTTGCATTACTATAAAAGCTTTATGATTTTGATGAACAAATATAGATTTTGATGAACATATTATAAATGAGAGTCTCAGGGCTCTTAGAAAAAAACAAACAAACATATAGATCAGCTGACAAAGCATGTTTATGACCTAGAAATGACACTGTCACCAGTGATTAAGACCTACAGGTAAGACCAGTTCATGTCTCTAATTTGAAATTGTTTGAGCATCAGCTACCTTTTATGTGTGTAGAATAGCCAGGAAAGTAATCGGTTCTACTTATAGCAAAAGCAAGTTCAGCATTTTGAGTATTTTTTTCTTTCCCTAACTGATGTACATTTTATCTCTACTCAGCTGAGGCAAATGAAAAAAAAAAAAGAAAAACAGAGTTTTGGCTCAGCATTTGTGCTCAGATTCATTAGTGAATTGAAGAAGGGAAAATCTAAACCCTTTTTCCTTACTCCCTACTTAAAAGTTCAAATGATATCAAACAGAAATATTCCCAAAGTATGTTGAAGTAAACAGAAAAAAAAACTACTTTTTATTAAGGTAAATTCTTCCTATCATGAATGTAGTGATTTATAAGGAGATATTCTATTTCTCTTAGGATTTAAGTAATGTTTGGGGAAATTTTTAATCACCTAGGGAGCAATTTAGAAAATACTGCTCCGAGGACATGCCACCAGAGATGATGTTTCAATTGATCTGTTAAGAAGACGTAGAAATAGCATTGCATTTCTAAAAGCTGCCAGTGCCTTTCTCATGTGCACTGGGATGAAAACTACTGTTCTAATATATTCCCCACTGCTCTCACTTAATTTTCGAAGTCATTAGTTTCTTTAGACCACTAGGGTATTAGAGTCAGCTATAGATTATCTAAACCTACATACCTAATCTCTGATGATGAATAAGTAAATGGGTATTTGTCTTTGGATTTTGAATACGAGATCCATATTCAAACAGAGACCTGCTAAGGGGCAATAGTGTAAAAGCAATTATATGATCTATCTGACTTGCACTCCACAGTTAGCCCTCCTGTCAACAGTTTGGGAAACACATGTTGATGACAAAGAGAGGGGAAGCCATAAGTCATTTATAAAACACTATCAGGGTAAAACCTCCTTAGCGTACTTTCCACCTGTTGACTTCCGCTTTCCTTCTCATTCTGGAAAATTAAAGACTATGGGACAAAAATCGTAACTCTATCTTGACGCAGAGATGGAGTTGCTCCCTTTGCCTTCTCTATCTTATTCAAACACTGTTGGCTATGAATGAAGTGTTTAAATGACCTCAGCTTCTGAGGATTATGAAAGTAGAAATAGTATCCACAGCCTATGCTAATAAATGACATTAAAAATACGGTGGGAGAGATGACAAGTTTTTATTTTACAAAGATGATAAAAGCTTAGAAAACAGAGTAGAATATCTTCCTCTAAACATTTGCAAATAATTATAATAGCTCACATTTCTTGAATGCTTTTGTGATGGACGTTTATTGCTTGCTTTCCCAGAACCCATCATTAATATACAAATACAATATAGATAACACACACAAGTGTATCTACAGAGCTTTCTCCCCTCTGTCTTGCCATGTTGTTTCATTAGGGACTAATAGTCGTGATACTACAATACTCTGGCCACAAGGGAGGATCTTACATGCAAGCCAGTGTGCTCAAAATTCTTCTCTGTGGATTAAAAGCAAACAGAGAGGTGCATGTTAGCAGGCCATTACTTCATTCCAGGCAATGTTAATGCCTAGGCATGTTCTTGCCTGTTTTGCAAGTTTCTTTACCAGATAAAAATTTCCACTGCTGGCCTATGCCAATTGGAGCTATGATTCCACTATTTGCAACACATTTTTTTTTCAATGCTGTACTACTATATACGCATCGTGACATTTAATACTGTATTTGAAAGTATGATGTAGAGAATTAAAAATGAAAGCATCATGACATTATTACTTACTAGTTGAAAGATTTTTAGGCAAGATATTTAATTACTTTCAAGCCTGTATGTCTTCATGTTTAAAATAGAGAATATGTAACAACTTACCTCATCACGTTATTGTGGGTATTAGATGGAATTCTGTGCATAATGTAGACGTCTAGGTACATAAAAACTAATAAAAATGTTAATACTATTGTCCACAGATATTTTAGTTCAGTAATGTATTTTCAGTTTCACATATAAAGAAACAAGTTCAGAAAAGTTAAAATAACTTAACTTGTCTAATTTTCTAATAATATATAAGTGATTAGAAACTGAAACTTTACTTGGACAGCACAAACACAAACTGCAGTGGTTTTTTTTTATAATTTGAAGTAAAGCATGAATGCAAACACACAAACATCAAAACATAAACAAGTCATAAGTACAGTTGTTTACATCAATAAATGTATATTAACAATTCCTAAATGTAGAGTGAGTACACCCACATAATCTCTGCCCATATAAAAAAATGGAATATTTGTAGCATCCCAAAATAGCCCCAATATGGGTCCTGTCAAAAAATTCTCCATTCTGCTGACCACCACGTTTAAATTTGCCTATTTCTTATTTTTGTATGAATGAAATTAAACAGTATTTAGTGTGGTACATCAGGGTGTTTAATAAGATCTTTCCATGCCAAATGTAGGATTCGTGTATTCATTTAAATTGCTATTTGGTGTTACATCGTATGGGCATTGTATATCTATTCCAAAATGTATTGATCCATTCTACTTGTGAGAATAACTTTTTTTTCCATTTTGAGGATACTGCAAATAGTGCTTTTATGAATATCCCTATACATATCTGTTGGTGTGTGTTTGTATGCATTGCCATTATATGTATATCTGGAGTGGAATTTCTGACACATAGGTTGTGCATATGCTCATTGCAATGGAGTTGTTGCAATATTTACTTTCTCCTCCAATAACGCCTGTTTGTTACAATTACTCCTTCTCCTCATCAACACTTGGAATTGTCAGTCCTCTCCCCACTCCCTCTCCCCACCTCCCCACCCTCACCTACCACATGAACATGCTCTGGCGATTGAGGAGTGACACATCGCATTGAGTTTTATTTTACAATCTGATATGTTTGCTAACATTTCCACTATTTTTGTTTTGTGAAGTGCCATTTTAAGTCTCTTGGCCATTTGCCTTTATATTTTCAATCTTATATTTTTATAGTTTTAATCTTTTCCCATAATTTCTTCTTCTTCCCTTCTGTGGCTTATTTCTTGTTTCTTTTTGTTTGTTTGTTTGTTTGTTTTCCTAATAGTGTCATTTTATGATGTTTTAAATTTTAATATTATTCAAATTATCAATCATTTTGGTGTCATATTTAAGAAACCTCTGCCAGTCTTACGATCATAAAATGCACATTATCTTTAAATATCTAAAATTTTTGGTCTTATATTTTGATCACAGTCTGTTTGATTTATTGTTATTTGCTTGAATGTGTGGTGTAGGTTCAAGAATCTCATTCTACCTATGGATATACAATTAACCCAGATACATTTATTGATGAGGCTATCATTTCCCATTATTGTACAATGCCAATTTTTAATAAATCAAGAGTCTACATTAGTATAGGTCTCTTGTTGAACGTTTACACTGATATATTGATCTTTTTATTTATTCTTATGTCAATTACAGCCTCCCAATTACTGTTGATTTATAACAAATATTGATATATAGCAGTGTATATCATCCAATATTGTTCTTATTTAAAGACTAACCTATGATGTTATACTGTAACTCATGACCAATATTCCTCTATTAGTATGTGAACGTCTGGATGAAGGTATTCAATAGATACTGATTGAATTGATATAATTTAATTACCAGAACAAAAGACCTTCCGCATTAATAAATTTCTGCCTGTGACTTCCAGCAATAAATCATCAACCTCTGAAGCACTAGCTGAAACCAAAAAAAGCTACTATATTTTTTCTTTAAAAAGCAGTGTTACCAAAATTAATTTTTCTTATCAATGGATATATCTGGAATTTAATTTTTGAAAAGTGAAGAAAATATTTTCAATTACTGTAATTACTTTACTATTCAGAACATGACTCAGGAATACCCAGATGGAAGAGTTGCATGAGGTAAGGTATGGGGAAAGAATCACAGAGCTTTCATGACCTCTCAAGGCATACCACCCTCTTAACAACTTAATATGGTCACCAACTTGGGAAGCTGCAGAAAACTTTAATTTTGTCCTTCAGTTCCTCACTTAACCTGCCAGAATGTGATATCTAAAATGAAAATTCCACAGGAGAGGCAATACCTAGTTCACTGCTATATCAACTATATGTACAGCAGAGCAGAACCCATAATAGATGGTCTATAAATATTTGTTTTTAATGAATACATATATAATTTTATACACATTTTTATTTAGCTTTTTCAGTGTGTAAGAACTTGTCAAACAAAAATGCAAGCAAAGCTTCTGATTTATTCTACATATGTATTGGTGTTACTTAATGATAAGCATCCCCAGGTTTTTATTTTTGTTTGGTTTTGCCTTTGTAGAGTATTTTCAAGATGGCTGACTAGGGCTATTGCATGCCAGTTCTCTTCAGAAAGAAGATAAAAATTACCTTTCACTGGAAAGTTTTGAACCGAAAATGGAGAGAAGAGAGCCAGGACCTGCAGGAGTGCCCACAGGAAGAAGCTGGGATACCACAGAAAAATGAAACAGCCAAAGCCTTGCTGAGATTGATGCCAGAGGAACTTAGAGCCCAGTGGAAATGGTAGGTGGAAGTGCTTCTCTGCTCCCCTCAACCCTCTGACAATCTGCCTCCTGCTAAAGTTTTGGTGAGCCCCTCTGCCCTCATGAAACAGGGCAACACTACTGGTGGTAATTAGAGAATTTCTGAGGAGCAGAGAACCAAATAGCTAATTTGCTCAGCTATGCCCATTCTTCCTTCAGACCCGAATTGACAGCGAGCACCATACCAGCTGTGCACTCATGGTGTCATTGTCCTGCCTGGGAATCCTCTACCCTTGAGCCAGTGAACCACCAGACCCGCAAATGTACCTCACAAAGGGCACTGACTTTGGCAGGCACAGAGGACCTGCAGTTCCCCAGGGAGCTGTGGGTCTCCTGGAGATCTAGCCCTTGACACAAGCCACCTGTAAGGGAGAGAAAGTTCAGCCACCAAAGTCTCCCTTGGACAAAGGAAACACAGGTGCGTAGCCAATCATTGAAGTGGTCAGCACCAATACCTGGGAGTGAATGTAGCGGGGGATCATCTAACACCGCCCCCCATGTCCATTATACATTGTTTCAAGTGCAGCAGCAATTCTTCCCACTGAGGCCTGGCAACTGTGCACCAAAAGAAAACATTTCTCACCCCTCTGTTCACCGCACAAAACATAGCCTACACCTGCTCAGGCTTTCACAAATTGCGGAGCCCAACTCCCACTCCCTACACAGACCAGCAGTGCCCTGGCAATGAGAAGACAGGCCATAGAGCTGCCTTCCTTGGACTAAAGGAAGATGCTCTGCTTGGACTCTCATTCTGGAGGTATCCATTATAAAGGCAGATCTGCAGTCCACAGCTGCATTGCACCTGGAAGCCAAAGGACAACGCCTTTTAAACAGAAAGTCATTAGCCCCATGACAGGTGAATGGTGGGGAAAGAGGATCACATTTCTGCCAGGTCAAAATGAGTGGTGCATCCCCCCATGCTTCCCCCAAGGCTTCAGAGCACCCCATCACAGTTTCTTCCTGCCACCTCCATCAGGGTGGATGTGACAGCTCCACGCCAGCCTACTCGCTGGCTGTTACTGTTAAGCATCATCTACTGGATGGAAGCCCAAACTGCACTATCAAAAAATTACGTGTGCCTGCAACAAACAGCATCTAAGAAAGCCACCTCATGAAACCTATCCACAATCAAGGAACCCATGTAGAGTCTTGGCCTCCTGCCAACACCCTGAAATTAAGCCAAATGCTCATACACAACATACATGATAGTCATATGCTCAAAGAAAAAAAAAATAATTAAAAAAATAAGAAAAGCCCCATTCAAATGATAGCAAATTCAAAAATAAGATGTGACAGTTCCCTCAGATGAGAAAGAATTAGCATCTACATAATGACTCTGGCGGTACAAAACCAGAGTGTTCTGACACCCCCAAAATATCACACTAGCTCCCTAGCAACCAGATTGAAATGTCTGAAGTGACAGATGAGGAATTCAAAAGATGGATTGAAAGGAAACTTAATGAGATCCAATAGAATGCTGAAATTTAATACAAAGAAGCTGAAAAAATGATCCAGGATATGAAAGACATTATAGCTATGTTAAAGAAGAACCAAACAGAACATCTGGAATTTAAAAATTCACTACAGGAAATTCAAAACACAGTTGTAAGACTTAGCAATACACTAGACAATCCAGAAGAAATAATTTCAGAGCTTGAAGGCTAGTTTTCATGAATTAACCAATTCAAAATTTTAATAAAATGAACAAAGCCATCAAGAAATATGGGGTTAGGGAAAGTGACCAAAGTTATGTCTTTGCATTCCTGAAACAGAAGAAGAAAAAATAACCCACATAGAAAACATTTTTGAGGGAATAAACAAGGAAGATTTCCTCAGTGTTGCTAGAGATGTTGACATCCGAAACAATAAATTCAGAAAACTACTGGGAGATACTACAAAATATAACCATCCTCAAGGCGCATAATCATTAGACTATACAACATGAATGCAAAAGAAAAAAATATCTTAAAGGCAGTGAGAGAAAAGGACCAAATTACCTGTAATAGAAATCCCATAAAACTAATAGTGCACGTCTTAGCAGACACTTTACAAGGCAGAAGAGATTAGAGGCCTATTTTCACCTTTCTTAAAGAAAACAAGAAACAGACAAAAAATTTATATTTTGCCAAAGTAAACTTCATAAACAGTGGAGAAATAATGTACTTTCCAGAAAAACAAATACCAAGGGAATCTGTTACCACCAGGCAAACCCTGTAAGAAACGCTAAAAGGAGTTGTAGACATAGAAACAAAAGAACAATATCTGCTACCATAAAAGAAAATGTAAGTGCAAAGCCCAGAGACCCTATAAAGCAAATATACAATTGAGACTACGAGGCAACTAGCTAACAACACTATGACAGAAACAAAATCTCACACATTAATATTAACCTAAGACATAGCTTAAATTCTCCACTTAAAAGACATAGAGTAGTGAATTAAATAAAAAACAAGACCCAACCTTCTGTTGCCTTCAAAAGACCCTTCTCACATATAAGGACACTCATACACTCAAAGTAAAAAGATGGAGAGATATATCATGCAAATGGAAAATGAAAAAGATCAAAAGTGGTTATTCTTGTATCAGATAAAATGTACTTTAAACAAACAACAGTAAAAGAAAACAAAGAAAAGCATAACACAAAGTGTTAAATTCAACAAGAAGATTTATCCGTCTTAAATATATATGCAGCTGATATTGCCGCACTCAGATTTGTAGAACAATTACTGCTAAAATTTTCTCCCATTCTGTAGGTTGCCTGTTCACTCTGATGAGAGTTTCTTTTGCTGTGTGGAAGCTCTTTAATTTAATTAGATCCCATTTGTCAATTTGGGCTTTTTGTTGCCATTACTTTTGGTGGTTTGGATATGAAGTCTTTGCCCATGCCTATGTCCTGAATGGTATTGCCCAGGATTTTTATGAATTTTTGCAAACTATTCATCTGATAAAGTGCTAATACCCAGAATCTACAAATAACTTAAACAAATTTACAAGAAAAAACAACCCCAACAAAAAGTGGGCAAAGGATATGAACAGATACTTCTCAAAAGAAGACATATATGCAGCCAAAAAACATATGAAAAAATGCTCATCCTCACTGGTCATTAAAGAAATGAAAATCAAAACCACAATGAGATACCACATCATGTTAGTTAGAATGGCAATCATTAAAATGTTGGGAAACAACAGACTCTGGAGAGGATGTGGAGAAATAGGAACACTTCTGCACTGCTGGTGGGAGTGTAAATTAGTTCAACCATTGTGAAAGACAGTGTGGTGATTCCTCAAGGATCTAGAACTAGAAATACCATTTGACCCAGCCATCCCATTACTGGGTATATACCCAAAGGATTATACATTGTTCTACTATAAAGACACATGCTCACGTGTGTTTGTTGCAGCACTATTCACAATGACAAAGACTTGGAACCAACCCAAATCTCCATCAGTGATAGTGTATAAAGGAAATGTGACACATATACACCATGGAATGCTATGCAGCCATAAAAAAGGATGAGTTCATGTCCTTTGCAGGAACATGGATGATGCTGGAAACCATCATTCTCAGCAAACTATTCCAAGAACAGAAAACCAAACACTGCATGTTCTCACTTATGAGTGGGAGTTGAACAATTAGAACACGTAGACACAGAGAGGGGAACATCACAAACCGGAGCCTGTCAGGGAGTGAGGGGCTAGGTGAGGGATAGCATTAGGAAAAATACCTAATGTAGGTGATGGGTTGATGGGTGCAGCCAACCACCATGGCATGTGTATACCCACGTAACAAAACTGCACATTCTACATATGCACTCCAGAAGTTTAAGTATAATAATAATAATAATAATAAAATAATTACTGCTGTCCATGAGATATACAAAGCCATACAGTCATAGTGGGGGACTTCAACACTCTATTAACAGCATTAGACAGAACACTGAAGAAGATAACTAACAAAGAATTTCTGGACATAATATGGAGAATTGACAAAATGGACCATATTGATATGTATAGAAATAATACTGAACAACCACATAATATACATTCTCATCTTTAGAGATATGACTGTCTAGGAATGACTATATGCTAGGTAACAAAGCAAGTTTTAATGAATGTAAAAAAAATAAAATCTATACCAGTCATCTTCTTAGACCACAGTGGAATGAAATTACAAATCAATACAAGAGGAACTCTCACCATCACACAAATACATGGAAACTAAACCACTTGTTCCTGAATGACTTTTGGGTAAACAATACAATTAAGGCAGAATGAAAAAAAATAGTTGAAACAAATGAAAATAGCGACACAAAACTTATCAAAACCTTTGGGATAAAGTAAAAAGCAGTGCTAAGAGGAAAGTTTATTGTACTAAATGCCCAAATAATGCATATAAAAATATCTAAATTAACTACCTAATGTTGTATCTAAAGGTACTAGAAAAACAAGAACAAATTAAACCCAAAACTATCAGAAAAAAAGAAATCTGGAGATCAGAGCAGAACTATGTGAAACTGAGACCTAGGAACCCATACATATGTCATGAAACAAAAAGGTTGCTTCTTGAAAAAAATTAAACACGGTCAACAGATTGTTAGCTAAATCAACAAAGAAAAAGGAGAGAAGATCCAAATAAGCACTATCAGAAATGACAAAGATAACATTATAACAGATCCCATGGGAATACAAAAGAACCTGAGAGACTTCTATAAACTTCTCTATGCACACAAACTAGAAATTCTAGGGGAAATGATTAAATTAATGAAAATACACAACTCCTCAAATTTGAACCAGGAAGAAATTGAAACTCTGAACAGACCAAAAATCAGTTACAGAATAGAATTAGTAATAAAAAACATACCAACCAAAAAAATCAAAAATAAAAAAATGCTTGAACCAGAGAGTTTCACAACCAAATTCTACCAGATATACAAAGATGAGCAAGTACCTTTTACTGAAATTATTCCCAAAAATAGAGAAGTAGGGATTCTTCCCTAATTTATTGTACATAACACATTTTATCTTCATACGAAAATCTGACAACACAATGAAAAAAGAAAACTAAAAGGCAGAATCCTTGATGAATATAGATGTAAAGATTCTCAAAAAAATACTAGCAAATCCAATCCAGCAGCACATCAGAAAGAACATTCATCACAATTGAGCAACTGAATGGGCTTTATTTGTGGTATCCAACATATGCAAATCAATAAATGTGATTCACCACATAAACAAAATTAAATACTAATATCATATAATCATCACAATAGACACAGCAAGAGAATTCTATAAAATGCAACATGCTTTCATGATTTAAAAAACCAACAAATAGGAATTGAAGGGACATACCCCAAAATAATAAGAACTATTTTTATTACAAACCCACAGTGAACATCATACCGAACAATCAAAAGTTAAAAGCATTGCCCTAAGAACTGGAACAAGACAAGGATGTCAACTCTCACTACTCCTACTCAACATAGTAGTGGACATCCTTGCCAGAGTGATCAGGCCAAAGAAACAAACAAAAGGCATTCATGTAGAAAAAGAGAAAATCAAGTTATCTCTGTCCAATGATGATATGATCCTCTACCTAGAATACCATAAATATTTCTTCTAAAGACTCCTAGACCTAGTAAACAAGTTCAATAAAGTTTCAGGATACAAGATCAATGTATAAAAATCAGTACTATTACTATACACCAATAATGTTCAAGCTGAGAACCAAATCAAGAATGCAATTCCATTTACAATAGCCACAAATAAATAAAATACAAAGGAGTAAATCTACAAGATGAAGAAAGACCTCTACAAGGAAAACAACAAAACATTGTTGAAAGAAATCATAGTTGACACAAACAAATGGAAAAGCATTCAAAATACAGGAATTAGAAGAATCGATATCATTAAAATGACCATACTGCCCAAAGCAATCTATAGATTTGATGTGATTCTTATAAAATTGCCATCATTTGTCACAGAATTATAAAAAAAAAATTCTAAAATTCATACGTAATAAAAAAGCGCCCAAATAGCTAAAACAATTCTAAGTAAAAAGAACAAGGCCAGAGGCATCACATTACCTGACTTCAAACTATACTAATAGGCTGTATTAACCAAAACAGCATGAGACTTGTACAAAAATAGACATACAGATCAATGGAACAGAATGGGATAACCCAGAAATAAAGCCACACAACTACAACCAACTGATCTTCAAAAAGTCAACAAAAATAAATAATGGGGAAGACACCCCATTTATTAAATGGGGATGGGAAACCTGGCTAGCCATATGCAGAAGAGTGAAACTGAACACCTACCTCCCTTCATATACAAAAATTAACTTAAGACAGATTAAATACTTCAATGTAAGTCCTCCTACTGTGAAAATCCCAGAATAAAACCTAGGAAAACCTCTTCTGGACATTGGCCTAGGCAGGGAGACCTGTAAAGTAAATAAACAAAACCAAAAAGAGATACGTAGGACTTAATTATACTAAAGAGCTTCTGCACAGCAAAAGAAAGTATCAAGAGAATAAAGAGACAACCTACAGAATGAGAGAAAATATTTGCAAACTATGCATCCAGCAAAGGACTAATATCCAGAATCTGTAAGAAACCTAAACAAATCAACAAGAAAAAGACAAATAACTCCATTAAAAAGTAGACAAAGGACAAGAATAGATACTTCTCAAAAGAAGACGTAGAAGTAAACAACAAACTTGAAAAATGCACATCATCGTTAATGATCATAGACATGCTAACTAGAATCACTATGAGATACCATCTCACACTAGCCAGAATGGCCATTATTATTAAAAAGTAGAAAAACAGCAGATGTTAGGGAGAATGGGGGGAAAGGGGAACACTTACACATTTTTGGGGGGAATGTAGTTCAACCCCTCTGGAGATCAGTTTGGAGATTTCTCAAAGAAGTAAAAAGAGAAGTACCATTCAACCCAGCAATCCTACTATATGGTATCTACTCAAAGGAAAAGTAACATTTTACCGAAAAGACTCTCACAGTTATCACAGCACTATACACAACAGCAAAGTCATGAATCAACCTAGGTGCCCGGTAATGTTGGATTGAATAAAGAAAATGTGGTAGCAATACACCATGGAATACTACACAGCTATATAGAATGGAATCATGAGCTTTTCACCAACATAGATGCAGCTGGGGGCCATTAGCCTAAGTGAATTAACATAGAAACAGAAAATCAAATACCTTGTGTTCTCGCTTATAAGTGAGAACTGAAAAATAGGTACACATGAACATAAAATTGGAAACAATAGACATCGGGGACTCTGAAAGAGGAAACGCAGGGAGGGGGGCAATTGTTTAAAAACTACCTATTGGGTACTATATTCACTGTTTTGATGATGAGTTCAATAGAAAAACAAACCCTATCATTGTGCAATACATCAATGTAACAAACCTACATATGTGCCTCCTCAATCTGAAATTTTTAAAAAGATGGTAAGAAAAAAAAAGATAAGCATCCATAAAGTACATGATTTCCATAATTATGGAATATGAAGTGAGTTTAAGTGAATTGTTTTTCTTCAGGCATAGGCAAACATGATTTATACTCTTCCGAATGCTAATTTTTGGCTTCCTAGAGCAGGTGATGAAGTACAGAAAGGAGAAAATTATAATTTTAGTTGTATTAGCAGTTAAACAATGAGAAAAGAACCCCAATTAATGAGTTAAGAGAAAAAACAATGCACTCAAATGCATTGTGTTAACTCAGACTTGGCCAGTATTTCTCAGTAACCTCTGGTTGTAAAACATTTTTCACAATGTGTATATATGTAGTAGGCAGAGTGAGCCTCCCAAAGATGCCTGAACTATAATCCTTGAAATATGAATACATTACATTATGTGGCAAAGGTATTTTGCAGATGTAATTAACTTTATGAACCTTAAAACATAAAGACATTACCCTGGATTACCCAAATAGGCCCAATCTAATCACATGAGTCCTTCAAAGCAGGAAACTTTCTGTAGCTGGAGACTAGAGTAATGAGGCTGAAAAAAGTGACTTGCCTTTGATGGCAGAATCATGGAGTCCGTAAGCCAGGGAATATGGGTGGGTGGCTTCTACATGCTGAAAATGACTCCCAGTGCACACTCAGCAAGGACACAGGGACCTTAGTCCTGTAACCACTGCATCATTTGATTGGGGAAATTTAATCCATTTAAAGTAACTATTGATAGGAAAGGACTTACTGTTCTCATTTTATTAATTGTTTTCTGTGTGTCTTGTAGTCCTTTTGTTCCTCTTTTCTTTCCTAGCTGTCTACCATTGTATTTAATTGATTGGTATGGATATGTTTTGATTCCTTTCTATTTTTTGTTTGTGTATCTTCTATAGATATTTTCTTTATGGTTACCATGAAGCTTACATAAAACATCCTATATTTATAACATTTTAAGTTCTTAATGACTTAAATTGCATATCAGAAAATTAAACCCCCTCACACACACAAACTTTGTTACTGCTGCCAAAGTTTACATCTATTTTGTGTATTAATCAACATATTTTAGTGTTTAGTATTTTGTTAATTATTATAAAGTATATAAATTAAATTATTAGAGTGGTTAATATTATTATATTTTACTTCTCCTTCATATCTTTCATATCTGAAAGACAGTTTTGCTGGTACAGCATTCTGGTTGACAGGTTTTTTTTTTTTTCACCAGTTTGAATATATTATGCTACTCCCTTCATGTCTGCAAAGTTTCTATTGAAAAAAATCTGATAGTCTTAAGGCAGATCTTTTATACATAATGAGTCACTTTTCTCTTCCTTCTCTCAAAATTCTTTGTCTTTGACTTTGACAATTTGTTTATAATTTGTTTCAGTACAGAGATTTCTTTGGAATCCTTTTATGTGAGACCCACTTGGCATCCTGAATCTGAATTTCTATTTTCCTCCAATTTTGGAAAGGGTTAAGCCATTATTTGTTTGAATCAACTATCTTCTCCTTTCTATTTTCCTGTCTGAGGCTTACATAACGAGTGTATAAGTTTACTAGGTGGTGTTCTGTAAGTCCCTAAAGCTTCCGTTCTTTATTTTTTTGGCTTCTTTGAGTGGATAACTTCTAATGAACTTCCTCCAAGTTTGCTGATTCTTTCTTCTACTTGATTTAGTGCTGTTTAATCCTTCTAATGCATCTTTCAGTTTGTTATAGAATTTTTTACCTTCAAGCTATCTGTTTGGTACTTTTTATTTTTTGTAATATTTTTATTTCTTTTTTTTTTGCTATACTTTAAGTTCTAGGGTACATGTGCGCAACGTGCAGGTTTGTTACATATGTATACATGTGCCATGTTGGTGTGCTGCACCCACTGACTCATCATTTACATTAGGTATATCTCCTAATTCTATCCCTCCCCACTCCCCCCACCCCACGATAGGCTCCAGTGTGTGATATTCCCCTTCCTGTCACCAAATGTTCTCATTGTTCAATTCCCACCTATGAGTGAGAACATGCAGTGTTTGGTTTTCTTTCCTTGCAATAGTTTGCTGAGAATGATGGTTTCCAGCTTCATCTGTGTCCCTACAAATGACATGAGTTCATCCCTTTTTTATGGCTGCATAGTATTCCATGGTGTATATTTTCTTAATCCAGTCTATCACTGATAGACATTTGGGTTGGTTCCAAGTCATTGCTATTGTGAATAGTGCTGCAGTAAACATATGTGTGCATGTGTCTTTACAGCAGCATGATTTATAATCCTTTGGGTATATACCCAGTAACAGGATGACTGGATCAAATGGTATTTCTAGTTCCAGATCCTTGAGGAATCGCCACACTGTCTTCTACAATGGTTGAACTAGTTTACAGTCTCACCAACAGTGTAAAAGTGTTCCTATTTCTCCACACCCTCACCAGCACCTGTTGTTTCCTGACTTCTTAGTGATTGCCATTCTAACTGGTGTGAGATGGTATCTCATTGTGGTTTTGATTTGCATTTCTCTGAAGACCAGTGATGATGAGCCTTTTCTCATGTGTCTGTTGGCTGCATAAATGTCTTCTTTTGAGAAGTGTTTGTTCATATCCTTTGTCCACTTTTTGATGGGTTGGGTTTTTTTTCCTGTAAATTTGTTTGAGTTCTTTGTAGGTTCTGGATATTAGCCCTTTGTCAGATGGGTAGACTGAAAAAATATTCCCCCATTCTGTAGGTTGCCTGTTTACTCTGATGGTAGTTACTTTTTCTGTGCAGAAGCTCTTTAGTTTAATTAGATCCTATTTGTCAATTTTGGCTTTTGTTGCCATTGCTTTTGGTGTTTTAGACATGAAGTCCTTGCCCATGCCTATGTCTTGAATGGTATTGTCTAGGTTTTCTTCTAGGGTTTTTATGGTTTTAGGTCTAACATTTAAGTCTTTAATCCATCTTCAACTAATTTTTGTATAAGGTATAAGGAAGGGATCTGGTTTCAGCTTTCTGCATATGGCTAGCCAGTTTTCCCAACACCATTTATTAAACAGGGAATCCTTTCCCCATTTCTTGTTTTTGTCAGGTTTGTCAAAGATCAGATGGTTGTAGATGCGTAGTATTTTTTTCTGAGGGCTCTGTTCTGTTCACTTGGTCTATATCTCTGTTTTGGTACCAGTACCATGCTGTTTTGGTTACTGTAGCCTTGTAGTATAGTTTGAAGTCAGGTAGCGTGATGCCTCCAACTTTGCTCTTTTGGCTTAGGATTGTCTTGGCAATGCAGGCTCTTTTTTGGTTCCATATGAGCTTTAAAGTAGTTTTTTCCAATTCTGTGAAGAAAGTCATTGGTAGCTTGATGGGGATGGAATTGAATCTATAAATTACCTTGGGCAGTATGGCCATTTTCACAATATTGATTCTTCCTATCCATGAGCATGGAATATTATTCCATTTGTTTGTGTCCTCTTTCA